>NC_092039.1:68887863-69244934 GCF_003086295.3 Arachis hypogaea | reverse complement strand
CATCTTGATTCCGCATGTTGGATCGCACTTCTTCCCAGAAAGCTTTACTATCGTGAATTTCCTTACATATGCTTTCAAGTAGAGTCTCGATCTTGGAAAGTCTATCCTCAGTTAGTGATGGTGGATTGAGATTAGGTGGTTGTTGATAGGATCTATATGGGGTATGTTGGTGAGTTGCATTGCTGTTGGGATTGTGGTTGTGGCGTCTCTGGTCTTGGCCTTGGTCTTGTTGATTTCCCCATCCAAAGTTAGGGTGATTTTTCCATCCAGAGTTGTAAGTTTTGGAGTACGGATCATGGATTTGTCTAGGTGAGTTTCCAATATAATTGGCTTGTTCCCAGTCACCTTCTTCTCCTATATTCACTCCTTCTTGAGTTGGTGATGAAGTGATGACTGCTGCAACTTGGTTTTCTTCCACCTTCTTCGTGAGATCTACTAGCTGCTTGATGATCATCTTATTTTAAGCCAGCAATGCATCCATGTGGTTTAGCTCAATTACACCTCGAGTGTTGCTTCTTTCAGAAGCATAGAAGTAGTCATTCTCAGCTACCGTCTCAATGACATCTATGGCATCTTCAATTGTTTTCTTCTTATTTAGAGAGCCCCCTGAGGAATGATCTACAGCTTTCTTTGACTTATAAAAAAAGCCTTCATAGAAAATGTGAAGTTGAACCCATTCATTGAACAGGTCAGGTGGACATCTTCTTATTAAGTCCTTGAATCTCTCCCATGCCTCATAGAGAGTTTCACCATCTTATTTCCTGAAAGTTTGCACCTCAGCTCTCAGCCTGTTAATTCTTTGAGGAGGGTAGAATCTTGCCAAAAATTTGTTCACCACATCTTCCCAATTTGTTAAGCTCTCCTTTGGGAAGGACTCCAACCACTTGGATGCTTTGTCCCTGAGTGAAAAAGGGAACAAAACTAGCCTATAGACATCCGGGTGGACTCCATTAGACTTCACAGTGTCACATATTCTCAGGAAGATGGTTAGATGTTGATTGGGGTCTTCTTGGGCACTTCCTTCAAATAAGCAGTTGTTCTGAACAAGGGTGATGAGCTGGGGTTTTAATTCAAAGTTGTTGGCATGTATGGTGGGCTTTTGGATTCTACTTCCACAATTTCCTGGATTTGGATTGATGTAGGAGCCTAGAACTCTCCTTTCTTGCCCAGTATGATTTACAGGGCCTTTTCTGGCATGGTTATGAGCTTCTCCTTCATGATTGTTTTCCAAATTCTCCTCCATATTTGTTTCAAAATACTCTTTCTCTTCCTCAGTACCAACAACTCCTTTCCGTCTTGCTTCCCTCCTTAGTCTCTGGAGGGTCCTTTCAGGTTCTGAATCGAAGGAAGTTGAAGCTCCGCCTCTTCTCCCTGTCATACAACTAACAAAGCACACAGCAAGAGATAAAATGAAGAGATTATTCTTGTTAGAGTGATTGTTAGTGTGAGTAGTGTAAATTATCAAACAGTTAGTGGGTTAGTGAGCAGAATTGTAAATAATAACAAAGAAAGAAAGAAAGAAAATAGAAAGGGTATAGGGGATGAGGAAGAAACTAAATAAACTGAAGGTAAACGACTGAATAAAATAAACCAACAAAAGAAAAATGCTCAATCTAGTGAACTTCTAACTTAATCATTGTTGATACAAAATCAATCCCCGGCAACGGCGCAATAAACTTGATGCATGAAAACTTGTCTCTCAACAAATTTCTCTTCGGCAAGTATACTGAATTGTCGTCAAGTAAAAACTCACAATAGAGTGAGGTCAAATCCCACAGGGATTGATTGGTCAAGCAACTTTAGTCGGAAGAGTATGCTAGTTGAGCTAAACAGAGTATAGTTTGAGAATGGCATAAATTTAAAGCGGGAAAGTAAATAGCAGAAAATAAAGTGCAGAATCTTAAATGGAGATTCAGGGAAATGAGCAGGGAAATAAATGGCAGAAAGTAAAGAGAATGGGTAAGATCAGAAATGGAGAATTCAATGGGCTCGGGAGATCTTGTATTCTCCGGATCAAGTTCATTTTCATCTCTCCCTCAATCAATGCATCTATTGATTTTCTTGGCAATCTTAGGTTATTGGATCCCAATTCCTTGGCAATCCAATCTCTCTAAGCTTGAACAATTGCCCAATTCCTTGATTTAATTGCTCATGGGAATAGATGAAGTATGGTTACTGATTATACCACATGTATTTCCAAATCAAAGTGTTAGGAGGTTTACATGTCACTATATCCGCCCAAACCCCAATTTGGTCCAACATGAGAAAACATTTCTAGCATGATCTCCTCATCCCTTTTCCAAGGCTCAGAGGAGATCCAATTATGGAGAGTTTCTTTTCCAAGACAACTAATCAACTGAATTAAGATCGAAAGCTTTCTTGTAAATCAAAAGAGAAGAAAGAAGAAGATGAATGAAAACTATAATTGATCCATCAAATTACAATAAAGCTCCCTAACCCAATGAAAGGGGTTTAGTTGTTCATAGCTCTAGAAATGGAAAATGGCAGAAAAGAATACATGCTTCAAAATGCAGAAGAGTAAATATACAGAGGGTAGTTCTCCAAAGTGCCAAGCTCCTCTATAGTTCAAAACTACTCCTATATATACTACTCTTCTTGATCTTCTAGTGAGTTCTTCTAGTCTTGGATGTGGGCCTTAGATCTTGAGTTGAAGCAGTTACAATCTTTAGTGGGCTCAGCTTGTAGAAAAGTGTGAGTTAGGCATGGGCAATAGTGATGTTAACGTTAAGTGAAATTGTGGGTTCGAGAACATTAGTGGCAATCACCTTTTTCACTAACGTTCCATCCCCATATAGTCCACGTTAACTTCAATGTTAGTAGCACTAACGTGACCACAAACGTTGCCTTATGAACATTCTCAAGCGTTATTGGGAATCACCTTTTCCATTAACGTTGCCTTGTGCCCCTTGTCCCTACGTTAGAGTTCACGTTAGTATAACTAACGTGGCACTTAACGTGGGCATGCCTATCTTCGAGAGCATTAGTGACACTTACCTTTATCACTAATGCTCCAAATGCCCCTACTCTCCACGTTAGAGCTTACGTTAACTAAGTTAACGTGGTAGTGAATGCCATCTCCAACGTTAGTGACAAAGGTGAGTGTCACTAACATTGGCTCATCAATCTTAGCTCCACGTTAACTTTCACGTTAGTGGTCTTAACGTGACCACAAACGTGGGCAATGCTAGCTTAATCCAACGTTAGTGACAAAGGTGAGTGTCACTAACGTTGGCATTGTTTCTCCCTTCCACGTTAGAGTTCACGTTAACTAAGTTAACGTAACTCTTAACATGGATTGCCAACTTTTGGAGCATTAGTGGTGTTCACGTTTACCACTAATGCTGGAGCTCTCTTTATCTCCACGTTAACTACCACGTTAACCTAGTTAACATGGCAATTAACGTGGGCTTATGATGGCTTCGCAGGTGTTATTGGTGATCACTTTTCTCATTAACGTTGCAAGCTCATTCCCATTCCATGTTAGTGGTCATGTTAACTAGATTAACGTGGCTACTAATGTGGTTCTTCCTTGCTTCCTTTGTCCTGAAATCAGGCAAATAAAGTGCATCAAAGCTCTAGCCCAAGTCATGAGATTATGCATCATTAATTTGTCATTCAATCCTTGCAAAATCCTTATGAAATCATGTAAAATTAACAATAGTTGCTTGAATCAAGGTGTAAGTGTATTTTCATCCAAAACTTGCCTTATTCACTAAGAAAATGTATGAAACTACCCTAAAATAGTAAAGAAAAGGTCAGTGAAACTGGCCTAGATGCCCTGGCATCAAATCAATAACACTATCTGAATTTTGGGTTCCTATGGATGCCAATTGTTCCGAGGGTTACCTGAAACGTGTAGCTCGGTCGTCTCTGGAGTGGCCCGAGGTGGGGGTCAGGGACCCGAGCTTGATGTGCGGAGAGGTTGGTGGTTGTACCTGCAATGACACTCCGATGCTTAAGTTAGCATGGGTTCAAGCAGATATTGAGTAGAATTAGAATGTGAGTTATACCTGGGTGTTCCAGTGTATTTATAGTAGCTGGCCGTGATCTTCCCTAGATAAGATATTCTTATCTTATCTTATCTTTTGGGAGTTTTATCTCTATTTTTGCGGAACCGCCTTCCCTAGGCCTTTTCGGCCTTTAGGTTTTGGGCTTCGTTCCTTTTGACGGGCCTTCTTAGCTTTGTTGTCCGAGGTCCGACCTCAGGCGTGGGCCTTGGGACGAGGTCGGACCTTTCATGGTTTTTGCCGAGTTGGAGGAGCTCGGTCAGGGTATGAACAGTGCCCCTGCCCGAGTTCGTCCTTTTTGAGAGGTCGAGCTCGGGCATAGTAGTTTTTCAAAATTCAAAAATGGCCGTTTCAGCATTTATTGCATTTTACCGTTTCTTCTCGATTTCCGTTCGGGCTCTGTGAAGGCATTATTTATTTGCCCCTTTTCCCCTTTTTCTTCGTTTATTCTGTTCCCTTCCTTTTTTCTGAGTTTTCGCCATTCTCTTTTTTTGAGCATCGCTTCCTTTTTCTTTTGTTTCTTCTTTCCTGAATCTTTCCGCGGACCTTTCCGGGGTTTCCTTCTGCGCCGCCGTTCCGTTCTCCTTGCTTCGGAGCTCGTCGTCCTCGTTTCTTTCTTCCAGGTTTGTTCCCACCTCTTTTTTTGTGCACATATGCTTCTGTTTCTTTTTCTCTATTCCTGGGTTGCCCCGAAAAGAGGCGCCGCCATTGCTTTGTTTTGTTTGTATATGGGGGGGGCTCTTTTCTCTTGGTATCTTGTTTCCGGGTTGCTGCATTTTCATCTCAAAGATCGTTGTTTCTTTGTTTTGCTGAATGGGTTTTCGCTGTCTGCTTTTATGTGATTTTTGCTTGCTGTTGTATTCTTCTTTGTAGGCAAGAATTTTTATGTCTCGAAAGGTTCTTCAAGCGATGTCGACCAAGATTCCAAGTGGTCTTGGTTGGGTAGATCCTGTTCCTCTAAGAGTCCCTTCTGTGGTAGATTCTGAGTATTTAGCTAGGTTTCGTAGGCAATGTAGCATATGTGAAGATAGAGAGTCTGAGAGGGATTATGAACTAGTAGCCCCGGATTCCGAGGAGAGAGTGTGCTTCCCGCCTTTAGATAGTTCTGAGAAGCTCTTCTTTTATGCTTATGATTGCTTTTTCTCTAAGCTGAGTGTCCGACTTCCTTTTATCGACCTGGAGTCCGAGGTGTTGTGGTCTTGTAACCTTGCCCCTATGCAGCTTCATCCAAATTCTTGGGCGTTTTTAAAGCTGTTTCAACTTTTGTGTCAGTTTTTGGGTGTCTCTCCCTCTATTTCTCTTTTTTCCTATTTGTTTGTGTTGACGAAGCCGGGTTCGGGTGGAGGGAAGGTGTCTTGGGTCTCTTTTAGGGCTAACCAGGGGAGGAAGTTCTGTACCCTGTATGATGAGTCTTTTCACGATTTTAAGAACTTTTATTTCAAGGTCCGGGCTGTTGGAGACGTCCGACCTTTCTTTCTAGATGAGAGTGGGGAGCCTTCTTTTCCTCTTTGTTGGCAGGAGAATATAGTGTCTGTTAAGTATACCCTTGAGAGTCTAGATGAGGTGGAGCAGGCTTTTGTGGGTGTGGTGAGCAGTTTATGGGGTCGGGCACCTCACTTGGATACGAGAAAATGTTGGGAGATCCAAGCCTTCTCCGTTCCGAGTTAGGTAGTTCCCGACCTCTTCTGAGATTCATTTTTTTCTCGTATTTTGGTTTTGCTTATTTTTTGTTTGGAATTTCTGTTGTGGTAATCCTTTTCTTTATTTCTTGCAGAGATGGCTTCTCAGGCGGATTCCATGAAGTTCCTTCGTCGGACGAAGAAGTCCGTGGCTGCCCGGAATATCGAGGCCAGGGAGGCTTCTGCCCGATCTTCTCCGCAGAAGACTACTGTGGGTGTTCAGACTCGGTCGAAGACTATTCCGACTCCCCAGTTCCGAGCTATAAGTCAGGATCCTCCGACCTCTGGGCCTGCTACTTCTTCTCCTCCCCCGTTTTCGGGTCCTCCTCCTAAGAAGCAGAAGACCTCTCAAGAGCTTGCCGGTTTCAATGATAAGGACTTTGACGCTCTTGGTTGGATTGAGCAGCATATTCTCCCTCAGACCTTTATTTCCACTGATGATGTTTCTATGGAGCATCATTTTCAGTATATGGCGCGGAGTTGTGTCCGGATGGCTAGTCTTCATGCCGCTATTGCCCGGGAGTTCAAGAAATCCCCCCTTGGGGCGACCAGCTCCCGACTTGAGAAGACTCAGTCCGAGCTTGATAGGATTAGTCAAATGAAGGCTGCCAGGATTACTGAGTTGGAGGCCTCTTTGGAGAAAGAGAAAACTAAAGCTACCGCGGCTGTGGCGGCAGCGAAGACATCTGAGGAGATGGCGAAGGCGGCTACAGAGAATTATACTCGGCTATATACCGAGCTTGTGGAGACAAAGGAGGAGTTGCAATCTGCGCAGGACAAGTTTTACGAGCTGGAAGGTCATGTGGCCAAGGGTATGGATGCCATGTTTGAGAATTTGAAGGCTCAGGTCCGGGTTCTTGCTCCCGACCTGGATCTGAGCTTATTCAGTACGGACAACGTTGTTGTGGAGGGGAAGATTGTTCCTGCTCCTTCCGAGGATGAGGTTCCGATGTCCGACCCCAAAGCTCCGGTTGAGAACCCGACTTCACCTTTGGTCGGGGATAGATCTGGTCGGGATGATGTTGCCGTTGATGCAGTCCCGATATCTATGTTTCCTCCGCAGCCTGCTGTTGATGTGGAGTCTGGAAAGGACCTTGATCCTCTGTAATCTTTTTAGTGGTTTGCCCGGCCTGTGGGCTTTTTGTTGGATGGTTTCTGTGAACGCTTTTGGACACCTTTTGCTTTATTTAGCTACTTGTGGTAACTTTATTATGCGGTGTTTTTGTTCGCGTTTTGATCTTTTGTTTCCGCTTTTGTGCTTTTTAGTTGTTTTCGGATAACAACTTTTTAGCTAGCGTTTTGACCTTTTGTTTCCGCTTTTGTGCTTTTTAGTTGTTTTCGGATAACAACTTTTTAGCTAGCGTTTTGAAACTTCCTGTTCTTTTCGCTTGTACTTTTTAGTTGCTTTTGTAAGGCAACTTTTTAGTAAGCGTTGTCGAAACTTCCTTTGATTTCGTTCTTTCGCTTGTACTTTTTAGTTGCTTTTGTAAAGCAACTTTTTAGTAAGCGTTTTTCGAAATCTTGGTTCTCGCCGTTTTAAGGCTTCTTTCTTGGGTCCGAGCTTTTCTCGGACCTCGGGTGCTTGAGTACCTCGTTTTCGTTGGGTCCGACTTTGTCGTTGGTCGGCCCTTTTAAGTTATTTTTGTAATCTCTTTTTATTTGGCTTTTTGAGCCTTTTCAGAGTTACTTTTATAACTTCTCACATTAATTTGAACCTCGTCGCTTTATCTTTGCCGACCTTTGTGTGGCCTTTTGGCAAATGATTTTTTGCGTTTTGCCGAGCATAAATTAATGCGCCTTGGCGGGGTACTTTTCAGGATTTGTTTCATCATGAGGAAGAAGAAAAGAAAATAGAGAAATTTGATTAGTATTAAAAAAAGAAAGAATATTTACAGAGTGTTTTACCCTTTGACTTGGTCGGGTGTCTTACTTTAACCGGGTGTCTCATTAAAAAACCCTTGTAGGGAAAAAGAGTACACCTCGGGTTAAGTTTTTCTAGCTGTAGTACCGCCTTAGATTACAGGCGTGCCAGGCCCTGGGCAGCTCATTGCCTTCTAGGTCGGACACTTTGTAGTAGCCTGTCCCTAAGACTTCTGTTACCTTTGTAGGGTCCTTTCCAATTTGCAGCTAGCTTTCCTTCTCCCGACTTTTGTGTTCCGATGTCATTTCGGATTAGAATCAGGTCGTGAATGGAGAAGTTTCGCTTTATTACTTTCCAATTGTACCTGAGGGCTGTTCGCCGTTTTAAGGCTTCTTCTCGGATTCGGGCTCTTTCTCGGACCTCGGGGAGGAGGTCGAGTTCTTCCCTTTGTGCCTGTGGGTTGCCTTTTCCGTTGTAGAAGATGACTCTGGGTGACCCTTCATCTATTTCGATAGGAATCATTGCCTCCATTCCGTAAGCTAGTCGGAATGGGGATTCTCCCGTTGTAGAGTGTGGGGTTGTCCGATATGCCCATAGTACCTGGGGGAGTTCCTCGGCCCATGCCCCTTTGGCCTCTTGGAGTCTTCGTTTTAACCCGGCCAAGATGACTTTGTTTGCAGCCTCCGCTTGTCCATTGGCTTGTGGGTGCTCGACTGATGTGAATTGCTGTTTGATTTTTAGTTCGGCCACCAAGTTCTGAAAACTTGTGTCTGTGAACTGTGTTCCATTGTCTGTTGTGATGGAGTAGGGGACTCCGAATCTTGTGACAATGTTTTTGTATAGGAATTTGCGGCTTTTCTGAGCCGTAATGGTGGCTAAGGGTTCAGCTTCGATCCACTTTGTGAAGTAGTCGAAACCTACTATGAGGTATTTGACTTGTTCCGGTCCTTGGGGAAACGGGCCGAGTAGGTCAAGTCCCCATTTTGCGAAGGGCCATGGTGCGGTGATGCTGATAAGGTCTTCTGGTGGTGCCTTGTGGAAATTGGCGTGTTTTTGGCAGGGGGGGCATATTTTCACGAATTCCGTCGCGTCTTTCTGCAAGGTCGGCCAGTAGAAGCCGGCTCGGACTACCTTTTTAGACAATGCCCGAGCTCCGAGATGGTTCCCACACATGCCTCCGTGGATTTCTTCGAGGACGTTCTTTGTTTCTGAGGTCGGGACGCACCGAAGGAGGGGATTTGTGAATCCTCTTCTGTATAATACGCCGTGAATTAGTGTATAATTCTGGGCATCTTTCGTGAGTCTTTTAGCTTCCTTTCTTTCGGCGGGAACAGTTCCCGACTTCAGGTAGCTGAGTATGGGGGTCATCCATCCTTGCTGTTGGTTGGATATATTCAGCGTTTCTTCCTCTCTTAGCACGGAGGGGGATTGTAAAGTTTCCTGGAGGAGACTTCTGTTGTTGCCTCCGGGCTTGGTGCTGGCGAGCTTTGAGAGGGCGTCTGCCCGGGCGTTTTGTTCCCGAGGTATGTGCTGGATTTGTATTTCTGAAAAGTGGCGTAATTGTGCCTGTGTTTGATCCAGGTATTTTTTCATAGTTGGGTCTTTGGCCTGGTAGCTTCCATTTACTTGAGATGTGACGACCTGGGAGTCGCTGAAGATCGTGATTCTCTGGGCTCCGACCTCTTCGGCTAGCTTTAGACCTGCTAGTAGGGCCTCGTATTCGGCTTGGTTGTTCGAAGCCTGGAACTCGAATTTTAGGGATAGTTCTATCCGTGTTCCTTGGTCGCTTTCGAGTATGACCCCGGCTCCGCTTCCTGTTTTGTTTGAGGACCCGTCGACATACAGATTCCATGAGAGTGGGGTTCCAGGGGTCTCAGTATATTCTGCGATGAAGTCGGCTAGGTACTGAGATTTTATGGCAGTCCGGGCTTCATAGTGGAGGTCGAACTCGGACAGTTCCACCGCCCATTGTAGTATTCGTCCTGCCAGGTCTGTTTTTTGCAGGATGTGTCTCATGGGTTGGTTTGTCCGGACTTTGATGGTGTGGGCTTGAAAGTAGGGACGGAGCCTCCGAGCTGTGAATACTAGGGCGTAGGCGAATTTTTCTATTTTCTGATAGTTTAATTCGGCCCCTTGTAGTGCCTTGCTCACAAAGTATACGGGGTGTTGTCCTTGGTCATTTTCCCGTATTAATGCTGAAGCGACTGCCCGATGTCCGACCGAGAGGTATAATACGAGCTCTTCCCCTTTTAAAGGTCAGGTTAGGATTGGTGGCTGCCCGAGGAATTCCTTGAATTCTTGAATGGCTTTTTCGCACTCCGGGGTCCATGAAAAGGGTTTCCCTTTCTTTAGGAGTGAGTAGAGAGGCAGTGATTTTATTGCTGATCCTGCCAAGAATCTTGATAGGGCAGCTAGCCTTCCATTCAGTTGTTGTACTTCTTTGACACACGTCGGGCTCTTCATATTGAGTATTGCCTGGCATTTGTCCGGGTTCGCTTCGATGCCTCTTTGAGTCAGCATGAAGCCTAGGAACTTTCCGGCTTCTGCAGCGAAGGTGCACTTTGTCGGATTAAGTCTCATGTTGTGTTTTCTGAGGGTGCCGAAGACGCTGGTGAGGTCGGTCAGCAAGTTTCTGTCTTCTTGTGTCTTTACTAGCATGTCGTCGACGTACACCTCCAGCTGTAGTCCGATGTGCTCCGAGAATACTTTGTTCATTAGCCTCTGGTAGGTTGCCCCTGCGTTCTTTAGTCCGAAGGGCATTACTACGTAGCAGTAGTTTGCCTTTGGGGTTATGAACGAGGTCTTTTCTTGGTCGGGTCCGTACATCGGGATTTGATTGTATCCTGAGTATGCGTCCGTGAAGGAGAGATATCTATAGCCTGAGGCTGCGTCTACTAAGGCGTCGATGTTTGGTAGTGGATATGGGTCTTTGGGGCAGGCTTTGTTGAGATCCGTGTAATTGACACACATCCTCCATTTTCCATTGGGCTTTCTTTACCAGGACTACGTTTGCGAGCCATAGGGGGTATTTTACTTCCCTAATGAACCCTGCATCTAGTAGTGCTTGTACTTGTTCTTCTATTGCTTGCATGCGTTCGGGTCCGAGCTTCCTGCGTATTTGTTGGACAGGTCGGGATCCCGGGTACACTGATAGCTTATGGCACATTAGGTCGGGGCTTATGCCTGGCATGTCGGAGGCTTTCCAGGCGAAGAGGTCGGAATTTTCTTTTAAGAGGGTTATGGGTTCTTCTTTTAGGCCCGCTTCAAGGTTTGCTCCTATGTTTGTTATTTTTTCAGACGTGCTCCCGATCTGGACTCTTTCGGTTTCTCCCTCTGGTTGTGGCCGAAGATCTTCTCGGGCTTAGACTCGCCCGAGTTCTATTGTGTTGATCTCTTTTCCTTTTAAGTTCAGGCTTTCGTTGTAGCATCGCCGTGCCAGTTTTTGGTCGCCTTTCAGGGTAGCGATTCCTTTTGTGGTAGGGAACTTTATACAGAGGTGTGGGGTCGAGACTATAGCTGCCAGTCTGTTTAGGGTTGGTCGCCCAATGAGGGCATTGTATGCTGAAGTGACGTCGACTATAATGTAGTCGATGCTTAATGTTTTAGATTGCTCGCCTTTTCCGAAAGTAGTGTGTAGCGAGATGTATCCTAAGGGATGGATCGGGGTATCTCCTAGCCCAAACAAGTCGGTGGGATAGGCCTTTAGTTCTTTTTCTTCAAGTCCGAGTTTGTCGAAGGCCGTTTTGAACAGGATATCTGCAGAGCTTCCCTGGTCAATCAGGGTTCGATGTAAGTTGGCGTTTGCTAGGATAATGGTGATTACCATTGGATCATCGTGCCCGGGTATTATCCCTTGAGCATCTTCTCGGGTAAACGAGATGGTGGGTAGTTCGGGTAGGGGATTGTCTTCTCGGACGTGGTAGACTTCTTTGAGGTGTCTTTTTCGCGAGGATCTGGATGTTCCTCCGCCTGCAAAACCTCCATTTATCATGTGAACGTGCCTTTCAGGGGTTCGCGGGGTTTGTTCGGCCCGATCTTCGTTATCTCCCCTTCTTCTCTTCTTGGTCTCTTCTCCTTTCTCTGCTATGTATCTGTCGAGTTTTCCTTCTCTGGCTAGCTTTTCTATAACATTCTTTAGGTCGTGGCAGTCGTTAGTAGAATGACCGTAGAGCTTGTGATATTCACAGTATTCGGACCAATCTCTCCCCGCTCTCTTGTGTTTTAGTGGTCGAGGTGGTGGGATCTTTTCGGTGTGGCATACATCTCTGTAGATGTCTACCAAGGAGACTCGGAGGGGGGTGTAACTGTGGTACTTCCGTGGCTTGTCCGAGTTGGTTTCTTCCTTCTTCCTTTGTTCCTGATCTCGATCTCGGAATGGGTAGGTTGGTTCCTTCCTAGAAGAATCTCTTAACTGGGAGGTCTCCTCCATGTTGATATATTTTTCTGCTCGCTCCTGCACCTCGTATAGGGAGGTCGGGTATCGTTTGGATAGGGATTGGCTAAACGGTCCCTCTTTTAGGCCGTTTGCTAGTCCCATGATGGCTGCTTCAGTGGGCAAGTGTTGTATGTCCAGGCAGGCTTTGTTGAATCGCTCCATGTACTCTCGGAGAGTTTCTTGGTTTCCTTGTTTGATCCCGAGTAGACTGGGGGCATGTTTTGCCTTGTCCTTTTGAATAGAGAATCTTGTTAGGAATTTTTTGGTTAGGTCTTCGAAGCTGGTGATTGATCTTGGTGGTAGGTTGTCGAACCACTTCATGGCTGATTTGGTGAGAGTGGTGGGGAAGGCTTTGCACCGAATCGCGTCGGAGGCGTCGACTAGGTACATTCTGCTTCTGAAGTTGCTGAGGTGGTGACTTGGATCGGTGGTGCCGTCGTAGAGATCCATATCAGGTGGTTTAAAGTTTTGCGGTACCTTCTCCTTCATGATCTCTTGCGTGAAGGGATCATGGTTGCCTTCGGGGGCGGGGCCGCGGTCTGTCCGATCTTTTAGGTTGGCCTCTATTTTCCGCAGTTTTTCTTCTAATTCTCTGCGCTTGCGAGCCTCCCTTCTCAGATCTTGTTCAGTTTCTTTTTGCTTCTTTATGTCCTCTTCGAGTTGTTTTAGTCGGTTTTGTTGTGCCCGGACTGCTTCTAGAATTTCCGAGCTCTTTTCTTTTTCGGGATTTTGTGGATCTTTGTTTGGGAGTGATGTCTTTGGGCGATTCTGTTTGTTTCCTCCTGGAGTGCGTGGTGATAGAGGGCTGTCCGGTCGTTCTCCGGTGTCGACTTCCTCCTCTTGTTCTGATGCAGCGTGGTCATTGTTGTCATGGTCGTCCGCCATGGTGATGGGATGACTTCCAGGGTCCCCGGCAACGGCGCCAATGTTCCGAGGGTTACCTGAAACGTGTAGCTCGGTCGTCTCTGGAGTGGCCCGAGGTGGGGGTCAGGGACCCGAGCTTGATGTGCGGAGAGGTTGGTGGTTGTACCTGCAATGACACTCCGATGCTTAAGTTAGCATGGGTTCAAGCAGATATTGAGTAGAATTAGAATGTGAGTTATACCTGGGTGTTCCAGTGTATTTATAGTAGCTGGCCGTGATCTTCCCTGGATAAGATATTCTTATCTTATCTTATCTTTTGGGAGTTTTATCTCTATCTTTGCGGAACCGCCTTCCCTAGGCCTTTTCGGCCTTTAGGTTTTGGGCTTCGTTCCTTTTGACGGGCCTTCTTAGCTTTGTTGTCCGAGGTCCGACCTCAGGCGTGGGCCTTGGGACGAGGTCGGACCTTTCATGGTTTTTGCCGAGTTGGAGGAGCTCGGTCAGGGTATGAACACCAATCATTCTGAATTTCAAAGGATAAAGTGAGATGCCAAAATTGTTCAGAGGCAAAAAACTACTAGTTCCGCTCATCTAATTAGAATCTGAGCTTCACTTAAAATTCTAAGATATTATTGCTTCTTGATTTCTTTTTATCCTAATTTATTTATCTAGTTGCGTGGGGACAAGCAACAGTTTAAGTTTGGTGTTGTGATGAGCGGATATTTTATACGCTTTTTGGCGGTATTTTCATGTAGTTTTTAGTATGTTCTAGTTAGTTTTTAGTATATTTTTATTAGTTTTTAGGAAAAATTCATATTTCTGGACTTTACTATGAGTTTGTGTGTTTTTCTGTGATTTCAGGTATTTTCTGGCTGAAATTGAGGGATCTGAGCAAAAATCTGATTCAGACTGAAAAAGGACTGCTCATGCTGTTGGATTCTGACCTCCCTGCACTCGGAATTGATTTTTTGGAGCTACAGAAGTCCAATTAGCACACTCTTAATTGTGTTGGAAAGTAGACATCCAGGGCTTTCCAGATATATATAATAGTTTATACTTTACTCGAAGATAAACAACGTAAACTGGCATTTAACGCCAGTTCCATGTTCCATTCTGGCATTAAACGCCAGAAACAGGTTACAAGTTGGAGTTAAACGCCCAAAACAGGTTACAACCTGGCGTTTAACTCCAGAAATAGCCCAGGCATGTGAAAAGCTCAAGTCTCAGCCCCAGCACACACCAAGTGGGCTCCAGAAGTGAATTTCTGCACTATCTATCTCAGTTTACTCATTTTCTGTAAGCCTAGGTTACTAGTTTAGTATTTAAACAACTTTTAGAGATTTATTTTGTATCTCATGACATTTTTAGATCTGAACTTGGTACTTTTTGATGGCATGAGTCTCTAAACTCCATGGTTGGGGGTGAGGAGCTCTGCTGTGTCTCGATGGATTAATGTAATTATTTCTGTTTTCTATTCAAACATGCTTGTTTCTATCTAAGATATTCATTCGCACGTCAATATGATGAATGTGATGATCCATGAGACTCATCACCATTCTCAATCTATGAACGCGTTCCTGACAACCACCTCCGTTCTACATTAGATTGAATGAGTATCTCTTGGATTCCTTAATCAGAGTCTTTGTGGTATAAGCTGGAATCCATTGGCAGCATTATTGAGAATCTGGAAAGTCTAAACCTTGTCTGTGGTATTCCGAGTATGATATAGGGATTGAATGACTGTGACGAGCTTCAAACTCACAAGGATTGGGCGTAGTGACAGACGCAAAAGGATCAAAGGATCCTATTCTAGCATTAATGAGAACCGACAGATGATTAGTCGTGCGGTGACAGCGCACCTGGACCATTTTCACTGAGAGGACGGATGGTAGCCATTGACAACGGTGATCCACCAACACATAGCTTGCCATAGGGGGGACCTTGGGTGCGTGAAGAAGAAGACGAGGGGAAAGCAGAGATTCAGAAGACAGAGCATCTCCAAAACTCCAACATATTCTCCATTACTGCATAACAAGTATTATTTAATCCATGCTTTTTATTTACTACCAATCAAAACTGAGAATTATTATTATCCTGACTAAGAGTTACAAGATAACCATAGCTTGCTTCAAGCCAACAATCTCTGTGGAATTCGATCCTTACTCACATAAGGTATTACTTGGACGACCCAGTGCACTTGCTGGTTAGTTTTGCGAAGTTGTGAAAAGAATTGTGATTTCCAATTTTGTGCACCATACCTCTCCCAAGCTTCATAGAGGGATTCACCCTCTTTTTGTCTAAAGGTTTGAACTTCCACCCTAAGTCTGCTCAACTTTTGAGGTGGAAAGAACTTGATCAAGAATGCATTGACCACATTCTCCTATGTGTCAAGACTCTCTTTCGGTTGAAAATCTAACTATACTCTAGCTCTGTCTCTTACAGCAAAAGGAAAGACCATAAGTTTATAGACCTCAGGACTCACTCCATTGCTCTTGACTGTGTCACATATCTGCAAGAAGTCAGATAAGAATTTATTTGGATCTTCCAGTGAAAGTCCTTGGTACTGGCAGTTCTGTTGAACTAAGGTGACCATTTGAGGTTTCAGCTCAAAGTTGGTGGCATTGATGGCAGGAATTGATATGCTGCACCCATAAAAGTCAGAATTGGTTACAGTATAGGCTCCAAGAACCTTTCTTGCTTCTCCTCCATTATTAGCATTGTTTGCCATGTCTGTATTTCTTGTTTCTTGTTCGAATAAATCTGTGAGGTTTCCTCCAGAGTGTTATTCTCTAGCTTGTTGTAGGCACCTCCTTAGGGTCTTCTCAGGTTCAGGATCAGGATCAAAGAGAGGTTCTTTGTCTCTGTTCCTAGTCCTAAACAAGAAAAAGAAAACAAGAAAGAAGAAGAATAGGAGCTCTATAAACAGAGGACTCCCTGTGAGATGTAAAGAATAAGGGAAATAAGAATGATGATAGAAAAGAGAAAGAAAGAATTCGGCTATAGAAGGAGAAGAATTCGAAAATTAGAAGTGAAACTATAATTAAAATATTTTTGTTCTTATTTTAATTGTTTATCGAAATAAAAAAAGAAGCTTAATGAACTAAAAAGATTTGAAAATTAGATGATGATTTTCGAAAAAGAAGAGAGAGAAATAGAGAAGATATTTTCGAAAATTAGAAGAGAGAAGAAGTAGTTAGGAAGTTTTGAAAAAGAAGAAAGAGAAAACAAGTAACTAATTAAGGAAAATTTGAAAGCAAGATAAAATAAAAGATTAGAAAAGATTTGAATTTAAGATTTGAAATTTAAAAAGATATCATAAGAAATTAAAAAAATTTGAAATTTGATTTTGAATTTTGAAAAGAGAAAGATAAGATAAGAAAGTTAACAAAAAGATAAGTTTTAACTTAAAAAGATTTGAAATCAAATTTGAAAAGATAGTTTTTAATTTAAAAAGATTTGAAATTTAAATTTTAAAAAAAAGATAAGATAAGAAAGAATGAAATTAAAAAAAAAGATTTGAAAAGACTTTAAAAAGATATGATTTTGAAATTTAAGTTTGACTTGACAAACAAGAAAATACCAAATTTAAAGTTTTTAAATCAAAACAAGCAAGAATTTCGAAAATTTCAAAAAAAAGATAAGAAAAGATATTTTATTTTTTTGGTTTTTGAATTTAATGAAGAAAGAGAAAATAAGAAAAAGACACCAAACTTAAAATTTTTAGATCTAAGACACCTAGTTTTCAAAAATTTTAAAGAAAAACACCTAAAGACACCAAACGTGAAGTTTTTAAAGATCAAAATAAGAAGAAAAACAAGGACAACTTGAAGAACAAGAAGAACACCAAGAACAAAACTCAAAGATTCAAAGAAACAAAGAACACACAAAGGACACCAAATTTAAAAATTTTGAAAACCAAGAACACTACTTTCGAAATTTTTTTAAAGAAAATACTCAAAAAGATACCAAACTTAAAGATTAACACAAGACTCAAACAAAAGACATTATTTTTGAAAATTTTAAGAAGAACGACTCAAGAAATTCAAAAATTCAACAAGAACTCAAACAAAAGACTCAAACCAAAAACAAAAATTAAATTAAGAAAAGAAAAGGTTTTTGAAAAATTTTCAATCTTTTTTTATTTTGAAAAAGAAAAACAAGAGAAAATAAAAGACTCAACAAAAATTAAAGACAATACCTAATCTAAGCAACAAGATAATCCGTTAGTTTGTCCAAACTCGAACAATCCCCGACAACTGCACCAAAAACTTGGTGCACAGATACCCACACTCTATACAACTGAACCAGCAAGTGCACTGGGTCGACCAAGTAATACCTGAGGTGAGTCAAGGTTGATCCCACGAGGATTGTCGTATTGAATCAAGTTGTGGTTATCTTGTAGATCTTAGTCAGGCGGATAGAAAAGTTGTTTGTTTGTTTGAATGTATAAAAGTAAAATAGGAATAAAATTACTTAAATTGAGTGAAACCAGTGATAAGAAGATGGTTAAGGCTTTAGAGATGCTTTATTCTTCTGGATTACTTCGGTCTTACAATCCACTCCAACTGTGAATGATTTCTTCTATGGATGGCTGTATGTGATCAACATCTTTCTTGAGAGGTCGCCGATTCTCCTCTAGTGCTGAACCCCAGGGTTAATGCGGATCCAGTCTAATTGAGGGTGAAGCTCCTGCAGTTCATTTTCCTTGATAATCCTACTGAAAATGCCACAGACAAGGTCGAATCTTCCGGATTAGGGAATGCTGTGCCTTGTGGTTCTAGCCTTTACCACAAAGACTCTAATCTCCCCGTGCCTCGGCTGAACTAGTGTCTCGAGAAATCCCCAACGAAGTCGTGGATTAGCCGTCTAAGAGATGTAAAATCAAGCTAGGGGTTCATTGTTGTCCGATGAAAGACTCACACTGAACCCATATAGAATAGAGATAACCTTGTGCTAGTTCAACTCATTCATAAAGATGAAGAATGAAGATACATCTTATAATAGAATCAAACACAAATTGAGAATAGAACAGTAGTACTTTTATTAATCCATAAAACTCAGCAGAGCTCCTAGCTTCAACCTAAGAGGTTTAGAAACTCATAGTGATAGAGAAATACATTGAAACGTGTAAAGTATCAAAAAGTCCCTTAAGATGATATAGAATATCCTTTAAATACTAAACTAATGACTAAGGATTATATAAGAAGGGTAAAACAGTCTTTTAGCGTGAAAATCCACTTCAGGGGCCCACTTGGTGATTGATTGGGCTGAGCAAAAGGATAAGCCACGTGCTAGGAGGGCTCTAGGACATTGAATTCTGGCTAGGGGCACCTTTTTGGGCATTGGACGCTGGTCACTCCTCCCCTGGGTATTGGATGCCAGAATAGGGCAAATGGCTGGCATTGAATGCCATTTTTGGGCCTTCAATTATGAAGCAAAGTATAGACTATTATACATTGCTGGAAATCTATAGATGTTAGCTTTCCATATCTGTTAAGGACACTTCATTTGAACTTCGGTAGCTCCAGAAAAGCTCTTTTGAGTGCAAGAAGGTCAGATCCTGACAGCATCTGCAGCACTTTCTCTGCCTCTGAATCAGACTTTTGCTCCAGTTCCTTAATTTCAGACAGAAAATACCTGAATTGCACAAGAACACAAAAACTCAAAGTAGAATCCAAAAATGTGAATTTTACACTAAAACCTATGAAAATATAATAAAACATAAACAAAGCATGCAAAAAAACTATATGAAAATGATGTCAAAAACGTATAAAATATCCGCTCATCACTAGGACTTATGAATTAAGGTCAATTATGCTTGCTTGACTTACTCCTTGATGTTAGGGGTTGACGAAATGAGATTGACTCATCATAGTTGCCATAGTTGTGGTTATGACGATGATAAGATTCTTTAATTTTCATTTCCAAGTCAAGGCTCTTTTATGCATTTATAGCATTTTCACTAGTTTTGACCTTATCTTCCTTTTCACTTGCATTAATCGCCCTTTTTGATCATTTCTTAGTTCTTTCAATCTTTCGTTTTATACTTCAAAACCCCCCTTCTCCTCACAACTAAGAGTGTGACATCTTAATTGCATTGCCCGAGGGAGAATGACTCGAGGTTCAAGTACTCTCGGTTAATTTTTATTTGAATTTAAACCTTGATGGTGGGGATTGCTTGTCGGTCTAGGCTATACTTGCAATGAAGAGATCCTATATTGTGAAATTCTAGACCGGCACAATTCCTACTCATCACACCTCCCCTAAAAATTGGAGTTTGTCACCCATCACGGGTCCCTTCTTTTCAACCCCAACTCAACAAAACCAAAATTTCAAATCAACATTTCCAAAACTGTCATTTAAAACAATCATTATCTATTTCAATCAAAGAAAACCAAAATCCAAAGATTCAATCCATTTCACCAGAAATTCAGAAATTAACCAATTCAACAACAAACACAACATGTCAACTCCTACAGAAAATCATTTATATCGCAGACATCCATTTGCATTAAGTTACTAAACTTATCAGGTATTCAAAGCCGAAAACATTTTTTCTTAATTGAAACAATTCCCTACCTCGAGTAATCAAGCCCACAGTGATCCTTAACATAATAAAACTTGGTAACTCGGATTAACTAATCCGGGATTACCAACCGAAAGTCCATTATCAAGAGCAACCTAGTTACAAAGCATTTAGTGATCCAAAGAGATGCCGGGCATCAATGTTCCTAAGAAGAAATTTTGAGCCAAGTGTCTGTGGTGAAGAATTGTTGAGGAAAATTGAGCCAAAAGGCTGCTGCAACACTTGCCACTAAGCTTTCATTAAGAAATAAGCTTTCATGCATTTTCACTAGTTGCATTATGTTTTATGCACTTTATTGCACAATAAGTAAGTGATTTGGAGTGGATTTTCATGATTATGTTAAATCAATCAACAATCATTTATTTGACACAAAATCATAGGGTTTAAGCTAGAATTAGTTAATTTTATGAATGATTTAGAAACCTTGTGAATTTGGTGATACTTTGACATGTTTGTGTGGTTGCTTGCAAGGGGAACAAGGAAGGAAGGCCAGCGCTCAACCATGGCGCTCAATTAAGTGAGTGCTACGCTCACAAGTGTGAGCATTCTCGTGCCTTAGATGAAAGGAAAGCAAGGCCAAGTCAAGGAGCGCTCAAAGAAGTGAGCACTACGCTCACAAGTGTGAGTATTTTCGAGCTCTTGCCCAAGCAAATTAAGGAAGCGCAGCTCTCACAAAAGAGAACACCAAGGCTCGAAGGGGGAGCACCCAAGGGAGCGCTAGACATAGCGCTCAATTAAAGAAGCATAGCGCTCACTAAAAGGAGCGCCAAGGATCAAAGAGGGGGCACACATTGAAGCAACAAGGAGTAGCACTCACAATTTGAGCGCAGCGCTCACTTAGTGAACGCTAGGAGAGCTAAGCCCACGAAGGAAGCATGCTTGGCCAAAGGAAAATGAACGCTACGCTAACAAAACCCAATGGAGCGCTCCACTGGAGCATGCCTAAAACCTAAAATTCAATCAGTTGCCATCTTGGATCCATTTCTTCACAAGTCGAAAGGCCCACTCCAAAGCTTCGAAGACAAAAATAGAAAGTGTATAAATAGGAGTAGATTTGATTTAGAAGAAAAATTTTGGAAATTTGAACTTTGGGGATTTTTTTCACTTTTTAGCTAGCTTTTGATTTTCATATTTCATTGGGAACTTTCTCTGGAGCTTTCTTAGTGTTTAGAACATTGTAATTGAGATCGGATCTGAATTTGGCTTTCTGGTTTTCATTTTCTTTCTTCTGCAACTTCTACTTTCTCTTTTGATTTTGATTTTTGGAACTCTGACTGGAGAATTCTTCTGGATCTCTCCATCGTTGAGTTTCCTTTTGATTTCTTTGTTTCTGTTTTCATAAATTTGAAGATCTAATATCAATTGTTTCTTTAAATTCCATCCTGAAGCAAGTTTTCATTTCTGTTTTAGTTCTTCTATAAATCTACACTTCTGTTTAGATCTTCTGCAATTCTCATCAACTCTTACTTCTCTGATTTTATTGCACTTTACATTTTTAGCTTTGTTTGAATCCCAACACCCAATTCCTTTAAATCTTCAAGCAATTTAAGTTTTCATCAATTTAGATTTAGCAATTTAAGTTTCTTGCACTTTAAGTTTCAGTCATTTACATTTCTTGTAATTTAAGTTTCTATTCTTTTACTTTTGTTGCACTTTAAGTTTCTGCTCTTTTACTTGCTTATACTTTAAGTTTCATGCAATTTACCATTCCAGCACTCTAAGATTCTGTTAATCTCCCTTCTCCCTTTTGTTTTTATGCAATTTAGCTTTTGTAATTCAAGTTTCACCCAAATCATCAACTATTTGCTTAACTAAATTCATCACCTAACTAAAATTGCTCAATCCATCAATCCCTGTGGGATCGACCTCACTCTTGTGAGTAATTACTACTTGATGCGACCCGGTACACTTGCCGGTGAGTTTGTGTAGAAATCGTTTTTCCCCCCATCAATGAGCAACTAAACCTCCTAGGTTAAAGTTAGGAGCTCTACTGATTCCTATGAATTAATACAAGTACTTTTCTATTTCAATCAATGAGTGATTCTATTATATGATGCATTGTCATTCTTTATCCTTATGAATCTCGATTCTACATGAGTTCTTACGAGTCTTGACCTGGATAGTATTGAGGATGCATTATGGGTTCCAACAGCATTATCTGGATTAATGGGGTATGTGACATATAACCTCGTTAGTCAGGGGCAATTGAGGTTTCTATTTGGAATACACACATTGTTTCATCTCAAATGGCACTACTTTGAAAGCTTCTAATTAGGAATTTAAATTTTTCTTGACATTGTTTGTGCTTCCTCATTGATCTTATTTTGTTGTTTCCACATGATCTTGATATCTATTTGTTTATTTCTCCTTTTTCGGATGCGCAAGAAAGGTAAAGCACCGGTCACATCACCGATTGTACAACCAACAACTTGCCCTCCTAATACATGGTTTATGGATCGCCAAAGTGAGAGACCAAGTGTCTTGGTTAACCGAAGAGCCGACTCCCAATATGAAGCAACCGAGAAAAGAACAATCCATTGGAAGAGGACACTGAAGGTTCCAAGCAAATACAAGGCGATCATTCCTGAAAGGATTGCCTCGCTTCATTGGGGATTTCTTGACCAACACCCCATTGAAGTTAATGAATCCATGGTGCGGGAATTCTACGCTAACTACCAAGCTTGGGAAGCGGAGTCGGTATTCCTCCGAGGGAAGACATTGGACACTTTCAACAAGGATCTAGAAGCTATTCTGAAGATTCTCCATATTCCGCCTGCGAAGGATGTTTATTCAAAGATCATAGCAGATGTGGTCAAGGGGATGATGTCTTTGGCTCCTATTCTTAAGAAAATTGGCCATCCCGGTGCATCATGGGAATATAGCAAGGGGAGAAATTCTGTTCCCGCTAGAATTGCTTATTCCAATTTGAATGCCGATGCACGTATTTGGCATCAGATTGTAGCCGACTATATAATTTCTAGCACCCATGCTACCCATGTCAGACTTAAAGCTGCTTTACTAATTTGGGCTATTTTGGAAGGACAGAAAATAGCCATTGTGCCTTTGATACTCACATCGATTTGGAAACTCATTGAAAAGAAAAAGATCAACATTCCTTTTCCATCGATGGTGATGTGTCTAGCTATAGCAGCGGGGGTAGAGAGGCAACCGACGGACGTCATGTTCAAGATACAAAGAGGGAACAAATTCATTCCACGGGGAGATTTGGATGGATCGACAAAGAAGACACCCTCCAAGAGGAAAGCACTGATTTGATGCACCACTATTTCGTGGTACATTTTGTGCCTAATTTAGGTGGATTTTATCCACTTTTCTCATATTTATTCAAGGAAATAGAATGGTTTGATAATTTTCTCCTAAATTGTACTTAAGTGTGAAAACATGCTTTTTAGGCCCTTAAATTGTTAATTTTGATTCATCTTTGATTCCACTAGATGCCTTGATATCTTTGTTAGATATTTCAGGATGAGAAGGCTAGGAATGGATCAAGGGAGTGAAGAGAAAAGCATGCAAAGTGGAGAAATCATGAAAAATCAAGGATTTGGGATATACACTCATCGACGCGCACGCAAAGCAGACCCGTAAGCGTGGAAGTTAAGTCGCACGGTGATGTATACGTGTGATTTATGCATACGCGTGGATAGCAAATTGTCAAGTGATGCGTACACATGACCCATGCGTACGCGTCGGTACTCACACGTGACCCACTTAAAGTGAATCCGCTGGGGGCAATTTCTGGGCTTCCCAGGCCTAAATCCAACTCAATTATGATGTTATTAAACCCAAGGAATGAAGGAGAAGGGGAGGGAAAAAAAGTTAGTTACCAAGTAGTTTAGTTTTAGTTTGAGTTTGATCATGCTTTAGGATAGGTTTCTAGAGAGAGAAGCTCTATCTTCTCTTTAGATCTAGGTTTGATTCTTGTCTTCATCTACTTCTCCTTCTCAATTTCTAGTTGCTACATCTTGTTCTTCTATTCTTTTGTTATAATCTCCTTTATTTTGTTCACTTTGTTGTTGATACACTCTTGTTCCTTTTATTTTCTTTTAATGCAATTTGAGGTAATTCATGTTAATTATGCTTTCTTTGATTGTTGTTGTTGATTGCTTGTATTAGGTAGTGTTAGATTCTATATTTCTTCGTAATGTTATCTTGCTTTCCTTTTATGCCTTCCAAGTGTTTGAAAAAATGTTTGGAAGAATGTTAGAGTAGATTTTTCTTCTCTTGGCTTGGGTTGAGTAATTAGTGACTCTTGAGTTATCAAACTCTTTTGTTGATTAATAATTGGAAGTTGCTAATTGACTTGAATGCCACTAAAGCAAGTCTTTCCTTAGGATTTGACTAGGACTTGAGGAATCAAATTGATTATTTCCACTTGACTTTCCTTCATAGTTAGAGATTGACTAAGTGGAGCAATGGACAATTCTTGTCATAATTGAGGAGGGTAATGAGGATAGGACTTCTAGTTCTCATTCCTTGCCAACAGCTTTCTTAGCTGTTAGTTTAATTCTTGCCATTTACTTTTCTTGTCCCTTAATCCAAAACCCCCAAAACATACTTCAGAGCCAATAACATGAACACTTCCCTGCAATTCCTTTGAGAGACGACCCGAGGTTTAAATACTTCAGTTATTAGTTTTATTAGGGGTTTGTTACTTGTGACAACCAAGTTTTTGTATGAGATGATTCTTTGTTGGTTTACAAAACTATACTTACAACGAGATCTCATTTGTGAAATTCTACACCATCAAAATTCCGATCATCAAAATGGCACCGTTGCTGGGGAACTTACAAATGTACGCTTGTTATTGGTTATTGTATATATGTTAATATTGTGAATAGTTTGCTCTTTTGTTAGTTTGCTAGTTTTGGTTTAGTAGTTGTTTCCTTTATCTCTTGTAGTTTTTGTTTTTGTCTTTTCACTATGAATTCTCATCACCTTGGCTATGAGTTTGGTTCAAATTATGTTGTAGGAAATGGTAATTTCAATGACAACATGCATCAAGGATGGAACAATCAAAAATGGAAGGAGGCTCAAGGACTTGATCACTCTTCGTGGCAACAACCTCCAGTCTCCCATAGGTATAATTCCCATCCTAATACTTGTCAATTCAATGGCAATGGTGAATTTTCTTGTGACTATCAACAACCACCATCATATGCCTATGAACCCCCTCCACAATATAACCCTCAACCATACTCACAAGCCCCTTTTTACCAAACACCTCCATATGACCCTAATCCTTACCCACCACACCAACAACCATATGAGCCATATGAATCACATATAGAACCGCCACCATTCCAACCTCAACACTTCCAAGAATCGCCTCCTCCATACTGATGTGTGGAAAACAATCCAACACAAAACTCACCGACAAGTGTACCGGGTCGCATCAAGTAATAATAACTCACATGAGTGAGATCGATCCCACAGGGATTGAAGGATTGAGCAATTTTAGTTTAGTGGTTGATTTAGTCAAGCAAATCAAGTATTGGTTGAGCGGGTTGTATTTAACAGAAGCTAAGTTGCTTGGAATGTAAAGGGAGAAGGGAGAATTGCAGTAAATTAACGAACAGGAAAATAAACTTGCTGAATCTTAAAGAACAAGAAAATAAATGACTGAAACTTAAAGTGCAAGAAATGTAAATTGCAGTAACTTAAATGGCAAGGAATGTAAATTGCTTGAATGTAAAAGGGATTCGAGGACTGGGATTGCAGAATCTAAACAGAGAGAAATTGAATTGCCACAATTAATAGAGCAGAAATTTAATTGGGAGCAAAGAGAATTCAAACAGAAATTGTAAGGAAAGTACAGCAGGGTTCACAGAAGAACCAGGAAGAAATTGGGATCTCAGGACTCAAGAGACTAGGTAGCAGAGCCTAGATCTCAATTGCCTTCCTAGACCCAAGTTCTCAAAGCAATTGACAAGAAATAGAAGAAGAAGCAGTAAAGGAAATGTAAATGGATTCAATTATGCAGAAAAGAAACTTAAGAGTTCTTGAGTGGAGATTGAGACAGAATTTCCTCAATTCTTAACACCCAAGAATCAAAACAAGAAAATTAAAAAGTGCCCAAGCAAGAACGAGGAAGAAGAGAGATCAATTCTCCTCCCCAATTCTCTGAAATCTCGGTCAAGTCTCTCAAGAAAAGTTACAAAAATTCAAAGCTCAAAGAAAGTGCAAAATTCAAAAGTAAAGTGAAAAGTTAAAAGGTCCCTAATTACATCAAACTAGCTCCTATTTATACACTTTCTATTCTTGGATTTTTGGATTTGGATGGGCTTTTGATTTGGTGAAGAAATGAATTAAATTGGATTTTTAATTCAATTTTTGGCCCAAAAATGATAGCTTCCAGGAGGCTGCCCTGCCCTTGCGGAGGGCAGGGTAGGATTTGGTGCTTGGTGCGTGCATGGTGCGGGCGGATGATGCTGTGGTGCGCAGGATGCTGTCCTGCCCTCGCGGAGAGCAGGGCAGAAAAAATTGGTGCGCCAGAAATGTGCCGTGGTGCGCTGCTAGTGCTGCAAGATGATGCTGCGGTGCGCCAGAAGGGTGCCTTGGTGCGCCAGAGTTGTGCACCAACAAAATGTTGCCCTGCCCTCGCGGAGGGCAGGGCAGTGTTTCCAAACTGAAGTCCCGCGTTCGAATCCTGGCAGAAACACACGCTTATTCAATTTCTTGGCTTTCTTGGCACCATAATGGAGCTTAGTTCCTTGCTCCCTCATGGTCCCGTGTTCAACTCTTATGGCAAGCATTGGGAGACATTTTCCTTTGATTTTCTCCCCTTATGAGCCCGATACTGCCCTTGTGGAGGGCAGGGCAACATTTTCTTCTTCTTGATTCCAAGGCACAGATTTGTGCTCTGCCCTTGTAGTGGGCAGGGCAGAGTTGCCTTTTATGCTTTGTTCTCTTATGTTGCCCTCCTAGAGGGCAGTGTGCCCTTGTGGAGGGCAATGCTTGCCTCCCCTCTTTTCATGCGGCACACTTCTCCTTCCTTTGACCACGTTTTCTTCTCCTTTGGTCACGCTCTCTTAGGCCACGCTTTTCTCTTTTATTCTTTTCTTCACCTACAATAAACCAAAACAACCACTCCAAGTATCACTAAATTCACAAGGCTTATAAATCAATTAAAATTCAATTAAAATTAGCTTAAACCTCATGAGTTAACATTAATTTCATGGTGGTTGCTTGATTTAAAGAAGTTATGCATTTTCACTCCAAATCACTTACTTAGGATGCAAGAAAGTGCATAAAGACTAATAAAACAAGTGAAATTAGCTTGAAAATGGGTATATGATGACTTGTCATCACAAACCAAACTTAAATCTTGCTTGTCCCCAAGCAAGCATCAAAATTAAGAGCAATTGAAATGAATAAGAAAAGAATACATATCCTTATTAGGCATATAGCAGAACTTGATTTATGGGATCTTTATGCAGACAATGATAACTCAGCTATTATTGCTGTTACATAATGTACATCTTTCCTCAAAAGCTTGTTAATCTTGCTGTTAGAAGACTCACTTTTTAATTACTCCCTTGCTAACTTTTCTTTCTTATAATGCTTAACAAGCTTATTATTCTTTTAGAGGTTTGGTGTCTAATGTTCCAGTAGTAGCCTTTGGCTTTATTTTTTTCTTTTACTCAACATCTTTCTACCACAGACACATGGCTCACTAATTCTTCCTAGGATCATTGATGCCCAGCATCTCTTTGGATAACTAAAAGTTCTGTATCTAAGTTGCTCTTTATTGTGGACTTTCAATTGGCCATCCCAAATCAGTTGATCTAAGTGACCGGGTTTTAAAATACCCCTTAGAATTTACTCATCCAAGCATAACTTAGTACAAGAACACCACAGGCATATGTCCTAGGGTCCAAGCTATTGGTGTCCAACCTTTATTCTTTGTTTTTCTTGCCACTTTGGCTTTTTCTTCTTCCTTTTCTTTCTGTTTTTGTTCCCAAGGGCTTTTTTTCATTATTGATAAGAGTCTTTGTAACAGCAAGCTAACTCACATTTGAATGAGAATGATATTATGCAACAATTATTTCATGAGTTATGCATTTAATCAAACACATATACCACCACTAACTCCCCTTCTTACTTATGCAACATTGGATATTTCACTTTTCAATTCAAACAAATCTCTTTTATTTAAGCATGTGGGAAACAAGACAAAATCTCAAGCTAAGTGATGGATAACAAGCATTATGCAGATTTGGCATTTTTAACAAACAATTTCACTTGCAACTAGATAAACACTTTAGCAAGACATACAATGGTTTCCAGATTCAAAACATTTCACAGCAGCAAGGATTAAGTTTAGATACAACCTTTGAAGTTGCAGCCCTTTGATTCTTCCTTCTGTTGTGTTCTCTTTGAGTTAAGATGCATAATGTCTTCAAGTGTTGACTTATGTCCTGCATAATTCTCAAAGTTGCTTGCTTCTCAAGCCCTTAATTATATGGTTAGTATGCATAAACTGAGTGTGGTTCCTGGATTAATTTTGGTGTGGGAACACAAAACTTAATTGTTTGCCACTGCCTCTTATGCAACAATTTTAACCATATGTGAAACCTTGTGTCCTTGCTAAAGGTTAATGAAATTAAAACTAGAAAGCAATTAAACAGTTGAATAATGTGTTTGGTTGCTTGGAGCTAGCATCATGCAAGAGGTGAGAATGTGTTTTTAAATGACATTTTTTGGTGGAACACCAAACTTAGAATCTTTCATTCTCCCTTAAATTGTTTTGGTGTGCAACACCAAACTTAGCTCCTTGCAGTGCATACCAATTATTCAACATTTTTATTGAAAAAGCTATGAAAAGAAAACTACCTCAGGTTGGGTTGCCTCCCAACAAGCGCTCTTTTATTGTCACTAGCTTGACATCTTCTGTTCTGCTGATCATGGAGGTTGAAAATCACAGTGCCTTAGCTTGTCTTTCTTAACTGTGAACTTCCTTCCGGTTTCCTCTTTGATGACCTCTATAAATTCTTGTGGAAGGATCTTAGTCACAATGTAGTGATCAGACAACTGTGGAGACACCTTCATGGTTTGAATATTGATCATCACTCGATCCCCTAGTGAAAATTTTCCAGTGGGGATTTTCTGCTTTTCTT
This sequence comes from Arachis hypogaea, assembly GCF_003086295.3. Lineage (NCBI taxonomy): Eukaryota > Viridiplantae > Streptophyta > Magnoliopsida > Fabales > Fabaceae > Arachis > Arachis hypogaea. The sequence goes on along the minus strand of NC_092039.1, from coordinate 69,216,347 downwards.
TAGTTCTATCCTCTGTCTCTCCTTGAAAGAATTCCTTGTGATGTTCTTCTTGGCTGGTACTTCCTTTGTCCAGTATTTTCTCATTGTCCTCTATGATCCTTTTCCATCCTTCCTTATTTGTAGCATCTTCGTTGTTGGTTGGTTTGTCTTCAATGGTTTTGAGGAAAGTATTTGGTTTCTTCTCACCCATTTCTGCAAAGTACTTTGCCAGTTGAGCTATCTGCTCCTCAATTCCTCTGATTAACATCTCATGGTTCCTTGTTGCTTCCTCTTGGTGTTTCATCATTCTCTCTATTAGGATCTCCAAGTCTGTGATTCTCTGAGAGTCTTGTGAGATTGGTTGGTTATGAGATATTAAAGGTTGGAAGAGTGGGCGTGATGGTGGCATGTAGTGGTTGTTATTGCTGTAATGGTGTTTTTGTTGGTTTGAGAAGTTGGGGTTGTTGTAATTGAAGTTCCTTGGTTCGTGATTTTGGTTTTCAGTTCTTCTCTAGTTGGAGTGAGGCTGGCAGTGTGTGTTTTGTGAGTATTGGCTTTGATTGGCACTGGTGGATAAGTGATGTTGGTTGTTTGTGGTCATGGATTTGCCCTGGTTGAAACTTCTTTGTTCTTGATATCGGGCCTCCCCCATTCTTAGATAAGAATGAGGTCTCCATGGTGGAAATTTGGCATTCACTGCAGCGGACTGCAGGCCATCAACTTTTCCATCCCTCAGCCCCATATGTTGCTGTGTTTGATGTTGTGTTTGATTGTTCAGGTTCATGGATGCCTTCATTCCTTCAGGTTTCATTACTTCCTTTTCAGAAATTGCATTCTGTGGTTTCTCGCATGAGTGTTGGTTGATGACTCCTTTGTCATTGAAATTTGCAATTCCTTGGGTAGTTGTTGTAGCTTTGAGTAGGCCATCTGAGAAGTAATCCACTACTTTTCTTGTTTCTGGGGTTAGTCCTTCATAAAAAGCTCGGAACCCCACTTTATCAGTTGCTTTCTTGTATCTTTCCCAGGCTTTGAAAAGTGGTTCTTCCTCCCCTTGTGTGAATAGATGTTCCTCCTCTTTCAACTGGATGATCTGTCTGGATGAGGTAAATTTGGCCAGAAATTTGGTGACCAAATCATCCCAACTAGTGATACTTCCTTGGGGAAAAGTTTCAAACCATTGTGCAGCTTCACCCTTTAATGAGAAAGGGAATAACAGGATCTTATAAGTGTCATGATCTGGACCATCGGTTTTGACTGCATTACAAGTCTTCAGAAAAGTGGATATGTGCAGCTGAGGATCTTCCCATGGTTTTCCGTCATAAGAACAATTGTTCTTGATGAGTGTAATAAGTGGTGGCTTCATGTCATGATACCCTTTATCTGTAGAAACTCGTACGCAAACAATAAAGATGACCAAACAACAGCACGTTTGAGAATTGAGTGTAGTTAATTGAGATAAATTGTTAGCGAGTTAATAGAGGCAATTTCTCAAACAGTTAGTATGTTAGTAAAAAAAATAAAGAAAAAGTGCTTAATCTAGATCTTCACTTCACTTAATCATTGTCAATCTATTTCAATCCGCGGCAACGGCGCCAAAAACTTGATGTGTGGAAAACGATCCAACACAAAACTCACCGGCAAGTGTACCGGGTCGCATCAAGTAATAATAACTCACATGAGTGAGGTCGATCCCACAGGGATTGAAGGATTGAGCAATTTTAGTTTAGTGGTTGATTTAGTCAAGCGAATCAAGTATTGGTTGAGTGGGTTGTATTTAATAGAAGCTAAGTTGCTTGGAATGTAAAGGGAGAAGGGAGAATTGCAGTAAATTAACGAACAGGAAAATAAACTTGCTGAATTTTAAAGAATAAGAAAATAAATGACTGAAACTTAAAGTGCAAGAAATGTAAATTGCAGTAACTTAAATGGCAAGGAATGTAAATTGCTTGAATGTAAAAGGGATTCGAGGACTGGGATTGCAGAATCTAAACAAAGAGAAATTGAATTGCCACAATTAATAGAGCAGAAATTTAATTGGGAGCAAAGAGAATTCAAACAGAAATTGTAAGGAAAGTACAGCAGGGTTCACAGAAGAACCAGGAAGAAATTGGGATCTCAGGACTCAAGAGACTAGGTAGCAGAGCCTAGATCTCAATTGCCTTCCTAGACCCAAGTTCTCAAAGAAATTGACAAGAAATAGAAGAAGAAGCAGTAAAGGAAATGTAAATGGATTCAATTATGCAGAAAAGAAACTTAAGAGTTCTTGAGTGGAGATTGAGACAGAATTTCCTCAATTCTTAACACCCAAGAATCAAAACAAGAAAATTAAAAAGTGCCCAAGCAAGAACGAGGAAGAAGAGAGATCAATTCTCCTCCCCAATTCTCTGAAATCTCGGTCAAGTCTCTCAAGAAAAGTTACAAAAATTCAAAGCTCAAAGAAAGTGCAAAATTCAAAAGTAAAGTGAAAAGTTAAAAGGTCCCTAATTACATCAAACTAGCTCCTATTTATACACTTTCTATTCTTGGATTTTTGGATTTGGATGGGCTTTTGATTTGGTGAAGAAATGAATTAAATTGGATTTTTAATTCAATTTTTGGCCCAAAAATGATAGCTTCCAGGAGGCTGCCCTGCCCTTGCGGAGGGCAGGGCAGGATTTGGTGCTTGGTGCGTGCATGGTGCAGGCGGATGATGCTGTGGTGCGCAGGATGCTGCCCTGCCCTCGCGGAGGGCAGGGCAGAAAAAATTGGTGCGCTGCTGGTGCTGCCAGATGATGCTGCGGTGCGCCAGAAGGGTGCCTTGGTGCGCCAGAGTTGTGCACCAACAAAATGCTGTCTTGCCCTCGCAGAGGGCAGGGCAGTGTTTCCAAACTGAAGTCCCACGTTCGAATCCTGGCAGAAACACACGCTTATTCATTTTCTTGGCTTTCTTGGCACCATAATGGAGCCTAGTTCCTTGCTCCCTTATGGTCCCGTGTTCAACTCTTATGGCAAGCATTGGGAGACATTTTCCTTTGATTTTCTCCCCTTGTGAGCCCGATACTGCCCTTGTGGAGGGCAGGGCAACATTTTCTTCTTCTTGATTCCAAGGCACGGATTTGTGCTCTGCCCTTGTAGTGGGCAGGGCAGAGTTGCCTTTTATGCTTTGTTCTCTTATGTTGCCCTCCTAGAGGGCAGTGTGCCCTTGTGGAGGGCAATGCTTGCCTCCCCTCTTTTCATGCGGCACACTTCTCCTTCCTTTGACCACGTTTTCTTCTCCTTTGGTCACGCTTTCTTAGACCACGCTTTTCTCTTTTATTCTTTTCTTCACCTACAATAAACCAAAACAACCACTCCAAGTATCACTAAATTCACAAGGCTTATAAATCAATTAAAATTCAATTAAAATTAGCTTAAACCTCATGAGTTAACATTAATTTCATGGTGATTGCTTGATTTAAAGAAGTTATGCATTTTCACTCCAAATCACTTACTTAGGATGCAAGAAAGTGCATAAAGACTAATAAAACAAGTGAAATTAGCTTGAAAAATGGGTATATGATGACATGACATACTATTACCAAGATGAACCACCTCCAATGTATGCAAATTTTCACTCACAAGATGAATTTTACTTTCGACCACAACCTCCCATGGAAGAATATTCATGTCCATCAACCAAGAGCAATATGATCCTACTTATGAAATGGATTGCCTCAAGGAAATAATGGACCGGCTTCAAGCAACCATCCGTCAAAAGATAGACTCATGGGATTCATGTCACAAGCAAAACATGTTCAAGGATGATTGTGGAGGAGCAACCGTGGAGTGTGATGTGCAACAAGTAGAAAAATTGGAGAGTGTTGAACCACCACAACCCTACCAAGAAGAACCACCTTCCTATTATGATCCCTTCCTCCAAAATAATAAACCCTCCTATCCACCCCAAGCCCCATTTGATGATTATCTCACTTTTCTACTTCAAGAACAAAGAGAAATGCAAAGGAATGCACTAGAATCCATAGACGCCTTGAATGAGGTGGTAAATCGATTAGCCTCCCAATGCTTGAGCACTCAAGGAATTTCCATGGCCACATGTGGAGAGTCGGTTGAAGAGCATAGCATGAAGGAGAGATTGGAAACTTCGGTGGAAAATGAGGAATGTTGCTTTGTGTTGGAACAATTGGAGGAACCTACGATTGATGAAGACAAGGAAGAAATGGTTGAAGATTTAGGAGATGTGGAGTCTCCATGGAAATATAAGGTCATGGAAAATCCCTCCAACAATATTGAAGTTGATGTTGAGGAGGAAAGTGCACATCCTCCAAAACATATCCCATATGAAGAATTGGATGGGATGTAGCGAGAATTGAGTTCCCTTGGAATTGAAGATCAAGCATTAAATTTTATTGGTGAAGAAGATAAAATTGATGAACAAATGGTTGAATTTGAGAAATCTTGTGAAGAGGTGGAGCTCCTTAGAAAAAGGAGGATGGGATACGCTTTGTCAAGACCCTTGGAAGCTTCTTTGCCTAGGTTGTCATCTACTTCTATATTTGAGTTGGTGAAATTAATTTCTATTAGCTTTATTGTCCCACTCGAATATGGCTTGCTTGAAATGGATGGTCAACTTAGGAAACTTTGTGGGATAAAGCATAAGAGAAGGATGTTTCGTGGTTGGCATTGCAAATCAAGGCTCATTTTGGTTGACACTTCAAGGGTTAAATACAAGGGTTTGACTAGTGCTCAATTAGGTGGATCTAGAAGGATGTTTGGTCACTTTATTGAGAATTTATCTTGCTTACCGCCCGGATGGAACGAGATATGGGATCCGAAAATACACCAGGATCAATTTTGGGAGCCCTTAGCTTGTGAAGAACTCCATCAAAACTTGATGGTATTAATTTTGAAGAATGGAGATTGGAAATCCAAGCATTGGTGGATGTTCAAGGATGGATTCAAGTACAAAACGCCTTGATGAGGAGCTCCCCATAAGTCCAACTTAAGAAAAATAAATAAAAGTGATAGATGGGAGACACCCCACCATGGTAAAATCTTTTCATTTTCTCTTTTGAAAATATTGGTAAAAGTAGTTTAATTTCATGTTTTGTTTGGTTAGTTGAGTTTATTTGGTAGTCTAGTATGTTAAATAAGGTTTTATGGTGTTTTGCTAGCTGTTTGGAGGTTTGGGATGCTTGGTTTGGTGCAAGAACTTTGAAAAATTTTGAAAAATAGAGCACCAACCCATGCGTACGCGTGACCTACGCATACGTGTGAACCAAGTTTTTTGATCATCCACGCGCATGCGTCACCACGCGTACGCGTGGATACCAAATTTCCACCTCCCAGCCAAAAAACCCGAGAGTTATGCCTCATTCATGCCAAATTTGTGCCCCGAGGCATGTGTACACGTCACTTCACGCGTACGCGTGGCACACGCGTACGCGTCACTTCCATTTCACCATCCCACGCGCACGCTTCACTCGACACGTACACGTGGATCGCCTTGTTTCACACACTTCTTTTCTCATCTTCTCTCCATTTCTTTCCTTCGTCTTTCTTCTTTCCTTCTTCTACCCCTCATCTAACACTTTCAAACACCGTTGATAACCATTCCTTTTTAGTTAGTTAGTTAATTAGTTTGTTAGTTAGTTTAATTTTCATTTTATTTTCTCTTTTCCATTATAAGTGTTGGATTATTAATCTTGCCTACTGTTAATTACTGCTGATTACTGATGAGATGTTAATTTAACATCATTGTTGTTAATTTTCATTGTTGGATTCTCTTGTTGAGGTTACAAGTTATTACTTGGTTTTGAATTTTTCAAGCTTAACTTTTGTGGATACCAAGTACATGTGACATTGCCTTTCAAGCATTCTAATTTTTTTGAATTGCATGATTTGGCCACCACGTGATTTGATCGCTTTCCTTTGATTAGGCAATTTCTTGATGGATGTTGAGCATTTATCTTAATGCATTGTGTTTCATGATCATATGCATCCATATGTTTTTGGCTTGAATGCTTTCTTGCTTCTTTATTGCTTGTGTGGTTATCTTAACCCACAAGTTTAAAGCACCTCAAGCACACTAGAACGAGTGAAGTGCATGTTCCTTTCGTGTAACTGTGACACAATTTTTTATGTTGGTGTGTGTGTTCTAAACCGCGCGCAACTGATAAACCCCAATTTGACGGTTTATCTTGTATTGAATTTAGAGTATTTTGATGACCTTTTCTCGCATTTAACCTATGAATTAGCATGGTTTTGTAATCTTTCCCGTATTTGTGCTTAAGTGTAAAAACATACTTTTTAAGCCTTATTTTGATGAATTCTAATTCCTCTTTGATTCCATAAGATGCCTTGATGTGTTTGCTAGTAATTCCAGGATTGGAATAGGCTAGGCATGGATCAAAGGGAGCAAGGAAGGAAGCATACAAGTGGAGAGAAGCATAGAAAGTCAAAGAAGTGAAATCGGCCAAGCACGCGCACGCGCACAAGGCGCTCGCGCGGACATTGCAGAATCGGCCAGGGGCGCGCACGCGTACCGTGCGCGCACGCGTCGCAGTCCGCACATGACTTCATTAAAGCAACACGTGCCTGGCGATTTGGAAGGGTTTCTGAACCCATTTTGGCGCCAATTGCTGATAGAAAGGAATAAAAGGATCAAGGATTGAAGGGGAAGACATCTTGGAATCATTTTTAGCATCATTAGGATTAGTTTAGAGTAGTTTTTAGAGAGAGAAGCTCTCACTTCTCTCTAGAATTAGGATTAGGTTTAGGTTAATCTCTCTTCTTAGATCTAGGTTTAATTCATGCTTTAATTCACTTTTCCTTTATCAATTCTTAATCTTCTCCTCTTCCTCTTTCTAGTTATGTGCTTTAACAATTGTAATTCTTCACTTGTTTTGGATAGATTGTTGTTCCTTTGTTTTCTTTCAATAATGCAATTTGAGGTAATTCATGATAATTGTGATTTCCTTGATTGTTGTTGTTAGTTCTTTGCAATAATTGTTGTTAGATCTTGTTCTTGTTGTTGATTTACTATACTTTCCTTTTATGCCTTCCAAGTGTTTGATGAAATGCTTGGTTGGATTTTAGTGTAGGTTTTGTTCCTCTTGGCCTAAGTAGAGTAATTAGTGACTCTTGAGTTATCTAATTCCTTTGTTGATTGATAATTAGAAGTTGCTAATTGATTTGAATGCCTCTAAAACTAGTCATTCCTTTAGGAGTTGATTAGGACTTGAGGAATCAAATTGATTCATCCACTTGACTTTCCTCCATGGTTAGAGGTTAACTAAGTGGGAGCAATGGACAATTTGTCATCGCAATTGAGGAGGATAACTAGGATATGACTTCTAGTTCTCATATCTTGCCAAGAGCTTTGCTAGTTGTTAGTCTATTTTCTTTGCCATTTATATTTCTTGTCTAAAATCTTAAAAACCCCAAATATAACTCACAACCAATAACAAGACACTTTATTGTAATTCCTAGGGAGAATGACCCGAGGTTTGAATACTTCGGTTTATAAATTTTAGGGGTTTGTACTAGTGACAAACAATTTTTTGTATGAAAGGATTATTGTTTGGTTTAGAAACTATACTTTACAACGAGATTTCATTAGTGAAATTCTAAACCGTCAAAAATCCAATCATCAAAATGGCGCCGTTGCCGGGGAAGTTGCAATGGTGTTATGTTATTGGTTATTGTACATATGTGAATAGTGTGAATAGGATTGTCTTTTGCTTGTTTTCTAGTTTTTGTTAGTTTTATTTTGTTTTTCCACTATGAATTCTCACTTTGGCTATGAGTTTGGTTCTAATTGTGTTGTAGGAAATGTGAACTTCAATGATGACACTCATTGTGGATGGAACACTCCAAGATGGGAGGAGCCTCAAGGAATTGATCACTCCTATTGGCAACAACCTCCGGACACTTATAGGTATAACTCTCATCCGAATACATGTCAATTCAATAGCTATGGTGACTCCTTTTGTGATAATCAAACACCACCATATGCCTATGAACCTTATCCTCAACATGAACCTCAACCATACTCACAAGCCTCTCCATACCAAGCACCTTCCCATAATCCATATCCACCATATGACCAATCACCCATACCATATTCTTATGACCTTTATGAGCAAAAACCTATAGAACCACCACAACTCTATCATGATTATTACCAAGAACCACCTCAATACTCACCATCTCCACAATTCTACGAAGAAGAACCACCTTCCTACCATGAACCCTCTCTCTAAAATGATGAGCCTTCCTACCCACCCCAAGCCCCAATAGACGATTCTCTCACTTTGTTACTTCAAGGACAAGAGGCCATGAAGCGGGATACACTTGAGTTTGTGGCCAACTTGACTAAGGTAGTGCACGCCGTAGCCTACCAATGTTTGAACACTCAAGGTACTTCCGTAGCCACATGCAAAAAACCTAAAGAAGAGCAAAGTATGAAGGAGAAATTGGAAAATTCGGTGGAAAAAAAGGAACCAAGTTTTGTGTTGGAACAATTGGAGGAGCCTAGGATCATTAAAGAAAAGGAAGAAGTGGTCGAAGATTTAGGAGATGTTGAAAGTCCATGGGAATGTAGCATCATGGAGCACTCTTCCAAGAAGCTTGATATTGACGTTGAGGAGGGTGCGCAACCTCCAAGGCATATCATCGTTGGAGACTTGGAAGAGGCTTATCAAGAGATGGATTCCATCATGGATGAATTTCTATCTACAATCGAATCCTCTCCCATTGAATCCTCTCCCATTGGACATGAAGTTGAAGTTATAGAAGAGTGTGCACAACCTCCCATACCCTTGGTGAGCAATGAGAAAGAGAGTGAATTGAAAGAGAGCTACCAAGAGAAAAAAGTTGGCATGGTGTATATTAAAATTGAAGAATATCAAGAGGTTGATCAAGAGATGGATTTATTCATCAATGAATTCCTATCCAAAATTGAATCACCTCCTATTGGGAAAGAAACCGAAGTTCTTGACGACAACACCAAGCCAAGTAAAAGGGAAAAGGTTGAAATTGATGAGCACAAGGAGGTGGACCTTGCATTGTCAAAGTGTGGGGAAGCCTTCCTTCCCAAGTTACCATCCAATACAACATTTAAGTGGGTAAAATCTCTATCTTTAAGCTTTACTTCCTCGCTTGAATATGGTTTGATTGAAACGGATGGACAACTTAGAGCTCTTTGTGGAATTAAAAGCAAGAATGAGTTGTGTAGTGGTTGCAAGTTAGGAATTAGGCTCATTAAGGTCAAAGCTTCAAGGTATAGGAACGATGATTGGAAGAATGCCACTTTACAAGGGTCTCAACGGAAGGCTTGGTATGTTAAAGAGAATTCTATATGTCAACCATCCAGAAAGAGAGAGTATGAAGACCAAATCGAAGACGGGTGCGAAAACAAGATATGGGATCCTGGTTCGCTATGTGAAGACCAACTATGGGGACTCATATCTTGGGTAGAACTCTACCCTAGATTGGTGAAGATGGTTGGAAATTCTGTCAACCAATTGAGAAGTAAAGATCCTTGGAGATTCAAGGATGAGTACAAGCACAAGCCACCATGACAAAGAGTCTCTCAACATGTCCAACTTAAGGACTTAAACTAAAAGTGCTAGGTGGGAGACACCCCACCATGGTAAACTCTTTCCATTCTCTTTTAATTTTGCTTAATAAGTGATTTGAGTTGCCATTGTAGGTAGATGTTTCATATAAATTTGTTTGTACAACTTCATTGTTAGCATCGTCACATGTATGTTGTGTTTAGTAGTAGATGAATAATATCAAATTGCATTTTTTGTGAATTGTATGATGGTTGATTGAATAAAGAGTTGTGAGCAGTATAGGGAGCACCTGAGCACTTTTTTTTCTGCTTAAAGGGCAATAAAAAAAATAAATAAATAAAGGGGTTAGACGCGCGCGCACGATGTACGCGTACGCGTCCTTGAGTAGCTGCATCATCACCCAAATTCCAGAGAGTTGGGCATCTCTTGCGCAAACACTATGCCTTGAGCCCAACATAACCCACGCTGATGCGCACTACGTGCGTGCGCGTCCATACAGCTACAAGGAAGTGCACGCGGACGCACACCTGCTGCGTCCACGTCGATCTGTTGCTGCAACTTCTGAGCTAATATCCAGAAAGTTGCGTTGGATCTGGGCCAACTTTAAGCCCCCAGCCCAACTCATCTCGTGCGGACGCGCACTCGCCACGTGCGCGCCCATATGCCAAAAGGAGGAAAGGACGCGAGCGCACGCATCGCGCTTGCGCGCTTTTTGTTACACCACCGACGAACGCGAACGCGCACTTGCCGCGTGCGCGTCCCCTAGCTGATGCTGCCATTCTAGGCCTTTGTCCAGAGAGTTGGGCGCGCATCGAGCCCACTCTAAGCCTCCAGCCCAACTCAATGTACGCGTGCGCGCATTGCACACGCACGCGCTGCTGTATAGTTTCCCCATCCACGCTTGAGCGCGTTGTATGCTCACGCGTAGGTCCCTAATTTCATCAATGTACGCGGACGCGCACAATGCGCGCCCGCGTCGAGCCGAAAAGAAGATAACCCTAGTGCGCAAAGAGCACTGCGCAGTCGCGCACCTCTCATCTCTCTTCTTCTCCCCCTTCCACCATCTCCATCCTCTCTCGCTTTTCGACAACCACCAGCGGCCACATTCGCCGCCACACCACTAACCCCATTCACCTATTATCACTTCTTCTCATTCTCCCACTCCCCTCCATCTCTCATCTCGCCTTCTCACAACCACTCACCCTCACTCTCTTCGACAACCACCGCCGTTGCTCCGTCGTAACCGCCACCCTCCGCGGCGGCGCTCTGCCCAGTTCACGTCCTCTGCTTCATTACTTTCCTGCCCTACTTCCATTTTTACTCTGCTCCAGGTTTCTGCTCCAACCCCTGTAAATTTTGATTACTATTAGCTACTGTTAGTTTTTCGTTAGTTAGTTAGAATTGAAACCTTGCATGTTAGGCTAGATAGAAATAATTGTGGTTAGGTAGCTAGGGCTGGATAAAGGATTCTAGGCCTAATAAGTGCTCCGTTTGTGCATATTTCTTGTTTGTTTACTTGGGTGTTGTATGCTGATTTTGGGTTGCTATTTTATGCAATTTGTGTTGCTGAATGCTATCCCATTGCTGTTATGCTTGATTGATGTTGTATTCTTGCTGTTTGTGCTACTTTGCTATCTGGGAATGTCCAATTTTAAGCCGGGATGCTGCCCAATTTTCAAGAAATCTATTTTCATCTTAACTCTATTACAAATTTGGGCTAATTTTTGTTTCCTTTTCACTTCTGGGATTTGCACCAATCATTGTGAATATGAACCACAACTTCTCTTTTATTTGAGCCTAAATATCATCATACCACTAATCCATCTTTCTAACCCACTCATTTCTTTAACCATTTAACTTCTACTCACATTTAACCCTCTTTAACCATTCTTTCAAAAGTATGATGATTTTATTGCTTAATGAGTAAGAGTTGTTAACTTTAGTGAACATTGCATTCTTGGTTTACTTGTTCACTTATGCTTACTTGTTTACCAATTCTTTTCAAGTTCAGTTCACATCATGATTGTTTGATTAGCCAACTGATATCCTGAACATGCTTTCCTTGCTACATGCTAAGTGTTTTATTCCTTATATTCTATCATATTTTTCAGGATGTTGGATAAAGGAAAAGCTATAGCCACTACCTCCAAGAAAAGAAAACATTCTACACCCCCTATCCCCTCCATTTACAAGAATTATGCTAAGAATCCATTGAATGATGAAGAAAAGGAAAATCAGTTGCTACCTTCTACCGATCCAACCAAGTTTCCAAATCTTTACTGTGAGCTTCGCCTTTCCAAGTATCGGACGACGAAACTGAATACTGAGAAGAAGCTTGTCCTTCCCAATGATGTGAGACGAGCCATCACTAGTCAAATCCTAGAGTTGGGTATGGACCTTGTTGATAGAGATTTCGGAGATATCAACATTTCTTGGGTTAAGGAATTCTATTGCAACTTCTTTCGTCCTACTCTGACTATGAGGCGCTCAGGCGCGTGATTGGTTTACCAGATGCCACTTGGGTCATGGATGCGACCAACAATAAGCCTAAAGGGATGCTCTTTGCTCATCTGACTAGAGAGGCCAAGACTTGGCAGATGATATTTGCCCACTATGTCTTACCCACCACTCACTTTTTTGAGATCCCTATGGAGATGCTATTTTTGATTGTTGTGTTGTGGAGGGAAAGGAGGTTTATTTTCCTCGACTTATTTGGCAGTGTATGTGGCGAGCACATATACGTGGCCTACTCCCGTTTCCCACCTTGATTACCAGTATGGCCGCCTTGGCTGAGGTCCCCTGGTTGGATGATGATGTGACACCACCACCCCCAGATGACGATGACAAGGAGGTTACTATCCCTTGGGGTGGTTGGGTGCACGAGAAGCCCCCGGCTAGACGCCGATCTAGGGCTAGAGCAGTGGTAGGGACAGCTGGATCTTTAGAAGCCCTGTCCTCTTCTACAGCAGCAGCCCCATCTTCTTCGACAGCCCTTTCTTCAGCACCTGAGCCGACTTACCTACTGGTTCAGCGTCTGTTTCGGTTTTTGGAGCGCGAAAAGTGCCACATCAGGTGCCGACTAGATCGGATGGATCAGGCACTCATCTCCCTGGGCGCCGAGTTACCTCCGCTCCCAAACTCTCCGGCCTCCAATGAGCAGGATCATCAGGAGGAGGATATTGATGAGCCGACTCAGCAGGATGCACCTCCAGCTGCACCTGACGCCACAGAGACTCCACAGCCACATGGGGAGCCGGTCCCACAGCCTCATACAGAGTCAGCACCTACGGTCGTACCTCCCCCTGATCCTCCAGTTTAGCATCGAGGACGACTCTATCTTAAGTGTGGGGAGGTCACCGGTAGCATCATTAGAGGACCGGTGAACATTTTGGCCACTTTCCTAGTTATCTTACTTTGCATACCTTTGTATATATTTGATGCATTTTGAGTTTATTTTGGATACTCTTACTATTTTGGTTCGTTTTGGATACCTTTACTGCTTATTTTGGGTTTTTAGATGTTTTGGATGATAGATGTTATGCATTTAGATAGATTTCTCTTTATGTCCATTTTGCATATTTTCCTTTTTTTTAGCATATGGTTGTGATCGAAAGTGCTTTTGAATTGTCAGAAACTTAGTCACCCTTTTCGCATAAGAAATTGGTTTTAAATAAAAAAGAAAAGGGTAAACTAAGGAAAATTTTTGAATTTTTCAATCACAACAATGCTTAGTCAAATATTGAGATTTTCCAAGAAACTTAATTATAGGGCACCAACCCAATTGATTGAAGAAAAATATTTGGTGGAACTTGCTTGAATTTTATACTTTGTGAAGCATGTATTGAGCTAAGAACACAAGCTAGTGAGACTTGAGCCTATTGATGTGGTTACATTTTATAACCACTTATTTTCCTTCTTGTGTGCAATTATTCCTTTTCTATGATTGTGATCCTTGATTTGCTTGATTCTTTATGTCCGTTTATTTCTTGTATTCATGCATTTGTATGATTGAGGCCATTATTTCATTAGCCCACATACCCAAATAGCTTACCTTTTTTACTCTCCATTGTTAGCCAATTTTGAGCCTACACTTAACCAACTTGTTCTCATTTTAGCTCATTACAAGCCCAAGGCGAAAAACCAATGAAAGTCCCTTGTTTGGATCTTTGATTAGCCTAGGCTAGTGAGAGTGTTTATTATTCAAAGTTGGTAAGGCTTGGGAACATTGGATGGGATAAAAAGGGTAGTACACTTCTATATTTAGGAATTGGGAATATATTCATGTATTGCTTGAATGTATAAGACCTTATGCAATTGATGCCCTTGTAGAAAGTATAAGAAGAAAATAAAAAGAGGAGAAAAATAAAATGAAAATCAAAGAAATAAAAGGAGAAATAAAAAAAAAGAAGAAAATGAAAAGAAAGCAATCAAAGGGGACAAAATGCCCTAAAGTGAAGCTCAATAAAGGGAATCAATGCATAAGTGTTAAAAATCAAGGAATAGAATGCATGAATATGTAAGAAAAAGTGAAGAATGGGTAGTTAGAGTAGTTTGAATTTGTATGGATTATTATATAGTTAGGTGGGAAAGTCTATGCTAATCCAATATCTAAACTCTAGTCCACTTAACCATAAATGATCCTACCTTGACCCTAACCCCATTACAACCTAAATGAAAGACATCATGATGAATGTATGCATGCATTGAATAGGTGTTGATTGTTAGAAGAAAATCAAATTTTTGGAAAGCATGATTAGAAGAGAATTGAGAGAATCAACCCTAAACACTTGAGCGAATAGAGCAGATACACATCCGGTGAGGGTTCAAAAGTTCAATCACATGTGTTCACTCATATTATTTATATTCTTGCAAGCATGAATTTCTTTTGATAATTCAATACAATTGTGGTTTGGACTTGATCCCTATTGTCCTAGCTCTTGTGCCTACACATGTTCTCTTGGGAATTGATTTGTTTAAACTAAGCATTTGCATTCACTTTAGGTAGTTGCATTTAGATAGGTTCATATAGTTTAGTGCATTCAAATAAATGTCATACCCCTTAGTTCCTTCTTATTTTAGCATGAGGACATGCTAAAGTTTAAGTGTGGGGAGGTTGATAAACCCCGTTTTGACGGTTTATCTTGTATTGATTTTAAGAGATTTTATCACCTTTTACCCACATTTATTCAATGAAATAGCATGGTTTTGTGATTGTCTCCTTATTTGTGCTTAGATGGGAAAACATGCTTTTTAGGCCTTTAACTTGATGATTTTGATTCACCTTTGATTCCACTAGATGCCTTGATGTGTTTGTTAGTGATTTCAGATTGAAAAGGCTAGGAATGGATCAAAGGAGTGAAGAGGAAAGCATGCAAAGTAGAGAAATCATGAAAGGGCAAAGAAGTTGAACTCGCCCATGGACGCGCGCGCGCACCTAGCGCTTGCGCGCACCTTGCGAATCACCCCATGGACGCGTACGCGTGCTGTGCGGGTACGCGTCGGTGCTGGTTTATGATTTTTAATGAAAACGTGACCAACGAATTCTCAAGGGTTGTGGGGCCCAATTCCAACCAACTTTGGCGCCTAAACTGCTATTTAAAGCCAAGGATTGAAGAGCAAAGGGAGAGTAGTTCATTCACTCTCATTAGGATTAGTTTTAGAAGTTGTTTCTAGAGAGAGAAGCTCTCACTTCTCTCAATTCATCCACTTGACTTTCCTTTATTTAGTAAGGGTTAACTAAGTGGTAGCAATGAACAATTCTCATCACAATTGAGAAGGATAACTAGGATAGGACTTCTAATTTTCATACCTTGCCAAGAGCCTTTTATAGTTGTTAGTTTATTTTTATTGCCATTTACTTTTCATGCTTCTTATCCAAAACCCCAAAACACATTTCTAACCAATAACAAGGCACTTTATTGTAATTCCTAGGGAGAACGACCCGAGGTTTGAATACTTCGGTTTATAAAATTAGGGGTTTGTTACTTGTGACAAACAATCTTTTGTATGAAAGGATTTTTTATTGGTTTGGAAACTATACTTGCAACGAGATTTCATAAGTGAAATTCTAAACCATCAAAAATCCAATCATCAGCAACTTAGAAGGCACACTCACTTTTATTCATGTCACACATTGGGTCACTGACTTTATTCTAGTGATCTACTTCATTCCAACAATTTATGCTTCCTTATTTTTGCATTTACTTTTCTTACTATCCTGCCTTCTACTTTCAAGATGAGTCATCTTAAGCAAAAATGGAAGTGGGAGAAAGAACATGCAGTAACCGGTTGACCTACCAGCTGATGGTGGCAATACAGAGAATCGCCGTACCCCCTCGTTCATCCTTAGATGCACTGAGGACGGTGCAAACTTTTAAGTGTGGGGAGGTCCTCCGATTAGTCGGCGTTTATGGGTGACAAGTTTCTAATCCCAACACTTTTGCATTTCATATTTTTAGGTCTTCTAGTATTCTTAGTTGCATTTTCTTATTCTGCATACATATACAACATAAGCTTAGTTAAAATAATGATATTTTTCAAGAAAATTATCTATAGGGCACCCCAATTGATTTGAGTAAAAATTTTTCATTGAACTTGCTTGAATTATATACATTGAGGATCATGTTTTGAGCTAAAAACACATAACCTTGTGAGATTTTGAGCCTAATTGGGTGGTTACATCTTATAGCCACTTTATTTTCCTTCTTGTGTGTATTATTCTCTTTCTATGATTGCAATCTTTGATTTATTTGATTCTTTATGTCCATTATTTTGTGTATTCATGTATTTATATGATTGAGGCCATCATTTTATTTAGCTCACTTACCCAAATAGCCTTACCTTTTATCAACCATTGTTAGCCAATTTTGAGCCTATTTTAATCCCCTTTGTTCTCAATATTAGCACATTACAAGCCTTAAAGCGAAAAACAATAATCGTCCTTTATTTGGATCTTTGATTAGCTTAGGCTAGTGAGTGTGTGCATCATTCAAGTGTGGGGAAATTTGAGACATTGGTTGGAAAAAGGTGTGTGTTATATTTTTGTTAAAAATAGTGGAAATTGGGTACATACTCATGTGTTAATTAAATGTAAAACTATATGGATTGATACTTTTGTATATACTTTATTGCAAAAAGAAAAAAAATGAGAAAATAAAAAGAAAGAAAAAAAAGAAAAAATTAAATAGAAAAAAATAATAGAAAAGAAAGAAAAAAGAAAAGCAATAAAAAAGGGACAAAATGCCCCAAAATGAAGCTCAATAATAATCAATGCATATGAGTTATGATCAAGGGAAAAAATGCATGAGTGTGTGAAAAAGTGAAGAATGGGTAGTTAGGTTAGCTTTGAAATTGTATAGATGGTCATATAGGCTAGGTGGAAAGTTTAAGTTGATCAAAGATTCAAATCTCAAGCTCACTTGACCATATGCATCCTACCTTGACCTTAACCCCATTACAACCTAAGAAAAGACCTCATGATATATGTATCCATGCATTGAATAATTGTTGATTGTGAGATGAAAAACAAATCTTAGAAATCATGATTAGAGGAGAATTGAGTAAATCAACCCTATACACTTGAGCGACTAGAGCGGATATACATCATTTCATGAAACCTTTCTTAGGGTGTGCCATTGATTGAATTGAAAATTGTTTTTCAACTTGCTGGAGTATTCCTTTCATAGAACATAAAAAAAGAGCTAGAATAACATACCTTGTGAGATTTGAGCTCTAATAGATGGTTGCACATTTAGAACCATAAAGTTTATTCTTGTGTGATTATACTCCTTTTTATTATGATCTTAGGTTTGCATGAATCTATATGTCCTGTATTTGGTATTTGAATGCATTTAGTATGATTGGGGCCATTTTTGATATTGAACTCACTAACCATATGGCCAACCCTTACATTCACCTTTGTAACCCCTTTTTGAGCCTTTAAATCCTATTTTGTTTGGATTCTAATCACATTATTCTCTCTAAAGTGAAAAACCATTGATGTCCTTGAATTGCTTCTTTGATTAGCTTGGGTGGAGTAGTGTGTGTCACTCAAAGTGTGGGGGAAAATTATTGGGAAATATTGGTGATGAAGTTACATGGCATATTGATTGTGAAAATTAAAAAATGGGTCATTACTCATGCATTCATTGTTCAAGACATATGCATAGCTTGTTGCTTCTGGAAACAAGAAAATTTTGGTTTTGAAAAAAAAACATTGTGCATAATAGCATATGAAATGAAAAGCTAAATAAAAGGATGCATATGTTTGTATTTTGGAAAGAAAATGCATGAGTGGATGTGAGATAGGAGATAAATGATAGTTAGGTTGTTTCGTTATGTGTATATAGATGATATAGGATTAAGTGGACACTTGAGCTAATCAAAGATCTAATTTACTAAGTCCACTTAACCATATTAATCCTACCTTAATCCTAACCCCATTATAACCCTCCAAAGACCTCATGATATTTTTTTTCATGTATCAAATATTAGTTGATTATTAGATGATATGAAAATCTTTGAAAAATATGATTAAAGGAAAATTGAGTGATTAAGCCCTAAACACTGAGTGAATAGAGTGAATACACATCCAGTGAGGGGTTCGATCGCTCAATTCTATATTCTTGTTTCTTATATTGTATCTTCTTACAAGTTGCTTGTTAGTTTTGAAAATCTCAATTCAATTCTTTGTACATTGTTCATAGTGCATTGACTCTTTGCCTAGGCCCTAAGGCTTTCTTGGGATTGATTGGAATTTCACGATTTGTTTCTACTAACTTTCAGTAGAATAGATTTTAGTAGGTGATATCTAGGTTAGTTGCATGCATATAGGTAATACATTAAATAAATTGTTTGCTCTTTCATTCATCTCCTTTGATTATGATTAGCATGAGGACATGCTTGTGTTTAAGTGTGGGAGAATTGATGTCCTTGAATTACTTCTTTGATTAGCTTGGATGGAGTAGTGTGTGTCACTCAAAGTGTGGGGGAAATTTATTGGGAAACATTGGTGATGAAGTTACATGGCATATTGATTATGAAAATTGGAAATGGGTCATTACTCATGCGTTCATTATTCAAGACATATGCATCTCTTGTTGCTTCTGGAAACAAGAAAATTTTGGTTTTGAAAAAAAATCTTGTGCATAATAGCATATGAAATGAAATGCTAAATAAAAGGATGCATGTGTTTGTATTTTGGAAAGAAAATGCATGAGTGGATGTGAGATAGGAGATAAATGATAGTTAGGTTGTTTTGTTAAGTGTATATATATGATATAGGATTAGGTGGACACTTGAGCTAATCAAAGATCTAATTCACTAAGTCCACTTAACCATATTAATCCTACCTTAACCCTAGCTCCATTATAATCCTCCAAAGACCTCATGATATTTTTTTACATGTATCAAATATTAGTTGATTATTAGATGATAAAAAAATATTTGAAAAATATTATTAAAGGAAAATTGAGTGATTAATCCCTAAACACTGAGCGAAAAGAGTGAATACACATCCAGTGATGGGTTCGATCGCTCAATTCTATATTCTTGTTTCTTATATTGTATCTTCTTGCAAGTTGCTTGTTAGCTTTGAAAATCTCAATTCAATTCTTTGGACATTGTCCATAGTGCATTGACTCTTTGCCTATGCCCTAAGGCTTGCTTGGGATTGGTTGGAATTTCACGGTTTGTTTATACCAACTTTCAGTAGAATAGATTTTAGTAGGTGATATCTAGGTTAGTTGCATGCATATAGGTAGTACATTAAATAAATTGTTTGCCCTTTCATTCATCTCCTTTGATTATGATTAGCATGAGGACATGCTTTTGTTTATGGGTGGGAGAATTGATGTACTTGAATTGCTTCTTTGATTAGCTTGGGTGGAGTAGTGTGTGTCACTCAAAGTGTGGGGGAAATTTATTGGGAAACATTGGTGATGAAGTTACATGACATATTGATTGTGAAAATTGGAAAATGGGTCATTACTCATGCATTCATTATTCAAGACATATGCATCTCTTGTTGCTTCCGGAAACAAGAAAATTTTGGTTTTGAAAAAAAAATCTTGTGCATAATAGCATATGAAATGAAAAGCTAAATAAAAGGATGCATGTGTTTGTATTTTGGAAAGAAAATGCATGAGTGGATGTGAGATAGGAGATAAATGATAGTTAGGTTGTTTTGTTATGTGTATATAGATGATATAGGATTAGGTGGACACTTGAGCTAATCAAAGATCTAATTCACTAAGTCCACTTAACCATATTAATCCTACTTTAACCCTAGCCCCATTATAACCCTCCAAAGACCTCATGATATTTTTTTCATGTATCAAATATTAGTTGATTATTAGATGATATGAAAATCTTTAAAAAACATGATTAAAGGAAAATTGAGTGATTAAGCCCTAAACACTGAGCGAATAGAGTGAATACACATCTGGTGAGGGGTTCGATCGCTCAATTCTATATTCTTGTTTCTTATATTGTATCTTCTTGCAAGTTGCGTGTTAGTTTCGAAAATCTTAATTCAATTCTTTGGACATTTTTCATAGTGCATTGACTCTTTGCCTAGACCCTAAGGCTTTCTTGGGATTGATTGGAATTTCACGATTTTTTTCTACCAACTTTCAGTAGAATAGATTTTAGTAGGTGATATCTAGGTTAGTTGCATGCATATAGGTAGTACATTAAATAAATTGTTTGCCCTTTCATTCATCTCCTTTGATTATGATTATGATTAGCATGAGGACATGCTTGTGTTTAAGTGTGGGAGAATTGATGAATTCATATTTTACGATAATTTTTTGTTAGAATTGAGAGGATTTCATCATATAAACCTACACTTATTCCATTAAATGGCATGCTTTTGATCTTTCCTCCTAAATTATGCTTGATTATGAAAACATGTTCTTTTGTGCCTAATTTAACCTATTTTATTCCATTTTCCTTCTATTCGATACCTTGATATTTTTGTGAGTGATTTCAGATGTATAAGGTAGGAATGGCTTGGTGAGAATGGAAGAGGAGCATGCAAGGAGGAGAAAGTATGAAGAAACAAAGGAGAAGAGCAAAGTGAAGTGTGCATGCACACGGCCACTTGCGTACGCACAGGTAGCAAATCAAGGCCAAGTGTTTAGTTGAATTTTGCCCCTAATATTGATGGGTAAGGTAAGGTCTCACTAAACCCTTGTGTTTAGTTGTTTTGTGAACCCTAAGTTTGATATTTTGTATATTATATAATGTTATATTGAGGTTTGGTGTTTGTTGGAGTGAGCTTGATGGTTTTTGAGCTTTGAGTCTAAGCTTGGTGTTTTGAGTTGCGTTGGAATCGGCCAAGGTATGGTTTCAGTTTTGTTTATGTAATATGTAATATTTTGTGAAACTTAGGCTAGTGGCCTTTAAGATAGGTTTGAATGAAGTGGTTGTATGACTTTTTGTATGTGATGATATGTTTGATGATGATAATGATGATATGGAGTTTTTAGAAAGTGTGGTATATGAATTATGATGAAGCTTGAGTGACTTGTTTGTGGGGGAGTATGATCATGAGGATAACTTGATGAGTATTGGTGTTGATTTTGATTGATGATGACTATGAGTATTGTTAATGATAAGTGTTGAAGGAGTTGATAAGTTAGGATATTAAAGGTTGGATGTTGTATGTTTGAATAATGATGGAATTTAGAAGCTTGGATGTAATTTAGGTTGAATTTAGATGTTGATGAATAATGATTTTGATGATGTGGAATAGTGTAATTGGAATGTTTTTTATAGTTGAGTTTGAGGAATGAATGGTACGGACTTTTGTGTTGTTTGGTATTGTTTGGGTTATGAGTAATTTGGTTTTGAATTGAGAGATTTGGTGAAATTGAGATTTTAAGGTTTTTGGTAAAAACAAATTTTGGGCCAACTTCGATGGATCATATCTTGAGCTATAGTTTTTTAAAATTGATTGAATTTTATTTCAAATTAAAGATGATTCAAAGAGCTTTAAAATGGTATAGATTTTGTGAAAATTGGAATTTTGTAGAAAATGATATGATCATTGGAAGTTGGTGTCAAAAATATGATTTATGTGATATTGCAGAAATTATGAGTTTTGGTTTGTGTGCGCATGCACACCTTGTAAATTTTAGGAAACGTGCACATGCACACTCTGGTGCGCACGCACACATGGGGATATGCCTTCTGTTGAGAGCGTTTGCACACTCTGGTGCGCACACACACTCTGTGAAATTTGCAAGTTGTACGTACGCACAACATCATGCATACGCACAAGCTGGGAAGTGCATTCTGTTGAGGGCGTCTGCACGTATTCATGTGTGCGTACAAAAAGGGAAAATTTTACTTGGTTTGCGTACGCACAACCCTATGCGTATGCACACTGCCCTATTTTTCAATAAAAATCTTGTTTTTAACCGTTTTATTTTCTCGGCAAGCTTGTAAACTTCAGTAATGCTTATCTAGGGTATCTTAACTTATTTTTAGGCTTTAAAACACAGAGAATACTATAAGTGAGTTTATCTAGATATTTTCTGTTAGAATGTTTAGAAGATAGAGACTTAGGCTTGGTATGTCAGTTGGGTGGTTTTGTCTTGTGAACTAATGGTGTGTTGGGTTGATGATGAACTTGAGATATTGATGATGGATGATGAATTGGAATGAGTGTAAATAGAATTATGCTATGAGCCATCCTGTATTGCTGAATTGTTATGATTGGTAAGTCACTATGCACCTCGGGCAAGGGTTGTGACAGTCTTTCACTTGTCTGAGGTAGCGGTGCCGACGTAGGGGCCGAGGAGGTCTCCCGCCTACGTTGAGGTGTGAGGACTGTGGTAGTCCCCCGCTTACATAACCTTTCTGCTGCCAGAGTGAACTCAGGCACTATAACCCGAAAGAGCATGCCGGGCACTATATCCACGGGTCAATAGTGTGCAGGGGACTATATCTCTGGTGTGGCAGATTCTCTACTGCAAGAGTGAGCAAGGCACTATATCCCTAGTCGTGGTAGAAAGGCAACATCCCCGAAAATGTGTCGGTTGGAATTTTGAACTGAAAAGTGATATCACGAGCCAAATAGGATATACATTCATCATATGCATCTTCTGTATGCTTGCTTGCTTTGATTACTTTAGTTATGCATATTTGAATAACATTCCTAAATTCTAGTTGAAATTACCTGCTATATATGTATATTACTTGTGTTTTACATGCTTACATTATCTGAGATTATCTGGTGTTAAGGAGGTTAGGGGGACGGTGGCGGTGGCGATGGGATCACTGATGAGCGGATAATTTATACGCTTTTTGGCATTATTTTTAGTATGTTTTTAGTATGTTTTAGTTAGTTTTTATTATATTTTTATTAGTTTTTAGTTAAAATTCACTTTTCTGGACTTTACTATGAGTTTGTATATTTTTCTGTGATTCCAGGTATTTTCTGGCTGAAATTAAGGGACCTGAGCAAAAATCTGATTCAAAGGCTGAAAAGGACTGCAGATGCTGTTGGATTCTGACCTCCCTGCACTCGAAGTGGATTTTATGGAGATATAGAAAGGCCAATTGGCGCGCTCTCAATTGCGTTGGAAAGGAGACATCCTAGGCTTTCCAGCAATGTATAATAGTTCATACTTTGCCCGAGATTTGATGGCCCAAACAGGCGTTCCAAGTCATCTCAAGAATTTTGGCGTAAAACGCCGGAACTGGCACAAGAATGGGAGTTAAACGCCCAAACTGGCACAAAAGCTGGCGTTTAACTCCAAGAAGAGCCTCTACACGAAAATGCTTCAATGCTCAGCCCAAGCACACACCAAGTGGGCCCGGAAGTGGATTTTTATGTCATTTACTCATCTTTGTAAACCCTAAGCTACTAGTTCTCTACAAAAAGGACCTTTTGCTATTGTATTAGACATCTGGGTAGCTATCTTTGAGCAGTCTTATGCTATCTTAGATCATGGGGCTGGCCTCTCGGCCATGCCTAGACCTTGTTCTTATGTATTTTCAACGGTGGAGTTTCTACACACCATAGATTAAGGTGTGGAGCTCTGCTGTACCTCGAGTATTAATGCAATTACTATTGTTCTTCTATTCAATTCAGCTTATTCTTGTTCTAAGATATCACTTGTTCCTCAACTTGATGAATGTGATGATCCGTGACACTCATCATCATTCTCACCTATGAACGTGTGCCTGACAACCACCTCCATTCTACCTTAGATTAAGTGGATATCTCTTGGGTTCCTTAATCAGAATTTTCGTGGTATAAGCTAGAATTGATGGCGGCATTCAAGAGAATCCGGAAGGTCTAAACCTTGTCTGTGGTATTCTGAGTAGGATTCAAGGATTGAATGACTGTGACAAGCTTCAAACTCGCGATTGTGGGGCGTTAGTGACAGACGCAAAAGAATCACTGGATTCTATTCCGACATGATCGAGAACCGATAGCTGAATAGCCGTGCTGTGACAGAGCGCGTTGAACATTTTCACTGAGAGGACGGGATTGTAGCCATACAGCTTGCCAACGGTGATGCCCAACATACAGCTTGCCATGGAAAGGAGTAAGAAGGATTGGATGAAGACAGTAGGAAAGCAGAGAGACGGAAGGGACAAAGCATCTCCATACGCTTATCTGAAATTCTCACCAATGAATTGCATAAGTATCTCTATCTTTATTTTTTGCTTTATTCATAAATCATTCATAACCATTTGAATCTGCCTGACTGAGATTTACAAGATGGCCATAGCTTGCTTCATACCAACAATCTCCGTGGGATCGACCCTTACTCGCGTAAGGTTTATTACTTGGACGACCCAGTGCACTTGCTGGTTAGTTGTGCGAAGTTGTGATAAAGAGTTAAGATTGCAATTGAGCGTACCATGTTGATGGCGCCATTGATGATCACAATTTCGTGCACCAAGTTTTTGGCGCCGTTGCTGGGGATTGTTTGAGTTTGGACAACTGACGGTTCATCTTGTTGCTTAGATTAGGTATTTTTCAGAATTTTTAAGAATGAATTCTAGTGTTTCAAGGTAATGTTCTTATCATCACCAAAGCTGATTGATCTTCATCAATTTAGCTCTTAAATGTAATGTCCTGCTGAAGCTTGGCTAGCCATGTCTAATTCCTTTAGACTAAAGCTTTAGACTAACATTGCATGATTCCTGGAATTCTTATTAAAAATTTTGAATCTCTTTATTTTCTTTTTCCACATAATTTTCGAAAAATCCAAAAAATTACAAAATCATAAAAAAACCAAAAATATTTTTGTTTGAGTCTAGTGTCTCATTTTAAGTTTGGTGTCAATTGCATGTTTCTGTTCTTCTTGCATTTATCATGTGTCTTCATTGATCTTCAAGTTGTTCTTGATGATTTACTTGCTCTGATCTTTAAATTCTCTTATTTTGTGTGTTTTGTTGTTTCTCATATGCATTCTCAATTTGTTAGTGTCAGTAGTATACAAACTTCTAAGTTTGGTGTCTTGCAAGCATTGTTTATTTGATTTTAGTTGCATTTTGATTTTTCCTCATCATTAAAAATCCAAAAAAGAAAATTTTAATTTGTATCTTCTCAAGTCAATAATACAGAGAATTGAAGATTCAGAACATACAGCAGAGGAATTACACAGAAAAAGCTGGGCGTTCAAAATGCCCAGTGAAGAAGGAAAACTGGCATTTAAACGCCAGCCAGGGCACCTGGCTGGGTGTTTAATGCCCAAAAGGGTAGCATTTTGGGCGTTAAACGCCAGAATGTATACCATTCTGGGTGTTTAACTCCAGGATGGCATAAGAGGGAAGATTCTGTTTTTAATTCAAATTTTTTTTTCAAGTTTCCATAATTTTTCAAAATCAATTCTTTTTCAAATCATATCTTTTCAATAATATCTTTTCAAAATTAATTTCTTTCCATTTTCAAAAATACTTGCTAACAATTAATAATTTGATTCAACATTTCAAGTATGTTGCCTTTTCTATTGAGAAAGGTTTAATGTTTGAATCATATCTTTTCTTGTTAGCCAAGTCATTGATTTTAAAAATCCAATCTTTTTAAATTGTTTTTCCAAATCATATATTCTCAATCATATCTTTTTAAAACTATATCTTTTCAATCATATATTCTTAATCACATCTTTTTCAAAAATAGTTTTCAGTCATATCTTTTTTATTTCTAATTTCAAAATCTTTTTCAAAAATCACTTTACTTCTTTCTCAATCATAGTTTTCAAAAATCATCAATCAATTTTCAAAATGTTTTCAAAATCTTTTTAATTTATTTTCGAAAATTTCTTCCCCTCTTCTCACATCCTTCTATTTATGGACTAACATGTACAATTCGAACTCTATCTTTCTAAGTTCGAATTCTTCTACCTCTTCCTTCTATTTTTCTTTTCCTCTGACACCTCAAGGAACCTCTATACTGTGACATAGAGGATTCCATATTTTCTTGTTCTCTTCTCTTTCATATGAGCAGGAGCAAGGACAAAGGCATTCTTGTTGAGGCTCACCCTGAACCTGAAAGGACCTTGAAGTGAAAGCTAAGAGAAGCTAAAGCACTACTCTTTGTAGAGGACCTAACAGAAATCTTCAAACAAGAAGAAGACATGGCAGCCAACAACAACAACAATGCCAACAATGCAAGGAAGGTGCTGGGTGACTTTACTGCACCTACTACCGACTTCTATGGGAGAAGCATCTCTATCCCTGCCATTGGAGCAAACAACTTTGAGCTTAAGCCTCAATTAGTTTCTCTAATGCAACAGAATTGCAAGTTCCATGGACTTCCATTGGAAGATCCTCATCAGTTTTTAGCTGAATTCTTGCAAATCTGTGACACTGTTAAGACCAATGGGGTTGACCCTGAGGTCTACAGACTTATGCTATTCCCTTTTGCTGTAAGAGACAGAGCTAGGATATGGTTGGACTCACAACCTAAAGAAAGCCTAAACTCTTGGGAAAAGCTAATCAATGCCTTCTTGGCAAAGTTCTTTCCACTTCAAAAATTGACTAAGCTTAGAGTGGAAGTCCAAACTTCAAACAGAAGGAAGGTGAATCCCTCTATGAAGCTTGGGAAAGATACAAACAATTGATCAGAAAGTGTCCTTCCGACATGTTTTCCGAATGGAGCATCATAGGTATCTTCTATGATGGTCTGTCTGAACTGTCCAAGATGTCATTAGACAGCTCTGCTGGAGGATCTCTTCATCTGAAGAAGACGCTTGCAGAAGCTCAAGAACTCACTGAAATGGTTGCAAATATCCAATTCATGTACACTTCTGAAAGGAATCCTGTGAACAATGGGACGAATCAGAAGAAAGGAGTTCTTGAGATTGATACTCTGAATGCCATATTGGCTCAGAACAAAATATTGACTCAGCAAGTCAATATGATTTCTCAAAGTATGTCTGGAATGCAAGCTGCACCAGGCAGTACTAAGGATGCTTCATCTGAAGAAGAAGCTTATGATCCTGAGAACCCTTCAATGGAAGAGGTGAATTACATGGGAGAACCCTATGGAAACACCTATAATCCTTCATGGAGAAATCATCCAAATCTCTCATGGAAGGATCAACAGAGACCTCAACAAGGTTTCAACAATAATAATGGTGGAAGAAACAGGTTTAGCAATGGCAAGCCTTTTCCATCATCTTCTCAGCAACAGACAGAGAATTCTAAGCAGAGCCACTCTGACTTAGCAACCATGGTCTCTGATCTAATCAAAACCACTCAAAGTTTCATGATTGAAACAAGGTCCTCCATTAGAAACTTGGAGGCACAAGTGGGTCAGCTGAGTAAGAAAGTTACTGAACTCCCTCCTAGTACTCTTCCAAGCAATACAGAAGGGAATCCAAAAGGAGAGTGCAAGGCCATCAACATGGCCGAATTTGGAGAGGAGGAAGAGGAAATGAGCGCCACTGAGTAAGACCTCAATGGACGTCCACTGGCCTCCAATGAGTTCCCTAATGAGGAACCATGGGAATCTGAGGCTCACACTGAGACCATAGAGATTCCATTGGATTTACTTCTGCCATTCATGAGCTCTGATGAGTATTTTTCCTCTGAAGAAGATGAAGATGTCACTGAAGAGCAAGTTGCTAAGTACCTTGGAGCAACCATGAAGCTAAATGACAAGTTATTTGGTAATGAGACTTGGGAGGATGAAACCCCTTTGCTCACCAAAGAACTGGCTGACTTGTCTAGGCAGAAATTACATCAAAAGAGACAGGACCCTGGAAAGCTCTCAATACCTTGTACAATAGGCACCATGACCTTCAAGAAGGCTCTGTGTGACCTAGGGTCAAGCATAAACATCATGCCTCTCTCTGTAATGGAGAAGCTAGGGATCTTTGAGGTGCAAGCTGCAAGAATCTCACTAGAGATGACAGACAATTCAAGAAAACAAGCTTATGGACTTGTAGAGGATGTTCTGGTAAAGATTGAAAACCATTACATCCCTGCTAATTTTATAGTCCTAGAGACTGGGAAGTGCATGGATGAATCCATCATCCTTGGCAGACCCTTCCTAGCCACAGCAAAGGTTGTGATTGATGTTGACAGAGGAGAATTGATCATTCAAGTGAATGAAGAATCCTTCGTGTTTAAAGCTCAAGGATATCCCTCTGTAACCATGGAGAGGAAGCATGAAGAGCTTCTCTCAAAACAAAGTCAAATAGAGCCCCCACAGTCAAACTCTAAGTTTGGTGTTGGGAGGCCACAACCAAATTCTAAGTTTGGTGTTGAACCCCCACATTCAAACTCTAAGTTTGGTGTTGGGAGGTTCCAACATTGCTCTGAGTATCTATGAGGCTCCATGAGAGCCCACTGTCAAGCTAATGACATTAAAGAAGCGCTTGTTGGAAGGCAACCCAATGTTATATTTATCTATGTTTCCTTTGTTATTTTATGTTTTTTGTAGGTTGATGATCATGGGAAGTCACAAAATCAATTGAAAAAGCAAAAACAGAATGAAAAACAGAAAGAAAAATAGCACACCCTAGAGGAAAACCTGCTGGCGTTTAAACGCCAGTAAGGGCAGCAAATGGGCGTTTAACGCCCAGTCTGGTACCATTCTGGGCGTTTAACGCCAGAAAGGGGCACCAGACTGGCGTTAAACGCCAGGAAGGGGCAAGAAGCTGGCATCAAACGCCAGAAATGGGCACCAGCCCCGCGTTTAACACCAGAATTGGCAGAAGGAGCATTTTTGCTCGCCACTTGGTGCAGGGATGAATTTTCCTTGACACCTCAGGATCTGTGGACCCCACAGGATCCCCACCTACCCCACCACTCTCTCTCTTCTTCACACATTCACCAATCACCTCAACACCTCTTCCCCAAAACCCCTCACCTATCAAATCTCACTATTCTCTTCACCACTCACATCCATCCTTCATAAAACCCCACCTACCTCACCATTCAAATTCAAACCACTTTCCCTCCCAAACCCACCCCTTGGCCGAACCACAAAGCCACCTCCATCTCCTCTATTTCTTCTTCCTCTACTCTTTTTTTTCTTCTTTTGCTCGAGGACGAGCAAACCTTCTAAGTTTGGTGTGGTAAAAGCATTGCTTTTTGTTTTTCCATAACCATTTATGGCATCTAAGGCCGGAGAAACCTCTAGAAAGAGGAAAGGGAAGGCAAAAGCTTCCACCTCCGAGTCATGGGAGATGGAGAGATTCATCTCAAGGGTGCATCAAGACCACTTCTATGAAGTTGTGGCCATGAAGAAGGTGATCTCCGAGGTCCCTTTCAAACTCAAAAAGAGTGAATATCCGGAGATCCGACATGAGATCCGAAGAAGAGGTTGGGAAGTTCTTACCAACCCCATTCAACAAGTCGGAATCTTAATGGTTCAAGAATTCTATGCCAATGCATGGATCACCAAGAACCATGATCAAAGTGTGAACCCGGACCCAAAGAATTGGCTTACAATGGTTTGGGGGAAATGCTTAGATTTTAGTCCAGAAAATGTAAGGTTGGCATTCAACTTGCCCATGATGTAAGGAGATGAACACCCCTACACTAGAAGGGTCAACTTTGATCAAAGGTTGGACCAAGTCCTCATAGACATTTTTGAAGAGGGCGCTCAATGGAAGAGAGATTCAAGAGGGAAGTCGGTTCAACTGAGAAGGCATGACCTCAAGCCCGTGGCTAGGGGATGGTTGGAGTTTATCCAACGCTCAATCATTCCCACTAGCAACCAGTCCAAAGTTACTATAGACCGGGCTATCATGATTCATAGCATCATGATTGGAGAGGAAGTAGAAGTTCATGAGGTTATATCCCAAGAACTTTATAAGGTGGCATACAAATCCTCTACCTTGGCAAGGTTAGCCTTCCCTCATCTCATTTGTCACCTCTGTAATTCAGTTGGAATTAACATAGAGGGAGACATCCTCATTGATGAGGACAAGCCCATCACTAAGAAGAGGATGGAGCAAACAAGAGATCCCACTCATGGACAAGAGATCCCACTTGTCATGAAATCCCTGAGATGCCTCAAGGGATGCACTTTCCTCCACAAAACTATTGGGAGCAAATCAACACCTCCCTAGGAGAATTGAGTTCCAACATGGCACAACTAAGGGTGGAGCACCAAGAACATTCCATTCTCCTCCATGAAATTAGAGAAGATCAAAGAATCATGAGAGAGGAGCAACAAAGACAAGGAAGAGACATTGAGGAGCTCAAGCACTCCATAAGATCTTCAAGAGGAAGAACAAGCCGCCATCACTAAGGTGGACCCGTTCTTTAATCTCCTTGTTCTTTATTTTCCTGTTTTTCGAAAATTATGCTTATGTTTATCTATGTTTGTGTCTCATGATCATTAGTGTCTTAGTGTCTATGCCTTAAAGTTATGAATGTCCTATGAATCCATCACCTTTCTTAAATGAAAAATGTCCTTAATTGAAAAAGAGAAGAATTGCATGAACTTTGAATTTTATAACAGATTAATTATTTTGATGTGGTGGCAATACTTTGACTTCTGAATGTATGCTTGAACAGTGCATATGTCTTTTGAATTTGTTGTTCATGAATGTGGGCTCTTGAAAGAATGATGAAAAAGGAGACATGTTACTGAGAATCTGAAAAATCATAAAAAAATGAAATAACACTATCTGTTTAAGAACAAAAAAAAGATAGTACATGCGAAAAAAAAACGAAAAAAAAAGAAAAAGAAATAATAAAGTTGTGATCCAAGGCAAAAAGAGTGTGCTTAAGAACCCTGGACACCTCTAATTAGGGACTCTAGCAAAGCTGAGTCACAATCTGAAAAGGTTCACCCGGTTATATGTCTGTGGCATGTATGTATCCGGTGGTAATACTGGAAGACAAAGTGCTTTGGGCCACGGCCAAGACTCATAAAGTAGCTATGTTCAAGAATCATCATACTTAACTAGGAGAATCAATAACACTATCTGGATTCTGAGTTCCTATAGATGCCCATCATTCTGAATTTCAAAGGATAAAGTGAGATGCCAAAACTGTTCAGAGGCAAAAAGCTAAAAGCCCCGCTCATCTAATTAATACTGATCTTCATAGATGTTTTTGGAATTTATTGCATATTCTCTTCTTTTTATCTTATTTGATCTTCAGTTGCTTGGGGACAAGCAACAATTTAAGTTTGGTGTTGTGATGAACGGATAATTTATACGCTTTTTGACATTGTTTTTAGTATGTTTTTAGTATGTTTTAGTTAGTTTTTATTATATTTTTATTAGTTTTTAGTTAAAATTCACTTTTCTGGACTTTACTATGAGTTTGTGTATTTTTCTGTGATTTCAGGTATTTTCTGGCTGAAATTGAGGGACCTGAGCAAAAATCTGATTCAGAGGCTGAAAAGGACTGCAGATGTTGTTGGATTCTGACCTCCCTGCACTCGAAGTGGATTTTTTAGAGCTACAGAAGCCCAATTGGCACGCTCTCAATTGAGTTGGAAAGTAGACATCTTGGGCTTTCCAGAAATGTATAATAGTTCATACTTTTCTCGAGATTTGATGGCCCAAACAGGCATTCTAAGTCAGCTCAAGAATTCTGGCGTAAAATGCCGGAATTGGCACAAGAATGGGAGTTAAACGCCCAAACTGGCACAAAAGCTGGCGTTTAACTCTAAAAAGAGCCTCTACACGAAAATGCTTCAATGCTCAGCCCAAGCACACATCAAGTGGGCCCGGAAGTGGATTTTTATGTCATTTACTCATCTTTGTAAACCCTAAGCTACTAGTTCTCTACAAATAGGACCTTTTGCTATTGTATTAGACAACTGGGTAGCTATCTTTGAGCAGTCTTATGCTATCTTAGATCATGGGGCTGGCCTCTTGGCCATGCCTAGACCTTGTTCTTATGTATTTTCAACGGTGGAGTTTCTACACACCATAGATTAAGGTGTGGAGCTCTACTGTACCTTGAGTATTAATGCAATTACTATTGTTCTTCTATTCAATTCAGCTTATTCTTGTTCTAAGATATCACTTGTTCCTCAACTTGATGAATGTGATGATCCGTGACACTCATCATCATTCTCACCTATGAACGTGTGCCTGACAACCACCTCCGTTCTACCTTAGATTGAGTGGATATCTCTTGGGTTCCTTAATCAGAATCTTCGTGGTATAAGCTAGAATTGATGGCGGCATTCAAGAGAATCCGGAAGGTCTAAACCTTGTCTGTGGTATTCTGAGTATGATTCAAGGATTGAATGACTGTGACAAGCTTCAAACTCGCGATTGTGGGACGTTAGTGACAGACGCAAAAGAATCACTGGATTCTATTCCGACATGATCGAGAACCGACAGCTGAATAGCCGTGCTGTGACAGAGCGCGTTGAACATTTTCACTAAGAGGACGGGATTGTAGCCATTGACAACGGTGATGCCCAACATACAGCTTGCCATGGAAAGCAGTAAGAAGGATTGGATGAAGACAGTAGGAAAGCAGAGAGACGGAAGGGACAAAGCATCTCCATACGCTTATCTGAAATTCTCACTAATGAATTGCATAAGTATCTCTATCTTTATTTTATGCTTTATTCATAAATCATTCATAACCATTTGAATCTGCCTGACTGAGATTTACAAGATGACCATAGCTTGCTTCATACCAACAATCTCCGTGGGATCGACCCTTACTCGTGTAAGATTTATTACTTGGACGACCCAGTGCACTTGCTGGTTAGTTGTGCGAAGTTGTGATAAAGAGTTGAGATTGCAATTGAGCATACCATGTTGATGGCGCCATTAATGATCACAATTTCGTGCACCAATCACACGGAGGTTAGGTTAGCAAAGACTGTAGGATACAGCAGTGTGATTAGTATTAGTTAGAAAACTCCTAAATTTAGATAACCATATTTATTGTTTGTGGTTTAAGTTATTTATTTTGCTAAGCTTGGATATCTGTTTGGTGTGAAGTTCTAGAATTTCCTTCGGCGTCCCGGAACCTTATATCTTATATATATTGGGAACTGTTATCATACTAATTCGGTTCTCATACCATATGTTGTTGTTTTTCAGATATAGGTCGTAACCCACCTCAGTGAGTTACGTGATGGTGGCAAAGCGGAGGATTTTCATCCCATTTTGGAGTCTTTTGATTACTTTTTGTTTTTAATACTCTCACTTTTGTATTTTGTTTTGAAATTGATTGTTTATATAAGTGATTCTTGTTGAAATTTTGGTGAAAATTTGATGAAAGTCAAGCTATGAACTTGTGTTCTTGTGGCTGCTTGAATACAAAATCCTAACCCTTAAATTGGGGTTGAATTTGTGTTGAAATCAAGTGAAAAATATAAGGTTTTCGTGGCTACAATTTTATTTTAAATTTTGGTAAAAATTGGTTACTGAAAAGACTGAAAAACAAGTAAAAACAGATAAAAAATTTAAAAAATTTACAAAAAACACGAAGAATACTTTAAAATTAAATCTTTTAAATAACGAATTGATAACTTTAATCAATATATTTTAATATTTTCTCCTTGTCACATACGAAGTGTCGAGATCTAAATTTTGTTATCACTCCAAGAAACATAAAAAGAAAATGAATATAAATTAAAACTTTAAAGAAACTTTAGTCAGGGTAAAGCTAGTTTTTTGTCTCTAATATTATTCAAAAAAATTTTAAAAATATTTTTAATATTATATAATTTGTTTCGGTTTTATTTCTAATATTTTTCATAAATTTTAAATTTAATTTTTTTCTTAGAAATTGATATGTCCAAATTACTTACGGCCGTGAGTGACGTATCAATTAAAACCTAGGCAAAGCAAAAGTCATTCATTTTTGGAAGAAGATCTGATATATTTTCAGCATAACACACATTTCATTTCCCAAATATTCTAACTTCTAACACATCAAATGCTCCTTTATTTTGGTATTAACCTCTATTATCCATTTAAAAAGGAAAAAAAATTAAAAATGAAAACAACAACAAACAAAGCTACTCCGGAAAAAGTCACAAAGGGGGGTCCTACCCTTAAATCTACCTAACTATATTACCACACCTACCATACATCATAGTTTGCAAGGTCTCTCATTTGGTGGCGCGTGAGATAAATATTTTTCATGCAGAAAAGTAAGAGGGGGGAAGGGAACAGACCTAATCAAGAAAAGTTTCACTCGGTCGGGACACTAAAGCACAGATTGAACACCTTTTCTTTTTTAATTTCAATTTATTATTATTATTATTATTTGTCTGAACTCTGAACCACATTATCTTTTATAATCAACTGACGTCCAAAAAACAAAATAACACAAAATTCTTTTAAGAAAAGATACTCTCTTAATATTCAACAACCAAGATGAAGAAAAATCATACTAGAAAGTCAATCACATAAATAAATAAGAATGGAATTTGGCTGTGTCTAAATTTAATTAACTCATTCACACAACTATTTTTTTATTTAAATACATTATTAAGTGTCGCATTTAGGATGAACGCGGATCGGATCGAATATAGTCAAAATCTCAATCCGATCGGTACTAAAATTATCGGTTCTAATATTCGCAGTTTTTAAGCTTGGATTTGATTCGATCTGCACATTTGTAGATCGGATCAAATCGGATATCAGATATATTCGTAAAACACAAAAATATTTTTAAAAATTTATTTTTATTAAAACTTATTAATAAAATTCTTATTTTCTACTCTTTTAAATATGTTTATTTTTAAAATAATATTAAACATATTTTTCTTAAATAATAAAACTAAAATAATACGATATATATGATAATTATTAGTTGAAATAAAACATAAGAAAAATATTTATTTATTTATTTATTTATTTTTGCAGATCTGCAGATATACGATACATAAATAGAATTCGCAATCTGATCTTATAAGTGTGCGGATTTGATAGCCTTGCGGATCAGATCTATATCCACAATTTTTGGATTAAATTCGGATAAATACCGCGGATATACAAATCGGATCTGATTTATGAACACCTCTAGTCGCATTTCACTCTTTGGCTAGCAAAGTTTGAATTGCGCTAAAAAAAAGTTACATGAGAGTCGTAAAAATAATTTTGAGGAGTGCTAGGGTCAGCACTTTTGTTAAATTCTGACCAGCACTACTTAATCATCAAAAAGAAATTGAATAATTCTACACCATTAGATACAATCTCACACCATTAAAAGCATCATTGATAACTAATTAATAGCTAAAAACCACAAAATTTGTTCGTCCCTAAACTTTCTCAATAGTTTTAGCAAACTCCAAAGTTACTCTAGAGTCTGGTCTCTCTTAAACATTGCTATATTCTCATTGAAAAGCAACATAGAACTGAAAGAAGATTTTCTAAATTCTACCAAAATAATTGAGTAATTACCCAAATTTATACTAAAGACCGCGATCAAATTTCCATGATGATTTCGGAGGATGCCAATACAAGAGGCCGATCGTGAGCTAATACCAGACTGTTTATTTTTATTCAAAGATATATACGATGAGCGACAGTAAACAATGTAAATAACAGAAAATTCAACCACTTCTACGTTACTATTACTCAAACATTCTATCAAAAAGTGATATTCTTGGCCCGGCTCAAGTTTCGACAAAAGCACGAATCCGGATTACAACCCAAATTCTCAAAATCCGATAATTATCCTTGTATCAAATATTGAAATAGACTGTAGCAAAGATATTTTATAATATAATCCTAATTTTAAGTTTTTAAAGACTATGGACGAGACAATTAGTAATTTGGCGTTGAATGTTCGAGTGTTATGTGAAAATAATTCTTAAGTACCTTTATCGTGCAGTCCGTAACTGTAATAGTTATCGCATCTGTATATTTGTCATAATACGCTGATATTTTTTATACTTAATTATTTGATCTTAATATAACCGCATCAAACCAATTTAGGTCGATCAAGTGGTCAGCTCGTTCGTCCACTTAAATAAGTATCGAGAGTTCAAATTTCGCATTAGTCCTTGACTTGTGAGGTTGAAAATACCGTGTACAACCAAAAAAATATAACCGCATCAAAATTAAAAAGGATTGTAGTGAATATATATAACACACTCAAATTCCATGTTTACAATACAAAAGATTCACACAATGGTCACGTGGACATCATAAAAGCGACAATAATACCGGAAATAATCACGACAGCCACACGACCACTAGCAACTGCAATTCAACTTACTAAAAATGATTATTGTCAATTTTATTTATCTAAACTTTTACTTATTAAGAAAAATCATAATTGAAGTTAGTGTTGGCCCTTCTGCACTAAATTCCTAGCATGTATATTTAGGCCCGTATCTATACATAGTATATTAGAAATATTATATATGCATGATTAGTATACACTTTTTATATATGCTTTACTTTTGGAAATAAAAATAGGATAAAAATAAAAAAAAATTATTTTATATCATAAAAAAGTATGTAATAGAGATGTATATAAAAACTTATGTAAATATTATTTGTCATGTTATATTCTACTATGTATATTATTATTATACATACTAGTATACCTCTCTATTTCTTTCCCTATTGTAACATTGACACATTGGACACACAGTCACACACAAACACTTTGCTTTATCTCATGCAAAAGAGAAGGGGGAGAGAGAGAGGCACTAATAATATAATAAACAATAGCTTTTTATAAGCACACTACTTACAGAGCATCAAAAATAAAGCTTATGGGTTAAGAAACATACATCGCCTTCTCAAAACCCTAGAAAGCAATAAAACAAAAAGAGTGCAATAGGGGTGGCAGATGGAAATGGACAAAGAAACTATAATTATATATATAAATACTCAAAAGCACTCTCCTTTAATTTTTGCTTCTCATTCAGCTCCTAACCCTTCAATTCAATTCCCTCTCTTCTTTTCTTTTCTTTTCTTTTCTTGTCACTCTCTTTTTCACATCTCTATGATCACCTCAACCACACACTCACAAACCTCTCTCTCTCTCTCTAACTTATTGATGTGATATTCTTCATTCCCACTATTCTCTCCCAAAAACACTTCAAAACTTTACAAAAGAAAAAGCTCCAAACAAGAAGAACAATGGTTTATACTTCCATCCCAGCATATATTGATCCAGTCAATTGGCATCAGCAACAGGTAAATAAAAAAAAGGGCTTCTTCAACATGGTTTGATTTCTTCTATAAAATTTCTTTGTTGCTCCAAAAGGTAAAAATAAACCACCAAAGGAAAAAGTTAAATATATTCTTGTCACTTTTGTTTATACCCTAACTCTTGAGTCTTGAATATACTTAGATTTGTGATTTCTTTGCTTCCTCCACATCTTTTTGTGTCAATTAATTTTTTGTTTTTTTTTTTTTGTTTTATCATATCGATTTCAGCAACCAAATCATCAACAAAACAACACAGGTGGCACAAGCTCTCAACTTCTTCATCCTCCACCACCACCTCTTCCGCCATCGACTCAACAACATGGAGCCAGTACTAGCTCCATCAGACCTGGGTCGATGGCGGACAGGGCAAGGATGGCTAACATACCCATGCAAGAGCCAGCACAAAAGTGTCCAAGATGTGAATCTACCAACACAAAGTTTTGCTACTTCAACAACTACAGCCTCTCTCAGCCCCGGCACTTCTGCAAGACCTGCCGGAGGTACTGGACCCGAGGCGGCGCTTTGAGAAATGTTCCGGTCGGCGGCGGCTGCCGGAGGAACAAGAGGACTAAAGGAACAACCACCAGCAACAACGGCTCCAAGTCACCACCACCGAGCTCTGATCGCGGAGGTCCCACCGTCTCTGGTGGCAGCTTTGCCTCTGAAATCGCAGGCCTAAGCCCTCCGGTGCCCTCGTCGCTGAGATTCATGGCTCCATTAATGCATCATCAGCAACTTGGAGATCACTTTTCAGGAGTTGGTGGCGGTGATTTAGGCCTAAACTACGCCGCAATTTCTGGTCCAATGGGAGGAATGGGTGACTTAAATTTTCACATAGGAAGTGCTTTGCGCAGTGATGTCACCGGTGGCGGCAATGGAGGCAGTTCTCTTCTATCAGCTGCAGGTTTGGAACAATGGAGGGTTCCACAAACACAACAATTTTCTTTCTTGACAGGTTTCGAAGCTTCATCACATGGCCTATACCAATTTGAAAATAGTACTAGTGAGGGTTCTGGATACGGCGGAGGCAGCAGTGGTGGTGGCGGTGCTATTCGGCCGAATAAGGTGTCGACTTTTGCCTCAGTAGTGAAGATGGAAGAAAGTAATAATAATTTGCCAAGGCAGTTTTTGGGGATGAATAATAATTCATCAAGTAATAGTGAGCATTTTGTTCCTGCTTCTTGGACACACCTTTCTGGTTTTACTTCTTCCAATACTACCAATAATCCTCCATAGGATTATTTATGGTTTAATTAATTGATTTCTGTTTCTTTCTTCTTTTTGTTTTCTTCAAATTAAACTGACTTTTGCTACCCAGACAAATTAAAGTCTCACTTAACTCAGATGTGTATGTTATATAAGCTCGAGATGAAGAGCTTTATTTGAGTATGAGTATGTGTGGACGAGTGCTGTTTCCTTTGAGGTTAACTAAAAAACCCTAGGGATGTTTTAATTAGTTATTTAATTTCTTATTAACTTTGGTTTATTTTCCTCTTTAAATTAATATTTATATGTTGTTATTTCTACCTTTTTTTTTGTTTATTTTAATGCTATCTCTAATAGACTATAGTTATATAAACTCACCAATATGTAGCATACTACATATCAAGTCATCCGCGTATCAAAACGTCATATATATTTTTCGTATAAAATATTTTATATATAGCATATCATGTACTGTATATTGCACATTTATTTTTATACCAGAACGTATTGTGTTTTATGTCACTATATAAGAGACTAATTTAGTTAGTTTAATTTGTACGAGAAGGCTAGAGTGAAATTATGAAATAAGAATATATATGTCGTAATAGGTCGAATGATTTAGTCCTTTCGCATTTTATTTGATTGGGTTGTGTTAATTTGACTCTCATTCCACGCTCTTTTCTGGTCAGTGATGTATGGAAATTGGAAACTTTTCTTTTTCTTCCAACGGTGAGGATTGCAGAATTCAATTTTTGGGCTTTCAATTTCATGCAATGATGATTTGGAGGATAATATGCTGCAATCATAACCATATAACAATATTAACATATAGCAGATCTGATTCTTAATAATTGATTTCAGTGCACATTTTTCTTTCACCTTTTCAACATGTTTTGGCGGAACACACATCATAATAAACATTCTTGAATTATCATTCGCTACTTTATTTCAAATTGAGCTCTTACTTTTGCTGTTCTCTCGGAGATTTTGTAATTTCATCGTGACAGCGAGTAAAGCAATTTTGGTCAAGTTAATATTTAAGAGAGGTTGTCTTTAATTTGATCTATTATATACACACACATTCTTCATCATATGTATATATACATAATGGATAAGTGATATAATATTAATTTTCTGTTATTTTTCCCTTTTAGAAAGTTAAAATAATGACTGCGACCTTTTTCTTGATGTTAATACCATTATATTTAGGATATAATATTGCTAAAAAGATTTTTCTTGCAACTTAGTGGTTATTTTTATTCAAAAATCCATTTAGTTGTAGAACCAAGTACCTTTCCCTTTAGTTATTTTATCTCTTAACCAAGACCACTTTTTATCATCACACACAAGATTAAAAAAATTTATTTAATTAGGGTATGCTTGTGGATCAAAACTTTGTAGAAAAAGTATTTGAATAGAAAATTAAATATTAAATTCGCTCTTTAAATTTTTTTTCTTTTTCTTCATTTCTTTCTTCTTAAAACTTTAATCTACTAAATTGATAAAAATTTATTATCGATAATATTTTAATTCTTATTGTTAATCACAATCTTAAAATGTGAATGGATGAAAAATATAAAGACTATTTAAAAAAATACAAAATAGTTAGTAATCTATTTAACTAATATAAATACTTTTTATAGAATTGGTATATACACAACTAATTATTTATTGTTTCTTCTATAATTTAGAGTAATAATTAAAGAAAAATTCAAATAACAATTTTAAAATTAAACAGCTGGCTCAACAACTAAAAAAATAATTTTAATTAGGCAAGTGATTACTTCATATTCCAGAGCCAATCATAACATATAGTGCAATTATTTCACCAATCAGTAGGACAAAACTATTCGGAGAATGACCCCAGTTTCAGACAAACTCTAACTACCTTCTCAAAACCTTAAAAGTCTGTGCTTGTCATATTGTTGTTGTGAAATGTTACTACTTCAACAAACAATTGTCTATTGTGTTCTATTTGGCTGTGTATAGGTATATACAGAGAAATAATAAATATAAAAAAGAATTGTTGAATTGTAGAAAGAGAGAGATAATTTTGGCTTATTTTATTTTAGAGATATTTTTTATATTTTTTGTACTTGTTAATTGGAGAGAGAATAATTAAAATTATTTTATTTAAATTAATATATATATATATATATATATTACATCTAAAATTATATAATTATTCTAACCGTAATTAATAAGATAAAGTTTAACTATTTTTTTTTAAATAAAAGATATGTTATCTTCTATGATATATTTTATGATTATTTAAAAAATTTAATTGTCATTATAATTAATATTAATTTAAATAGAGTTTGAATAACCATATAGTCGTCTATAATAAAATTATTGACTTCTTTTTTTTCTGAATGTTTAACCATTAACTACTTAAACAACGTTATTAATCTATTCGACATAAAACATGTGTGTGAATTACACAAAATTTTAATTCAAATAAATAAATGTGGATTTGAATTAGATTAGCCATGCGAGATTACCATAAAATTTTAATCGTAAATTGGTCGGATAAGTATCGCAGAAAAACAAATCATTCAGAAGTTTTTTTTTTTTTTTTTTTGTCAAGTTCCTTCATTCACAGTGAAACTTATGGCTTCAATTATATCTTGCAGTCATTAGTAAATAATTAAAAGGATTATTAATCATACACAAGTGTGACAAAAAAAAATATTTGATTTAATGGTTAATCCTCTCGTTTTATTTTCTTTATTTTGCTGGAAAAAGGGTGAAATTGCAAAATACAATTCAATTGAAAATTTTTGTAATTTGAAGAAATTATTTTACTCTAACCGGATGATTTGGTTATTCAAACTTAAGATAGAGAGATGATAATTAATATTAACTATTTTGACTCAATTAAATTTTTTCAATAATAATGAAACATGTCACAAAAAATAACAAATTTCTTATTAAAAGAGAGTTGATTAGAATTTATCAATTAATAAATATTAAATAAAATAACTTCAGATTATTTAAATTAGTTTTTTATTATTTTTTAAACATTATTAAAAGGATTGATCACATTATCCTCTCATACAATCTTTTGTGCAGTTCCAGTTCTCCAAAAACACAGATGCTGTTTTTCTTTCCAAAAATAATTGTGTTGTTTCGGCTTGCAGAGCCAAAGGACCAAGCTAGAGATATATGCCTTTACTGCACAAGTTTTAGTAATTCAAGGAGTCGAACAGTTGTATATTATTCATGAATGATTAAAGCACTTATATACCCAATGCTGATTCAAATCTTAGCCTCCAACTCTATATTATAAAATTTTGTATAATATAACTTAACAAATCCTCCTTGAGTTGAGTGACTTCTAACTCTCCAGAAAATATATTAGTTATTATATTATTACAAAAAAGTAAATATTTAAATTTGTTTCCAAACAAATTTTTATCAGCACTTTTTATTTTAATAAACTTTTTTTATTCTAAAAACTTTTAAAAATTAACTTTTCGTCAAATAAATTAGTTCTCATTTTAAAAGAGGCTAATTTTTTTTATGATAAATAACTTCTTTAAGAATAACAATAATTAAGTTTTAGATATTTTAATCATAAATTTTGATATTATGTTATGAATTAATTATTTAAAAGATTAAATTAATAAAAAATATATAAATAATTATATTTTTAAAAATTTTAAATAAAATTTAAACATTTTATTTAAACAGAAAATATGTTATATATATATATATATATATATATATATATATATATATATATATATATATATATATATATATATATATATATATATACTTGTGGTGAAGAGAAAGAGCATCAAAAGACGACAAGCTGGCGACCCAATGCAAGGCCATAAACATAGAAACCTGGATATATATCATATTGCTCTTCGAGATCAGCATCATCGTCACGTTCATAATGCGTAATGGTCACAGATCATCTTTTTTAGTAGTGGTGAGCATTGTGATCATAGTTTCTAAACTCAATAAAGAGTGTTCTTTTATGATGTAGTAACACGAACACGGATACGGATAAATCATTATATATATATATATATATATATATATATATATATATATATATATATATATATATATAAAGATTTATAGTTACAGTGAAAAATGATGATTATAGCTAGTGAAAAGGCTGATTATAAATCTATAGTCATAATTTTTTATTTATGGTCACGATTTTTTTATCGTGGCCAATTCTAATATAGCCAAAGACTATAGTTACAGTTCTTTTTTTTATTTATGGTTACTTAGTCTATGTTCACCCTTTTGTAAAAATAGTAATTATAGCCTCACTATAGATAAGTTATTGTCATCCTACTTTAAAACCGTGACCATAACTTATTTATGGTCATCTCCTTTAAAATCATGACCATAACCTTATTTATAGCCACAGTTTTTATCGTGATCATAGTTTAT
Organism: Arachis hypogaea; assembly: GCF_003086295.3. Taxonomy (NCBI): domain Eukaryota; kingdom Viridiplantae; phylum Streptophyta; class Magnoliopsida; order Fabales; family Fabaceae; genus Arachis; species Arachis hypogaea. The sequence continues at coordinate 69,173,602 of NC_092039.1, read as the reverse complement.
CTATGGTCACTCTATTTTAAAATTGTGAATATAGCTTACTCTATTTTATGATATCTTTTTTAAAGCATAATTGTATCTCAAATTTATGATAATCACAAAATAAGTCTAAAAATGATAAATTTAAGAAACCTAGATCATAAAATTTATATTATAAACTAGATATGTTTTTAGTCCAAAGAACACAAATCAAAATTAGGTGTAATTTATCCATTACATGTAATACTAAGTAAAGTCTATTTACAAAAAGTATAGAAGACATTAACATATTACATTTAGATAATTAAAATATATATATATATATGTATGTATGTATGTATGTATGTATGTATGTATGTATGTATGTATGTATGAGATCCATCCCATCTCATATTGCTATGAAAAATATTTTTTCGTATCATGTCCTACTGCTAGCAAAAGAAATAAACATGTAAGAACAGAGTAATCAAGTTCACACACTAAACAACAAAGAGCATTTTTGAGGATTTTGAGCCACATAAAAAAAAACCTTAGCCAAAACCTGTACATATACATGTAATAGAAGTTGTTCACCTGTTTAAAGCCTATACAAAGAGTTATTCTTGTGTTTAGTTATCCTTTCGGATGAAGCCTTCTTGCCACTTCCGAGGATATAGTGCCTGGCACACTGTCATTTTGAGGATATAGTGCCTAACACAATTTTGCAGTAGAGAAGGTTATGCGAGAGAGATACCACCCCAGCTCTCGCAACTCAACGTAAGTGGGATTCACCACCATCCTTACGCCGGCGCCGCGACCTCGACAAGCGGGACTCACCACCGCCTTGCCCGAGGCGCATATATAACGACTTACCAGCACAATATATCATTACAATTTATCATTCAGGAATATAATGTCCTGCACACTATCATTCTAAAGATATAGTGTCTATCACATCCTTTTCATATTCAACAAGTTCATCATTTCATTCAAAGTTTCAATCTCGTCATAACCATCATAAACTCTCAATCCCTCAAATTCATCATAGTCATTCTCATCATGCCCAAAAAATCTCAATCATTCACTTTTTGAATACATTATCATCTCAACATTCCTCCAATTACTCAAATTATTCCATCCCAGAAATTCAGAAACCTAAGTTTCCGTCTTCTAAACTCATAATAGAAATATCTAATTCTTAATTCATTTAACTCATCCTCAATGGCCTCAAAGTCTAATTACTAGTTAGGAGTCTTAAACATCACTTAAAGAAGTTAAGAAAGTTAGAGAATCAATTAAAATTGCAAGAAAACAAGTTTTTAGTAAAATAGGGGTCTCATGTATGCAAGCCATCTGTCCGTGTACGCAAGGGTGCAAAAATGGGTAGTCGCATACACGACACCTCCCTCGCATACACGAGTATCCAAAATAAAATGGATTCTTCGCATCGCTTGTTAAGAACTCGTGTACGCATACCTCAAAATACATGCTCGCGTATGCATTATAATGCCTGCGTACTTGAGAACACTTGGCAGCGGCCAATGCTCGCATCGTGTGCACATGTCCACGTACGCATGCCTTATCAGACTTAGAAAATTTTTAAAACTGTAGAATTTTAGATTTTCATACCAAACTTCAAACACCAAACTGTATCAATTTTCAATTGGTTCTGTGAATTTTGGGGGGGGGGTTTGGGTTTTAATTTTAGGTTTTCACTTAGTTTAGTATCTTAAGGAAAAATTAGTGAAAAGAATAGGTTTCACACTGAAATATTTTGATTTATGTCTTGGTTCATACGCATTCCTTGAACATAGTGGTTGTTTCAATTTCCAGCTTCAAGCTATATTCCTCTGATTGATTATTGTTTCAATTTCCAGCTTCAAACTAAAGAATTAAGCTGTGTTTTTTTGTAGGCAAACAAGATTTAATCTGTTATTTATCTGATTGATTATTGTTTTTATTTTTATGTTGGTTATGTTGTATAGATATAAAATCAGGACATGGAATTGGACATATTGAGCATACTAGACCACCCAAATCTTGTTTCCTTGATTGGCTACTGTGCTGATGGAAAGCACATATTCTAGTATATGAGTATATGTAAAATGGGAACCTGCAACATTGATGTGTGGAAAACGATCCAACACAAAACTCACCGGCAAGTGTACCGGGTCGCATCAAGTAATAATAACTCACATGAGTGAGGTCAATCCCACAGGGATTGAAGGATTGAGCAATTTTAGTTTAGTGGTTGATTTAGTCAAGCGAATCAAGTATTGGTTTGAGTGGTTTGTAATTGACAGAAGCTAAATTGCTTGAAATGTAAAGGGAGAGGGAAGAATTGCAGTAAATTAAAGAGAACAGAAAGTAAAAATGCGGAATCTTAAAGAACAAGTAAATTAAATTGTAGAAACTTAGATTGCAAGAAAAGTAAATTACAGGAACTTAAAGTGCAAGAAATGTAAATTGCGAGAATGTAAAAGGAAATTGGGAGTTGTGATTGCAGAATTTAAACAAGAACAAGTGACTTGCAATAAACAAAAGAGTAAAAGATGAAGTGAAGTAAAGTGGATCTTGAATAGAAAAGTAAAAGTGATTGAGGAATTAAAAACAGAAAGTAGATGTAGCTCAATTGCAGTAAATTAAAAGAAGGTTGAAGATCTCAGGAGTGGAAGAGACTAGATATCAAGTCTAGATCTCAAATCCTTCCTTGATCCAACAAGAACAATTGCAAAGGAGAATGGAAAAGTGAATTGCGGAAGAAAAGAAGAGATGAAGTAGTAAACAGAAATTGAAATTCAATTATGCAGAAAAAGTAAATAAGAGATCTCAAGGTGAGAGTGAAACAGAAGTTCTTCAATTCTCCACCCAAGATCCAAAGCAAGAAAAATAAAAAGTGCTCAAGCAAGAACAAGGAAGAAGATAGATCAATCCTCCTTCCCAATTCTCTAAGATCTAAATTTAAAAGTAAAAGCTCCAAAAAGAAAATTTCAAAGTGAGTCTAGGGAAAAAATAAAAGTGAAGGTAAAGATCCTAACTAAATCAAACTAGCCTCTATTTATACATTTTCTATTCTTAGATTTTAGAATTTGGATGGGCTTCTAATTTGGTGAAGAAATTAATTAAGTTGGATTTTTAATTGAATTTCAGCCCAAGTTGCTCCTAGGAGGCTGCTCTGCTCTTGTGGAGAGCGGATCAGTGGCTTATGATGGAGATCCTTGTTGCACCAAGGCTTGGAGAGGCATCAAGAGATTGCCCTGCTCTTGTGGAGAGCGGAGCAGTGGCTTGTGCTCATGTCTTGCGCGCTCTAAGCCTCCCTGGCCGAGTCAATGTGCGCGCTCAAATCCCCCTGGCCGTGTCATTGTTGCGCTCTGCTTTCCTTGGGAGCGGAGCATTGGTGCTTCCAAAGGGAGGTTCCAAGTTTGAAACTTGCTGGGTGGCTTTTTGGTGCAAGTTTCCTTGGTTTCTTGTAGCGCCTTGCTCCTTGCTTCCTCAAGGTGCTGTCTTCGATCCTTGGAGGTGGCCTTTTGGCCATGTGTGGCTTATTTTCCTTGTGAGTAGTGCTCCCCTTCCTCCTTAGGTGCTTGGTTCGATCCTTGGGGAGAGCATTGGCAAACCTTTTTTCTTTGAATTGTTTTGGATGGAGCCCGATAATGCTCTCAAGGAGAGCAAAGCAATGTTTTGCTCTTCCTTGTTTCTTGGCTTAAGTTTGTGCTCCGCTCTCAAGGGAGGGCAGAGCATTGAAGCTTTGCATGCTTGGTTCATTGTTGTGCTCCCTTGGAGAGCATTGTGCTCTTGGGGAGAGCAGTGTGCTTCCACCTTCCATGCGTCACGCTTCCTCATTTTCTTTGCCACACTTTCTTCTTCATTGAGTCACGCTTCTTAAGCCACACTTTCTTATTTTCTTCTTTTCTTCACCTACAAATAATCAAAACAACCAATCAAAGTATCACCAAATTCACAAGGTTTATAAATCATTAAAATACAATTAAATTTAGCTTAAACCTCATGATTTAGCATCAATTAAATGGTGGTTGTTTGGTTCAAAGAAACCATGCATTTTCATTCCAAATTACTTACTTAGAATGCAAGAAAGTGCATAAAAACTAGTGAAATAAGTGAAATTAGCTTGAAAAATAGGCATATGATGACTTGTCATCACAACACCAAACTTAAATCTTGCTTGTCCCCAAGCAAGCACTAAACATAAGAGAAGATAGAATGAAATAGAGAAGTATATATGTCCTTATTAGGCAGATAGTTGAATTTGGTTTATGGGGTTTTATGCAGATCAATAGTAGTTCATTTATTTCTTGTTGTCAAAACAAACAATGTCTCCTAAAAGGTTCACCAAGGTTGCTGCTACAATACCTTACTTTTTGCTTATTTCCCTTGTTAGCTTTTTCTTCTTTCTTTTGCATTAGAGAGCTTATTGCTTATTGAAAGCTTGGTGGCAAATGTTGCAGTGGCCTTTGGCTTAATTTCACTCAACATTTCTTCACCACAGACACATGGCTCACCTTTTTCTTCCTAGGATCATTGATGCCTAGCATCCCTTTAGATAACTAAATATTTTGTAGCTAGGTTGCTCTTTATTGTGGACTTTCAGTTGGCAATCCCAAATCAGTTGATCTAAGTGGCCAAGTTTTGAAATACTCCTTAGAACTTACTTGTCCAGCATATCCTAGTACAAAAACACCACAGACATATGTCCTAGGGTCCAAGCTATTGGTGTCTAGCCTTATTATTTGTTTCTTTGCCAACTTTTAGCTTTTCTTCTTTTTTTTTCTTTTTGTTTTGATTTATTTGCAAGGGACTTTCATTAATTGAAGGATCATAGCAGCAACCTAGCTTAAGCTTCAAGTAACATGTCATTATGTAGCAATTCTTCTATGAGCTAACAATTGAATCAAACACATACCACCACTAACTTTCATTCTAGCTTTTGCAACATTGAACAATTACTTTCCTAAGTCAAACATCTCACTTTTATTCAAACAGCAAGGGAAACAAAACAAAATTCAAAACTAAGTGATGGATAACTGATGAGCGTATAATTTATACGCTTTTTGGCATTGTTTTTAGTATGCTTTTAGTATGTTTTAGTTAGTTTTTATTATATTTTTATTAGTTTTTATTTAAAATTCACTTTTTTGGACTTTACTATGAGTTTGTGTGTTTTTCTGTGATTTCAGGTATTTTCTGGCTGAAATTGAGGGACCTGAGCAAAAATCTGATTCAGAGGCTGAAAAGAGCTGCAGATGCTATTGGATTCTGGCCTCCCTGCACTCGAAGTGAATTTTCTGGAGCTACAGAGGTCCAATTGGCGCGCTCTCAATTGCTTTGGAAAGTAGACATCCAGGGCTTTCCAGCAATATATAATAGTTAATACTTTACCCGAGATTTGATGGCCCAAATAGGCGTTCCAAGTCAGCTTCAGAATTCCCGGCGTTAAACGCCGGAACTGGCACAAAAGTGGGAGTTAAACGCCCAAACTGGCACAAAAGCTGGCGTTTAACTCCAAGAAAAGTCTCTACACATGGAAGCCTCAATGCTCAGTCCAAGCACACACCAAGTGGGCCCGAAAGTGGATTTTTACGTTATTTACTCATTTCTGTAAACCCTAGGCTACTAGTTCTCTATAAATAGGACCTTTTGCTATTGTATTTGGGGGGAATCTTTCAATCTTCGGATCATCTTTTGATCATGTTTTTATGATTGAACCCTCTTTGGGAGGCTGGCCATTCGGCCATGCCTAGACCTTGTTCTTATGTATTTTCAACGGTAGAGTTTCTACACACCATAGATTAAGGTGTGGAGCTTTGCTGTACCTCGAGTATTAATGTAATTACTATTGTTCTTCTATTCAATTCAGCTTATTCTTGTTCTAAGATATCACTTTTTCCTCAACATGATGAATGTGATGACCCGTGACACTCATCATCATTCTCACCTATGAACGTGTGCCTGACAACCACCTCCGTTCTACCTTAGATTGAGTGGATATCTCTTGGATTCCTTAATCAGAATCTTCGTGGTATAAGCTAGAATCCATTGGCGGCCATTCTTGAGAATCCGGAAGGTCTAAACCTTGTCTGTGGTATTTTGAGTAGGATTTAGGGATTGAATGACTGTGACGAGCTTCAAACATGCGATTGTGGGGCATTAGTGACAGACGCAAAAGAATCATTGGATTCTATTCCGACATGATCAAGAACCGACAGATGAATAGCCGTGCTGTGACAGAGCGCGTTGAACATTTTCACTGAGAGGATGGGACTGTAGCCATTGACAACGGTGATGCCCAACATACAGCTTGCCATGGAAAGGCGTAAGAAGGATTGGATGAAGACATTAGGAAAGCAGAAAGACGGAAGGGACAAAGCATCTCCAAACGCTTATCTGAAATTCTCACCAATGAATTACATAAGTATCTCTATCTTTATTTTATGTTTTATTCATCTTTTAATTATCAATCCTCCATAACCATTTGAATCCGCATGACTGAGATTTACAAGATGACCATAGCTTGCTTCATACCAACAATCTCCGTGGGATCGACCCTTACTCGCGTAAGGTTTATTACTTGGACGACCCAGTGCACTTGCTGCTTAGTTGTGCGAAGTTGTGATAAAGAGTTGAGATTGCAATTGAGCGTACCATTTTGATGGCGCCATTGATGATCACAATTTCGTGCACCAATTTTTTGACGCCGTTGCCGGGGATTGTTTGAGTTTGGACAACTGACGGTTCATCTTGTTGCTTAGATTAGGTAATTTTATTTTATGTTTAAGCTTTTTACTTTTTGAAAATTTTTCAAAAATACAAAAAAAATATTTCTATTTTTTTCTTCAGAGTTTTTAAGAATGGATTCTAAAGTTTCATGATGATTTGTTGAAGTATGGCTGGCTGTGAAGCCATGTCTAATCTTTTGGACCGAGGTTTCAACTTATCATCACAATAGCTTGTTGATTTCTATCAATGTTGCTGTTGTGAGCAATGATCTGCTAAAGCTTGTCTGGCCATTGGCCATGTATAGTGTTTTGGACCAGAGCTTTCACTGAAAGCTTGGCTGGCTGTGAAGCCATGTCTAATTCCTAGACCGGAGTCTTAGACTAGCATTGCAATGATTCCTGGAATTCTCATTAAGAATTTTGAACCCTTGTTTTTCTTTTCCACTCAATTTTCGAAAAAGCACAAAAATTTTTATAAAATCTTAAAATAAAAAATATTTTTATGTTTCTTGTTTGAATCTATTGTCTAATTTTAAGTTTGGTGTCAATTGCATGTCTTTATTCTTCTAATTTTCGAAAATTACATGCATTATGTTCTTCATTGATCTTCAAGTTGTTCTTGATGATTTCCTTGCTCTGATCTTTAAATTCTCTTGTTTTGTGTGTTTAGTTGTTTCTTACATGCATTTTTAAATTATTATAGTCAGTAGTATACAAACTTCTAAGTTTGGTGTCTTGCATGCATTGTTGATTTAATCTTAGTTTTCCATGTTTAGTTGCATTTTAATTGTTCATTAAAAATCCAAATTTTTTTTTCAAAAGTGTGTCTTCTCAAGTCAATAATACAGAGAATTGAAGATTCAGAACATACAGCAGAGGGAAGATTTTGTTTTTAATTCAAATTTTTTTTTCCAGTTTTCATAATTTTTCAAAATCAAATCTTTTTCAAACCATATATTTTCAAAATCAATTTCTTTTTATTTTCAAAAATACTTGCTAACAATTAATGATTTGATTCAAAACTTTCAAGTGTGTTGCCTTTTCTGAATCATATCTTTTAAATTTCTTGTTAGCCAAGTCATTAATTTTAAAAATAAAATCTTTTTAATTGTTTCTCAATCATATCTTTTTAAAACCATAACTTTTCAATCATATCTTCTTAATCACATCTTTTTCAAAATAGTTTTCAATCATATCTTTTTGAATTCTAATTTCAAAATCTTTTTCAAAATCACTTTATTTCTTTCCCAAATTTAATTTTCAAAAATCATTCATCAAATTTTCAAAATTTCTTTTAATTATTTTAAAATGTTTTACTTTATTTTCGAAAATTCTTCCCCTCCTCTCACATGCTTCTATTTAAGGACTAGCACTCCTCCACTATCAATAATTCGAACTCTATCCCTCTTGATAAGTTCGAATTCTTCTACCTTTTCCTTCTATTCTTCTTTTCCTCTGACACCTCAAGGAATCTCTATACTGTGACATAGAGGACTCCATACTTTCTTGTTCGCTTCTCTTTCATATGCGCAGGAGCAAGGACAAAAGCATTCTTGTTGAGGCTGACTGATGAGCGGATAATTTATACGCTTTTTGGCATTATTTTTAGGTAGTTTTTAGTAAGTTCAAGCTACTTTTAGGGATGTTTTCATTAGTTTTTATGTTAAATTCACATTTCTGGACTTTACTATGAGTTTGTGTGTTTTTCTATGATTTCAGGTAATTTCTGGCTGAAATTGAGGGACTTGAGCAAAACTCTGAAAAAGGCTGACAAAAGGACTGCTGATGCTGTTGGAATCTGACCTCCCTGCACTCGAAATGGATTTTCTGGAGTTACAGAACTCCAAATGGCGCGCTCTCAAAGGAGTTGGAAAGTAGACATCCAGAGCTTTCCAGCAATATATAATAGTTCATACTTTATTCGGAAATTGATGACGTAACATGGCGTTGAACGCCAAGTACATGCTGCTGTCTGGAGTTAAACGCCAGAAACACGTCATGATCCGGAGTTGAACGCCCAAAACACGTTATAACTTGGAGTTCAACTCCAAGAAAAGCCTCAGCTCGTGGATAGATCAAGCTCAGCCGAAGCATACACCAAGTGGGCCCCGGAAGTGGATTTATGCATCAATTACTTACTCATGTAAACCCTAGTAGCTAGTCTAGTATAAATAGGATAAGTTACTATTGTATTAGACATCTTTTGAAAGTTTAATCTTTTGACTTTGTAGTCTTTTATCATTCGGTCTCTCGATCATTCAGGGGGCTGGCCATTCGGCCATGCCTGAACCTTTCACTTATGTATTTTCAACAGTGGAGTTTCTGCACACCATAGATTAAGGGTGTGGAGCTCTGCTGCACCTCAAGTTTCAATACAATTACTATTAATTTCTATTCAGTTCTCTTTTATTATTATTCCAAGATATACGTTTCACTTCAACTTGATGAATGTGATGATCCGTGACACTCATCATCATTCTCACCTATGAACGCGCGTGACTGACAACCACTTCCGTTCTACTTTAGGCCGGGCGCATATCTCTTAGATTCCCCAACAGAATCTTCGTGGTATAAGTTAGATAGATGGCAGCATTCATGAGGATCCAGAAAGGCTAAACCTTGTCTATGGTATTCCGAGTAGGATTCTGGGATTGAATGACTGTGACGAGCTTCAAACTCTTGAAGGCTGGGCGTGATGACAAACGCAAAAGAATCAAGGGATTCTATTCCAACCTGATTGAGAACCGACAGATGATTAGCCGTGCTGTGACAGAGCATAGGAACATTTTCACTGAGATGATGGGATGTAGCCATTGACAACGGTGATGCCCTACATACAGCTTGCCATGGAAAGGAGTAAGAAGGATTGGATGAATGTAATAAAAAAGTAGAAATACGAGAGGAGCACAGCATCTCCATACGCTTATCTGAAATTCCCACTATTGATTTACAGAAGTATTTCTATCCCTTTTTATTTTCTATTTATTATTAATTTTCGAACTCATCATAAACCAATTTAATCTGCCTAACTGTTTACAAGGTGACCATAGCTTGCTTCATACCAACAATCTCTGTGGGATCGACCCTTACTCACGTAAGGTATTACTTGGATGACCCAGTACACTTGCTGGTTAAGTTGAACGGAGTTATGATCACACCAGGGATTATTCAGATCCCAATTTATCACACCATGATCTCTTTGGGGTATTTTTGATTTCATACAAATACAAAGAGACCAACTTTGAGGATCACAATTTCGTCCACCATGTTTTTGGCGCCGTTGCCGGGGATTGTTCGAGTATGGACAACTGACGGTTCATCTTGTTGCTCAGATTAGGTAATTTTCTTTTCAAAAATTTTTTTCAAAAATCTTTTTCAAAAATCTTTTTCAAAATTTTTCTTTTCTTTTTCGTTTTTCCAAACTTTATTTTCGAAAAAATTAATAAAATTCCAAAAAAATTAATAAAATCATAAAAATAAAAAATATTTTGTGTTCCTGTTTGAGTCTTGAGTTAATTATTAAGTTTGGTGTCAAGTGCATGCTTTAAAAATTTTTTCTTGCATTTTTCGAAATTCCATGCATTCATAGTGTTCTTCATGATCTTCAAGTTGTTCTTGACAAGTCTTCTTGTTTGATCTTGATGATTTCTTGTTTTGTGTTGTTTGTTGTTTTTCATATGCATTTTTCGTTTGTTAGAGTTCATGCATTAAAGATTTCTAAGTTTGGTGTCTTGCATGTTTTCTTTGCATAAAAAATTTTTCAAAATTATGTTTTTGATGTTCATCATGATCTTCAAAGTGTTCTTGGTGTTCATCTTGACATTCATAGTGTTCTTGCATGCATTATGTGTTTGATCCAAAATTTTCATATTTTGGGTCATTTTTATGTTTTTCTCTCTCATCTTTAAAATTTCAAAAATCAAAAAAATATCTTTTCCTTAATTTTCTCATAATTTTCAAAAATTTGAGTTGACTTAGTCAAAAATTTTCAAAATTAGTTGTTTCTTACAAGTCAAGTCAAATTTTCAATTTTAAAAATCTTATCTTTTCAAAATCTTTTTCAAAAATCATATCCTTTTCATTTTTTTTCTATTTTTTGAAAATTTCAAAAATCTTTTTCAAAATATTTTCAAAATCTTTTTCTTATCTTTATATCAAATTTTCGAAAATTAGCTAACAATTAATGTGATTGATTCAAAAATTTGAAGTTTGTTACTTTCTTGTTAAGAAAGGTTCAATCTTTAAGTTCTAGAATCTTATCTTGTAGTTTCTTGTTAGTGAAGTAAGTAATTTCAAATTTTTTTAAATTAAATCTTTTATCTTTTATCTTATCTTTTTCAAAAATTTTATCTTTTTCAAAATTTGATTTCAAAATATCTTATCTAACTTCTTATCTTCTTATCTTTTCAAATTTGATTTTAATATCTTTTTCAACTTACTATTTAACTTTTTGTTTGTTTCTTATCTTTTTCAAAACCAACTAACTACCTATCCCTCTCTAATTTTTGAAAATATCTCATCTCTTTTTCAAAAATTCTTTTTAATTGTTTTAAATTTTAATTTTAATCTTATCTTATTTCTAATTTTCGAAAATTACTAACCCCTTTTTCAAAATTATTTTCGAAATTTCCCCTCTCTTTTCTTATTCTATTTAATTATTTATTTACTAACACCTCTCTTCACCTCTCTTCATCTAAAATTCCGAACCCAATCTATCCCTTGAGTTTGGATTCTTCACTTTTCTTTCTTCTACCCTTTCTTTTTCTACTAACATAAAGGAATCTCTATACTGTGACATAGAGGATTCCTCTTTCTTTTTTTTGTTTTCTTCTCTTTCATATGAGCAGGAACAAGGATAAAGGCACTCTTGTTGAAATTGATCCAGAACCTGAAAGGACTCTGAAGAGAAAATTAAGAGAAGCTAAGTTACAACAATCTAAAGGTAACCTTTCAGAAATATTAGAGCAAGAGAAGGAGATGGCAGCCAAAAATAATAATAATGCAAGGAGAATGCTTGGTGACTTCACAAAGCCAACGTCCAAATTTGATGGAAGAAGCATCTCCATTCCTGCCATTGGAGCCAATAACTTTGAGCTGAAACCGTAGATAGTTGCCTTAATGCAACAAAACTGCAAGTTTTATGGACTTCCATCTGAAGATCCTTATCAGTTTTTGACTGAGTTCTTGCAGATCTGTGAGACTGTAAAGACGAATGGAGTTGATCCTGAAGTCTACAGACTCATGCTTTTCCCTTTTGCTGTAAGAGACAGAGCTAGAATATGGTTGGATTCACAACCCAAGGATAGCCTGGACTCCTGGGATAAGCTGGTCACTGCCTTCTTGGATAAATTCTTTCCTCCTCAAAAGCTGAGCAAGCTGAGAGTGGATGTTCAAACCTTCAAACAAAAAGATGGTGAATCCCTCTATGAAGCTTGGGAAAGATATAAGCAGCTGACCAAAGGATGTCCATCTGACATGTTTTCAGAATGGACCATCTTAGATATATTCTATTATGGCCTGTCTGAATTTTCAAAAATGTCATTGGACCATTCTGCAGGTAGATCTATTCACCTAAAGAAAACGCCTGAAGAGGCTCAAGAACTCATTGATATGGTTGCAAACAACCAATTCATGTACACTTCTGAGAGGAACTCCGTGAATAATGGGATACCTCAGAAGAAAGGAGTTCTTGAAATTGATGATCTGAATGCCATACTGGCTCAGAACAAAGTGTTGACTCAACAGGTCAACATGATCTCTCAAAGTCTGAATGGATGGCAACATGCATCCAACAGTACTAAAGAGGCAGCTTCTAAAGAAGCTTATGATCCTGAGAACCCTGCCATGGCAGAGGTTAATTACATGGGTGAACCTTATGGAAACACCTATAATCCATCATGGAGAAATCATCCAAATTTCTCATGGAAGGATCAACAAAAGCCTCAACAAGGCTTTAAAAATGGTGGACGCAATAGGCTGAGCAATAGCAAGCCATATCCATCATCTTCCTAGCAACAGACAAAGAATTTTGAACAAAACACTTCTAATTTAGCCAATCTAGTCTCTGATCTGTCAAAGGCCACTTTCAGTTTCATGAATGAAACAAGATCCTCCATCAGAAATCTGGAGGCACAAGTGGGCCAGCTGAGTAAGAAAGTCATTGAAACTTCTCCCAGGATTCTCCCAAGCAATACAGAAGAGAATCCAAAAGGAGAATGCAAGGCCATTGATATAATCAATATGGCCGAATGCACAAGGGAGGAGGAGGACGAAAATCCTAGTGAGGAAGACCTCCTGGGACGTCCCTCAAGCAAGAAGAAAATTCATATTAAGGATCCAAAGGAATCTGAGGCTCATACAGAGACCATAGAGATTCCATTAAATCTCCTTCTGCCATTCATGAGCTCTGAAGACTATTCTTCCTCTGAAGAGGATGAAGATGTGACTGGAGAGCAAGTTGCTCAATATTTAGGAGCTATCTTGAAGCTGAATGCCAAGTTGTTTGGTAATGAGACTTGGGAAAGTGAACTTCCCTTGCTCATTAATGAACTAGATACTTGGATTCAGCAAACTCTACCTCAAAAGAAACAAGATCCTGGCAAGTTCTTAATACCTTGTACCATAAGCACCATGACCTTTGAAAAGGCTCTATGTGATCTGGGGTCAGGGATAAATCTTATGCCACTCTCTGTAATGGAGAAGCTGGGGATCATTGAGGTACAACCTGCCTTGTTCTCATTACAATTGGCAGACAAGTCATTGAGACAAGCTTATGGAATAATAGAGGACGTGTTAGTAAAGGTTGAAGGCCTTTACATCCCTGCTGATTTCATAATCTTAGACACTAGGAAGGAAGAGGATGAATGCATCATCCTTGGAAGACCTTTCCTAGCCACAGCAGGAGCTGTGATAGATGTCAACAGAGGTGAATTAGTCCTTCAATTGAATGGGGACTACCTTGTGTTTAAGGCACATGGCCATCCCTCTGTGACAAAAGAGAGTAAGCATGAAGAGCTTCTCTCAGTTAAGAGTCAAGAAGAGCTCCCACAGTCAAACTCTAAGTTTGGTATTGTGAGGCCACAACCAAACTCTAAGTTTGGTGTTAAGATCCCATATCCAAACTCTAAGTTTGGTGTTGGGACTATCCAACATTGATCTGATCACCTTGTGGCTCCATGAGAGCCACTGTCAAGCTATTGACATTAAAGAAGCGCTTGTTGGGAGGAAATCCAATTTTATCTAATTTTTATTTTATATTATTCTATTTTTATTTTGTGTTTTATTAGGTACATGATCATGAGGAGTCACGAAAAAAATATAAAAATTAAAAACAGAATCAAAAACAGCAGAAGAAAAATCACACCCTGGAGGAAGCACAGGCTGGCGTTCAACGCCAGTAAGGAGCATCTGGCTGGCGTTCAACGCCAGAACAGAGCATCAACCTGGCGCTGAACGCCTGAAACAAGCAATATTCTGGCGCTGAACGCCAGGAATGTGCCTAGAGAAGAAAAGTTGGCGTTGAACGCCAGTAACAAGCATGAAACTGGTGTTCAACGCCAGAAACATGCTTTACATGGGCGTTGAACGCCCAGAATGTGCACCACACGGCGTTTAAACGCCAGAATGGTGTGCAAAGGCAATTTACACGCCTATTTGGTGCAGGGATGGAATTTCTTGACACCTCAAGATCTGTGGACCCCACAGGATCCCCACTTACTATATTCCCACCTTACCTCCTAATTCTATTTTGTGATTTCCCCATGTCACGCTTCCCAACACTCTTCACCAATCACTTCAATCCCTCTTCCCAATCACCTCCCTCACCACTCACATCCATCCACTCTTCCCCATAAACCCCACCTACCTTCAAAAATTCAAAAACATTTTCCCACCCATTCCCACCCTAAATGGCCGTACATTCACTCCCCACACTCCCTATATATACCCTTCCATTCTACTTCATTTTCACACAACACAACCCCCTCTTCTTCACCTTGGCCGAACCTACATCTCTCCCTCTCTACCATATTCTCTTCTTCTTCTTCTTCTTATCTTCTTTCTTCTATTGCTCGAGGGCGAGAAATCTTTTAAGTTTGGTGTGGTAAAAGCATAAGCTTTTTATTTTTCCATTACCATCAATGGCACCTAAGGCCAGAGAATCCTCTAGAAAAGGAAAAGGGAAGACAAAAGCTTCCACCTCCGAGTCATGGGAGATGGAAAGATTCATCTCCAAAAGCCATCAAGACCACTTCTATGATGTTGTGGCAAAGAAGAAGGTGATCCCTGAGGTCCCTTTCAAGCTCAAGAAAAATGAGTATCCGGAGATCCGACATGAAATCCGAAGAAGAGGTTGGGAAGTCTTAACCAACCCCATGCAAAAAGTCGGAATCTTAATGGTTCAAGAGTTCTATGCCAATGCATGGATCACTAGGAACCATGATCAAAGTATAAACCTGAATCCAAAGAATTATCTTACAATGGTTCGGGGGAAATACTTAGATTTTAGTCCGGAAAATGTGAGGTTGGCATTTCACTTGCCCATGATGCAAGGAGATGAACGCCCCTACACTAGAAGGGTCAACTTTAATCAAAGGTTGGACCAAGTCCTTATGGGCATATGTGTGGAAGGAGCTCAATGGAAGAGAGACTCCAAAGGCAAGCCAGTCCAACTAAGAAGACTGGACCTCAAACCTGTGGCTAGAGGATGGTTGGAGTTCATTCAACGCTCCATCATTCCCACTAGCAACCGATCTGAAGTTACTGTGGATCGGGCCATCATGATTCATAGCATCATGATTGGAGAGGAAGTAGAAGTTCATGAGGTCATCTCCAATGAAATCTACAAAATAGCCGACAAGCCCTCCACCATGGCAAGGCTAGCTTTTCCTCACCTTATTTGCCATCTATGTTACTCAGCTGGAGTTATCATAGAAGGAGACATCTCCATTGAAGAGGTTAAGCCCATCACCAAGAAGAGGATGGAGCAAGCAAGAGAGACCCTCCACGGATCTCAAGAGATGCATGAGGAAGCTCATCATCAAGAAATCCCTGAGATGCCTCAAGGGATGCACTTTCCTCCCAACAACTATTGGGAGCAACTCAACACCTCCTTAGAAGATTTGAGCCACAATGTGGAACAATTAAGGGTGGAACATCATGAGCACTCCATCATTCTTCATGAAATAAGAGAAGATCAAAGAACAATGAGGGAGGAGCAACAAAGGCAAGGAAGGGACATAGAAGAGCTTAAGGACATTGTTGGACCTTCAAGAAGAAGACGCCACTAAAGGTGGATTCATTCCTTGTTCTTATTTCTTTCTGTTTTCGGTTTTGAATGTTGTGTTTATCTATGTTTTGTGTCTCTACTTCATGATCATTAGTGTTTAGTAACTATGTCTTAAAGTTATGAATAATTCCATTAATCCTTCACCTCTCTTAAATGAAAAATGTTTTTAATCAAAAGAACAAGAAGTACATGAATTTCAATTTTATCCTTGAATTTAGTTTAATTATATTGATGTGGTGACAATACTTTTTGTTTTCTGAATGAATGCTTGAACAATGCATATTTTTGATCTTGTTGTTTATGAATGTTAAAACTGTTGGCTCTTGAAAGAATGATGAACAAAGAAAAATATTATTGATGATCTGAAAAATCATGAAATTGATTCTTGAAGCAAGAAAAAGCAGTGAAAAAAAGAAGAAGCTTGCGAAAAAAAAAAATTTGGCGAAAAAATAGAAAGAAAAAGAAAAAGCAAGCAGAAAAAGCCAATAGCCCTTAAAACCTAAAAGCAAGGGTAAAAAGGATCCAAGGCTTTGAGCATCAATGGATAGGAGGGCCCAAGGAAATCAAATCCAGGCCTAAGCGGCTAAATCAAGCTGTTCCTAACCATGTGCTTGTGTCATGAAGGTCCAAGTGAAAAGCTTGAGACTGAGTGGTTAAAGTCGTGATCCAAAGCAAAAAAAAAAGAGTGTGCTTAAGAGCTCTGGACACCTCTAACTGGGGACTCTAGCAAAGCTGAGTCACAATCTGAAAAGGTTCACCCAGTCATGTGTCTGTGGCATTTGTGTATCCGGTGGTAATACTAGAAAACAAAATGCTTAGGGCCACGGCCAAGACTCATAAGTAGATGTGTTCAAGAATCAACATGCTTAACTAGGAAAGTCAATAACACTATCCGAAATTCTAAGTTCCTAGAGAAGCCAATCATTCTAAACTTCAAAGGAAAAAGTGAGATGCCAAAACTGTTCAGAAGCAAAAAGCCACAAGCCCCGCTCATCTAATTATAATTAATATTCATTGATATTTTGAAATTTATAGTATATTCTCTTCTTTTTATCCTAATTGATTTTCAGTTGCTTGGGGACAAGCAACAATTTAAGTTTGGTGTTGTGATGAGCGGATAATTTATACGCTTTTTGGCATTGTTTTTAGGTAGTTTTTAGTAAGTTCAAGCTACTTTTAGGGATGTTTTCATTAGTTTTTATGTTAAATTCACATTTCTGGACTTTACTATGAGTTTGTGTGTTTCTCTATGATTTCAGGTAATTTCTGGCTGAAATTGAGGGACTTGAGCAAAACTCTGAAAAAGGCTGACAAAAGGACTGCTGATGCTGTTGGAATCTGACCTCCCTGCACTCGAAATGGATTTTCTGGAGCTACAGAACTCCAAATGGTGCGCTCTTAATGGCGTTAAAAAGTAGACATCCAGAGCTTTCCAGCAATATATAATAGTTCATATTTTATTCGGAAATTGATGACGTAACTTGGCGTTGAACGCCAAGTACATGCTGCTGTCTGGAGTTAAACGCCAGAAACACGTCATGATCCGGAGTTGAACGCCCAAAACACGTTATAACTTGGAGTCCAACTCCAAGAAAAGCCTCAGCCCGTGGATAGATCAAGCTCAGCCAAAGCATACACCAAGTGGGCCCCGGAAGTGGATTTATGCATCAATTACTTACTCATGTAAACCCTAGTAGCTAGTCTAGTATAAATAGGATAAGTTACTATTGTATTAGACATCTTTTGAAAGTTTAATCTTTTGACTTTGTAGTCTTTTATCATTCGGTCTCTTGATCATTCAGGGGGCTGGCCATTCGGCCATGCCTGAACCTTTCACTTATGTATTTTCAACAGTGGAGTTTCTGCACACCATAGATTAAGGGTGTGGAGCTCTGCTGCACCTCACGTTTCAATACAATTACTATTAATTTCTATTCAATCTCTTTTATTCTTATTCCAAGATATACGTTGCACTTCAACTTGATGAATGTGATGATCCGTGACACTCATCATCATTCTCACCTATGAACGCGCGTGACTGACAACCACTTCCGTTCTACTTTAGGCCGGGCGCATATCTCTTAGATTCCCCAACAGAATCTTCGTGGTATAAGTTAGATAGATGGCGGCATTCATGAGGATCCGGAAAGTCTAAACCTTGTCTATGGTATTCCGAGTAGGATTCTGGGATTGAATGACTGTGACAAGCTTCAAACTCCTGAAGGCTGGGCGTGATGACAAACGCAAAAGAATCAAGGGATTCTATTCCAACCTGATTGAGAACCGACAGATGATTAGCCGTGCTATGACAGAGTATAGGAACATTTTCACTGAGAGGATGGGATGTAGCCATTGACAATGATGATGCCCTACATACAGCTTGCCATGGAAAAGAGTAAAAAGGATTGGATGAATGTAATAAAAAAGTAGAGATACGAGAGGAGCACATCATCTCCATACGCCTATCTGAAATTCCCACTATTGATTTACAGAAGTATTTCTATCCCTTTTTTATTTTCTATTTATTATTAATTTTCGAACTCATCATAAACCAATTTAATCTGCCTAACTGAGATTTACAAGGTGACCATAGCTTGCTTCATACCAACAATCTCTGTGGGATCGACCCTTACTCACGTAAGGTATTACTTGGATGACCCAGTACACTTGCTGGTTAAGTTGAACGGAGTTATGATCACACCAGGGATTATTCAGATCCCAATTTATCACACCATGATCTCTTTGGGGTATTTTTGATTTCATACAAATACAAAGAGACCAACTTTGAGGATCACAATTTCGTCCACCACTGACCCTAAACCTGAAAGGACCTTGAAGCGAAAGCTAAGAGAAGCTAAAGCACTACTCTCTGTAGAGGTCCTAACAGAAATCTTCAAACAAGAAGAAGACATGGCAGCCAAAAACAACAACAATGCCAACAATGCAAGGAAGATGCTGGGTGAGTTTACTGCACCTACTCCCAACTTCTATGGGAGAAGCATCTCTATCCCTACCTTTGAAGCAAACAACTTTGAGCTTAAGCCTCAATTAATTTCTCTAATGCAACATAATTGCAAGTTCCATGGACTTCCATTGGAAGATCCTCATCCATTTTTAGCTGAATTCTTGCAAATCTGTGACACTGTCAAGACCAATGGGGTTGACCCTGAGGTCTACAGACTTATGCTATTCCCTTTTGCTGTAAGAGATAGAGCTAGGATATGGTTGGACTCACAACCTAAAGAAAGCCTGAACTCTTGGGAAAAGCTAGTCAATGCTGCCTTAGCAAAGTTCTTTCCACCTCAAAAATTGAGTAAGCTTAGAGTGGAAGTCCAAACCTTCAGACAGAAGGAAGGTGAATCCCTCTATGAAGCTTGGGAAAGATACAAACAATTGATCAAAAAGTGTCCTTCTGACATGCTTTCTGAATGGAGCATCATAGGTATCTTCTATGATGGTCTGTCTGAACTGTCCAAGATGTCATTGGACAGCTCTGCTGGAGGATCTCTTCATTTGAAGAAGACGCCTGCAGGAGCTCAAGAACTCATTGAAATGGTTGCAAATAACCAATTCATGTACACTTCTGAAAGGAATCCTGTGAACAATGGGACAAATCAGAAGAAAGGAGTTCTTGAGATTGATACTCTGAATGCCATATTGGCTCAGAACAAAATATTGACTCAGCAAGTCAATATGATTTCTCAAAGTATGTCTGGAATGCAAGCTGCACCAGGCAGTACTAAGGATGCTTCATCTGAAGAAGAAGCTTATGATCCTGAGAACCCTTCAATGGAAGAGGTGAATTACATGGGAGAACCCTATGGAAACACCTATAATCCTTCATGGAGAAATCATCCAAATCTCTCATGGAAGGATCAACAGAGACCTCAACAAGGTTTCAACAACAATAATGGTGGAAGAAACAGGTTTAGCAATGGCAAGCCTTTTCCATCATCTTCTCAGCAACAGACAGAGAATTCTAAGCAGAGCCACTCTGACTTAGCAACCATGGTCTCTGATCTAATCAAAACCACTCAAAGTTTCATGACTGAAACAAGGTCCTGCATTAGAAACTTGGAGGCACAAGTGGGTCAGCTGAGTAAGAAAGTTACTGAACTCCCTCCTAGTACTCTTCCAAGCAATACAGAAGAGAATCCAAAAGGAGAGTGCAAGGCCATCAACATGGCCGAATTTGGAGAGGAGGAAGAGGAAATGAGCGCCACTGAGTAAGACCTCAATGGACGTCCACTGGCCTCCAATGAGTTCCCTAATGAGGAACCATGGGAATCTGAGGCTCACACTGAGACCATAGAGATTCCATTGGATTTACTTCTGCCATTCATGAGCTCTGATGAGTATTCTTCCTCTGAAGAGGACGAAGATGTCACTGAAGAGCAAGTTGCTAAGTACCTTGGAGCAATCATGAAGCTAAATGACAAGTTATTTGGTAATGAGACATGGGAGGACGAAGCCCCTTTGCTCACCAAAGAACTGGATGACTTGACTAGGCAGAGATTACCTCAAAAGAGACAGGACCCTAGGAAGTTCTCAATACCTTGTACATTAGGCACCATGACCTTCGAGAAGGCTCTGTGTGACCTAGGGTCAAGCATAAACCTCATGCCTCTCTCTGTAATGGAGAAGCTAGGGATCTTTGAGGTACAAGCTGCAAGAATCTCACTAGAGATGGCAGACAATTCAAGAAAACAAGCTTATGGACTTGTAGAGGATGTTCTGGTAAAGGTTGAAGACCATTACATCCCTGCTGATTTCATAGTCCTAGAGACTGGGAAGTGCATGGATGAATCCATCATCCTTGGCAGACCCTTCCTAGCCACAACAAAGGCTGTGATTGATGTTGACAGAGGAGAATTGATCATTCAAGTGAATTAAAAATCCTTTGTGTTTAAGGCTCAAGGATATCCCTCTATAACCATGGAGAGGAAGCATGAAGAGCTTCTCTCAAGACAGAGTCAAACAGAGCCCCCACAGTCAAACTCTAAGTTTGGTGTTGGGAAGCCACAACCAAATTCTAAGTTTGGTGTTGAACTCCCACATTCAAACTCTAAGTTTGGTGTTGGGAGGTTGCAACATTACTCTGAACATCTGTGAGGCTCCATGAGGGCCCACTGTCAAGCTACTGACATTAAAGAAGCGCTTGTTGGGAGGCAACCCAATTTTATATTTATCTATTCTCCATTGTTATTTTATGTTTTCTATAGGTTGATGATCATGTGAAGTCACAAAAATAATTGAAAAAGAAAAAACAGAATGAAAAACAGAAAGAAGAATAGCACACCCTGGAGGAAAAGCTTTCTGGCATTTAAACGCCAGTAAGGGCAGCAAATGGGTGTTTAACGCCCAGTCTGGTACCATTCTGGGTGTTTAACGCCAGAAAGGGGCACCAGACTGGTGTTTAACGCCAGAAAGGGGAACAAGATTGGTGTTTAACGCCAGAAAAGGGCAGCAGCCCGGCGTTTAACACCAGGATTGGCAGAAAGGGCATTTTGCACGCCACTTGGTGCAGGGATGAGCTATCCTTGACACCTCAGGATCTGTGGACCCCACAGGATCCCCACCTACCCCACTACTCTCTCTCTTTTTCACCCATTCACCAATCACCTCAATACCTCTTCCCCAAAAAAAACCCTCACCTATCAAATCCCACCATTCTCTTCACCACTCACATCCATCCTTCATAAAACCCCACCTACCCCACATCCAAATTCAAACCACTTTCCCTCCCAAACCCACCCATAATGGCCGAAGTCTACCCCTCTCTCCACCCCTATATAAACCCTACTTCACTCCTTCATTTTTACACAACCTAAACACTACTTTTCCCCCTCAGCCAAACCACAAAAGCCCCCTACATGTCCTCTATTTCTTCTTCTTCTACTCTTTTCTTTCCTCTTTTGCTCGAGGGCGAGCAAACCTTCTAAGTTTAGTGTGGTAAAAGTGTTACTTTTTGTTTTCCCATAATCATTTATGGCACCTAAGGCCGGAGAAACCTCTAGAAAGAGGAAAGGGAAGGCAAAAGCTTCCACCTCCAAGTCATGGGAGATGGAGAAATTCATCTCAAGGGTGCATCAAGACCACTTCTATGAAGTTGTGGCCATGAAGAAGGTGATCCCCGAGGTCCCTTTCAAACTCAAAAAGAGTGAATATCCAGAGATCCGACTTGAGATCCAAAGAAGAGGTTGGGAAGTTCTTACCAACCCCATCCAACAAGTCAGAATCTTAATGGTTCAAGAGTTCTATGCCAATGCATGGATCACCAAGAACCATGATCAAAGTGTGAACCCAGACCCAAAGAATTGGCTTACAATGGTTCGGGGGAAATGCTTAGATTTTAGTCCGGAAAATGTAAGGTTGGCATTCAACTTGTCCATGATGCAAGGAGATGAACACCCCTACACTAGAAGGGTCAACTTTGATCAAAGATTGGACCAAGTCCTCATAGACATGTGTGAAGAGGGCGCTCAATGGAAGAGAGATTCAAGAGGGAAGCCGGTTCAACTGAGAAGGCATGACCTCAAGCCCGTGGCTAGGGGATGGTTGGAGTTTATCCAACGCTCAATCATTCCCACTAGCAACCGGTCCGAAGCTACTATAGACCGGGCTAGCATGATTCATAGCATCATGATTGGAGAGGAAGTAGAAGTTCATGAGGTTATATCCCAAGAGCTTTATAAGGTGGCGGACAAGTCCTCTACCTTGGCAAGGTTAGCCTTCCCTCATCTCATTTGTCACCTCTGTAATTCAGTTGGAATTAACATAGAGGGAGACATCCTCATTGATGAGGACAAGCCCATCACTAAGAAGAGGATGGAGCAAACAAGAGATCCCACTCATGGACAAAACTACTAGGAGCAAATCAACACCTCCCTAGGAGAATTGAGTTCCAACATGGGACAACTAAGGGTGGAACACCAAGAAAATTCCATCCTCCTCCATGAAATTAGAGAAGATCAAAGAATCATGAGAGAGGAGCAACAAAGGCAAGGAAGAGACATTGAAGAGCTCAAGCACTCCATAAGATCTTCAAGAGGAAGAACAAGCCGCCATCACTAAGGTGGACCCGTTCTTTAATCTCCTTGTTCTTTATTTTTCTATTTTTTGAAAATTATGCTTTATGTTTTATTTATGTTTGTGTCTTATGATCATTAGTGTCTTAGTGTCTATGTCTTAAAGCTATGAATGTCCTATGAATCCATCACCTTTCTTAAATGAAAAATGTTCTTAATTGAAAAAGAGAAGAATTGCATGAATTTTAAATTTTATAACAGATTAATTATTTTGATGTGGTGGCAATACTTTTGATTTCTGAATGTATGCTTGAACAGTGCATATGTCTTTTGAATTTGTTGCTCATGAATGTTAAAATTGTTGGCTCTTGAAAGAATGATGAAAAAGGAGACATGTTACTGAGGATCTGAAAAAATCATAAAAATGATTCTTGAAGCAAGAAAAAGCAGTGAATTCAAAAAAATAAAAAAAAGAGAGCAAGCAGAAAAAGCCAATAGCCCTTTAAACCAAAAGGCAAGGATAATAAAAAGGATCCAAGGCTTTGAGCATCAGTGGATAGGAGGGCCTACAGGAATAACATCCTGGCCTAAGCGGCTAAACCAAGCTGTCCCTAACCATGTGCTTGTGGCATGAAGGTGTTAAGTGAAAACTTGAGACTGAGCGGTTAAAGTCATGATCCAAAGCAAAAAGAGTGTGCTTACAAACCCTGGACACCTCTAATTGGGGACTCTAGCAAAGCTGAGTCACAATCCAAAAAGGTTCACCCAGTTATGTGTCTGTGGCATGGATGTATCCGGTAGTAATACTGGAAAACAAAGTGCTTTGGGCCACGGCCAAGACTCATAAAGTAGTTGTGTTCAAGAATCATCATACTTAACTAGGAGAATCAATAACACTATCCGGATTCTGAGTTCCTATAGAAGCCAATCATTCTGAACTTCAAAGGATAAAGTGAGATGCCAAAACTGTTCAGAGGCAAAAAGCTAAACGCCCCGCTCATCTAATTAATACTGATCTTCATAGATGTTTTTGGAATTCATTGTATATTCTCTTCTTTTTATCCTATTGATTTTCAGTTGCTTGGGGACAAGCAACAATTTAAGTTTGGTGTTGTGATGAGCGGATAATATATACGCTTTTTGGCACTGTTTTTAGTATGTTTTTAGTATGTTTTAGTTAGTTTTTATTATATTTTTATTAGTTTTTATTTAAAATTTACTTTTCTAGACTTTACTATGAGTTTGTGTGTGTTTTTGTGATTTCAGGTAATTTCTGGCTGAAATTGAGGGACCTGAGCAAAAATCTGATTCAGAGGCTGAAAAGGGCTGCATATGCTATTGGATTCTGACCTCCCTGCACTCAAAGTAGATTTTCTGGAGCTACAGAAGCCCAATTAGCGCGCTCTCAATTGCGTTAGAAATTAGACATCCAGGGCTTTCCAGAAATATATAATAGTCTATACTTTTCCCGAGATTTGATGGCCCAAACAGGCGTTCCAAATCAGCTTCAGAATTCCCAGCGTTTAACGCCGGAACTGGCACAAAAATTGGAGTTAAACGCCCAAACTGGCACAAAAGCTGACGTTTAACTCCAAGAAAAGTCTCTACACATGGAAGCTTCAATGCTCAACCCAAGAACACACCAAGTGGACCCCAGAAGTGGATTTTTAAGTCATTTACTCATTTCTGTACATCATAGGTTACTAGTTCACTATAAATAGGATATTTTGACATTGTATCTTTACCTCATGACACAATACACGTTTCATATTGTATCTTCTACGGCATGAGTCTCTAAACCCCATGGTTGGGGGTGAGGAGCTCTGCTGTGTCTTGATGGATTAATGCAATTACTACTGTTTTTCATTCAATCACGCTTGCTTCTATTCCAAGATATCACTTGTTCCTCAACTTGATGAATGTGATGATCCGTGACACTCATCATCATTCTCACCTATGAACGTGTGCTTGACAACCACCTCCGTTCTACTTTAGATTGAGTGAATATCTCTTGGATCCTTAATCAGAATCTTCGTGGTGTAAGATAGAATTGATGGCGGCATTCAAGAGAATCCGGAAGGTCTAAACCTTGTCTGTGGTATTCTGAGTAGGATTCAAGGATTGAATGACTGTGACGAGCTTCAAACTCGCGATTGTAGGGCGTTAGTGACAGACGCAAAAGAATCACTGGATTCTATTCCGACATGATCGAGAACTGACAACTGAATAGCCGTGCTGTGACAGAGTGCGTTGAACATTTTCACTGAGAGGATGGGAGGTAGCCACTGACAACGGTGAAACCCTACATACAGCTTGCCATGGAAGGAGCCTTGCGTGCATGAAGAAGAAGACAGTAGGAAAGCAGAGATTCAGAAGATAGAGCATCTCCAAAATCTCAACTTGTTCTCCATTACTACAAAACAAGTATTTATTTCATGTTCTTTTACTTTTCACAATTAAACCTGAGAATTATTGATATCCTGACTAAGAGTTACAAGATAACCATAGATTGCTTCAAGCCGACAATCTCTGTAGGATCGACCCTTACTCACGTAAGGTATTACTTGGATGACCCAGTGCACTTGTTGGTTAGTTGTGCGGAATTGCAAGAGTGTGATTGCAATTTCGTGCACCAAGTTTTTGGCGCCGTTGCCGAGAATTGTTCGAATTTGGACAATTGACAGTTTATCTTGTTGCTTAGATTTGGAATATTTTATTTTTGTTGGTTTAGAGTCTTTTATTTGAGTTTAGTTTCATATTTTAAGTTTGGTGTCAATTGCATGTTTTTGTTTTCTTTTAATTTTTCGTATTTGCATGTTCTTAGTCCCTTCTTGATCTTTAAAAAATTCTATGTTTGGTGTCTTCTTTGTGTTTTCAGTTAATTTTTTGAAAATTTGTATTGAATTTTCTAAAAATTTTAAGTTTGGTATCTCTTGTGCTTTTATTTACTTAAAAATTAAAAAAAAAATTGTTCTTGGTGTTCATCTTGAACTTCAAAGTGTTCTTGGTGTTCATCTTGACATTCAAAGTTTTCTTGTTTGTTCTCTTTGTTTTGATCTAAAATTTCTAAGTTTAGTGTCATTTTGTTGTTTTTCTCTTTCCTCACTAAAATTCAAAATTCAAAAAAATATACTTTCCTTATTTTAGTCATAAATTTCGAAATTTTGCATTAAATTAGTCAAAGATTTTCAAAATCATATCTTTTTTTTAGTCAAGTCAAAATTCTAATTTCAAAAATTGATCTTTTCAAATCTTTTTCAAAAATCAAATCTTTTTAATTTCTTCAATCATATGTTCTCAATCAAATCTTTTTCAAAATAATTTTCAATCATATCTTTTTAATTGCTAATTCCAAAATCTTTTTAATTAATTAATTAATTTAGTTTTCAATTTGCTTTGATTTTATTTTCTTTTAGTTTTCGAAATTTTATTTTATTTTCTATTTATTTTATTTTATTATTTTCGGTTACTTTTAATTAAATAAAATAAAAAATAAATAAATATAATAATATCCAAATCATCTCCCTTTCTCCATCATGGACCTAAGTGGAATTGAGCAGTCTAGAAGGACTCTAGGGTCATATGCTAACCCTATTACAGCTGCATATAGGAGTAGTATCAGTATACCTCCCATTAAAGCAAGCAGCTTTGAGCTAAATCCTCAACTCATTATCATGGTGCAGCAAAATTGCTAGTATTCCGGTCTTCCACAAGAAGAACCCACTGAGTTTCTGGCACAATTCTTACAAATTGCTGACACAGTATGTGATAAAGAGGTGGATCAGGATGTCTACAGACTGTTACTGTTTCCATTTGATGTAAAAGATCAAGCTAAGAGGTGGTTGAATAACCAACCCACTGCAAGCATAAAAACATGGAGACAGTTATCAGATAAATTTCTGAATCAATTTTACCCTCCAAAAAGGATGACACAGCTAAGGCTGGACATCCAAGGCTTTAAACAAGAGGATAATGAATCCCTTTATAATGCCTGGGAGAGGTACAGAGGTATACTAAGAAAATGCCTCTCTGAAATGTTTTCAGAGTGGGTACAGTTAGACATCTTCTATTATGGGCTCACAAAAAAGCTCAGATGTCTTTAGACCACTCAGCTGGTGGATCTATACACATGCGGAAGACGATTGAAGAGGCTCAAGAGCTCATAGATACGGTTGCTAGAAATCAACATTTATACTCAAGCAGTGAGCCCTCTATAAAAGAAGAAGCTATGGCAGTAACTACTGATCCTAACCCTCAAGAACAGATGGTTGAGCTTAATCAGCAATTACTCATGATGACAAAACAGTTAGCAGAACTTAAAGAGATGCTCCAAGAAACTAAAATTGCTAACAAGAATATGGAAGCACAATTAAATCAGACAAGACAGCAACTATCTAAACAGATAACAGAAGAATGCCAAGCTGTTAAATTAAGGAGTGGAAAAACATTGGATGTATCAACTCAAAGCAGCAGAAAGCTAAGAAAGGAACAACCAACTACCCAAAATCCCTCTTAGGACAGTAAGACCCCAGAGAGGAATGATTCTGGCGTTCAAACGCCAGAAAAGGGTAAGAAAGTGGCGTTAAACGCCCAATGGGTAGCCAATTCTGGAGTTCAAACGCCAGAAAAGGGTTGCAATCTGGCGTTAAACGCCCAAAAAGCACCCAATCCTGGCGTTCAAACGCCACAAAGGGGTCAGACACTTGCAAGTGCTGATAACAACCCCCTTAAGCAGGCTTCTCCAACCACTTCTGTAGGAAATAAACCTGCAGCAACTAAGGTTGAAGAGTATAAAGCCAAGATGCCTTATCCTCAGAAACTCCGCCAAGCGGAACAGGATAAACAATTTGCTCGCTTTGCAGACTATCCTAGGACTCTTGAAATAAAGATTCCATTTGCAGAGGCACTTGAGCAAATACCCTCTTATGCTAAGTTCATGAAAGAGATCTTAAGTCATAAGAACGATTGGAGAGAAACTGAAAAAGTTTTTCTCACTGAAGAATGCAGTGCAGTCATATTAAAGAGCTTACCAGAGAAGCTTAAAGATCCTGGAAGCTTTATGATACCATGCACATTAGAGGGTACTTGTACCAAGAAAGCTCTATGTGATATTGGGGCAAGTATCAACCTAATACCTGCATCCACTATCAGAAAGCTTGGCTTGATTGAAGAAGTCAAACCAACCAGGATATGTCTCCAACTTGCTAATGGCTCCATTAAATATCCATCAGGCATAATTGAGGACATGATTGTCAAGGTTGGGCCATTTTTCTTTCCCACTAACTTTGTAGTGCTGGAAATGGAGGAGCACAAGAGTGCAACTCTCATTCTAGGAAGACCTTTCCTAGCAACTGGACGAACCCTCATTGACGTCCAAAAAGGGGAATTAACCCTGAGAGTCAATGAGGATGAGTTTAAGTTGAATGTTGTCAAAGCTATGCAGCATCCAGACACATCAAATGACTGCATGAGCACTGATATTATTGACTCTTTGGTGGAGGAGGTCAATATGACTGAAAGTCTCGAATCAGAGCTAGATGACATCTTTAAAGATGTTCAGCCTTATCTGGAGGAACTAAAGGAAATAAAAGAAATTCTGAAAATTCCTCAGGAAAAAGATAAGCCTCCTAAACCCGAGCTCAAGCCACTACCACCATCCCTAAAATATGCATTTCTGGGAGAAGGTGACACTTTTCTAGTGATCATAAGCTCTGCTTTAAATCCACAGGAAAAGGAAGCACTAATTCAAGTGCTAAGGACACACAAGACAGCTCTTGGGTGGTCCATAAGTGATCTTAAGGGCATTAGCCCATCAAGATGCATGCACAAGATCCTACTGGAGGATGATGCTAAGCCAGTGGTTCAACCACAGAGGCGGCTAAATCCAGCCATGAAGGAGGTGGTGCAGAAAGAGGTCACTAAGTTACTAGAGGCTGGGATTATTTATACTATTTCTGATAGCCTCTGGGTGAGCCCTGTCCACGTTGTCCCCAAAAAGGGAGGCATGACAGTGGTTCATAATGAAAAGAATGAACTGGTTCCTACAAGAACAGTTACAGGGTGGCGTATGTGTATTGACTACAGAAGGCTCAATACAACCACCAAAAAGGATCATTTTCCTTTACCATTCATAGACCAGATGCTAGAGAGACTAGCAGGTCATGAATACTACTGCTTTTTGGATGGCTATTCAGGTTATAACCAAATTGCAGTAGATCCTCAAGACCAAGAGAAAACAACATTTACATGTCCTTCTGGAGTATTTGCCTACAGAAGGATGCCTTTTGGTCTGTGCAATGCACCTGCAACCTTTCAGAGGTGCATGCTCTCTATCTTCTCAGATATGGTAGAGAAATTTCTGGAAGTCTTCATGGATGACTTTTCTGTATTTGGAGACTCATTCAGCTCCTGCCTTTACCATTTAGCACTTGTTCTAAAAAGATGCCAAGAGACCAACCTAGTTTTAAACTGGGAAAAATGTCACTTTATGGTGACTGAGGGGATTGTCCTTGGGCATAAAATTTCAAACAAGGGAATAGAGGTGGATCAAGCTAAAGTTGAAGTAATTGAAAAATTACCACCACCTACCAATGTTAAGGCAATCAGAAGCTTTCTGGGGCATGCAGGATTCTACAGAAGGTTTATAAAGGATTTTTCAAAAATTGCAAAACCTCTAAGTAATCTGCTAGCTGTAGACATGCCATTTATCTTTGATAAGGAGTTTCTGCAGGCGTTTGACCTTCTGAAAGCTAAGCTGGTCACAGCACCAGTTATCTCTGCACCAGACTGGACACTGCCATTCGAACTAATGTGTGATGCCAGTGACCATGCCATTGGTGCAGTATTGGGACAGAGGCACAACAAGCAACTACATGTCATTTATTATGGCAGTCGTATTCTAAATGATGCACAGAAGAACTACACAACCACAGAAAAGGAGTTACTTGCAGTGGTATATGCCATTGACAAGTTCAGATCTTATTTAGTAGGATCAAAAGTAATTGTGTACACTGACCATACTGCTCTTAAATATCTACTCACAAAGCAGGATTCAAAACCCAGGCTCATAAGATGGGTGTTGCTTCTGCAAGAGTTTGATATAGAAATAAGAGACAGAAAAGGGACAGAGAATCAAGTAGTTGATCACCTATCCCGGATAGAACCAGTAGCAGGAGCATCCCTCCCTCCTACTGAGATCTCTGAAACCTTTCTGGATGAGCAATTGTTTGCTATTCAGGAAGCTCCGTGGCTTGCAGACAGTGCAAACTGTAAGACTTAAGGTTCTCCTTCTGTAACCATGGAGAGGGAGCATGAAAAGCTTCTCTCAATACAGAGTCAAACAAAATCCCCATATTCAAACTCTAAGTTTGGTATTGGGGGGGCACAACCAAACTCTAAGTTTGGTGTTGGGAGGTTCCAACATTGCTCTGAACATCTGTGAGGCTCCATGAGAGCCCACTGTCAAGCTACTGACATTAAAGAAGCGCTTGTTGGGAGGCAACCCAATGTTATATTTATTATTTTCCTTTGTTATTTTATGTTTTCTATAGGTTGATGATCTTGGGAAGTCACAAAATCAATTTAAAAAGCAGAAACAGAATGAAAAAACAGAAAGAAAAATAGCACACCCTGGAGGAAAACTTGCTGGCGTTTAAACGCCAGTAAGGGCAGCAAATGGGCGTTTAACGCCCAGTCTGGAACCATTTTGGGCATTTAACGCCAGAAAGGGGCACCAGAATTGACATAAAGAGCATTTTTGCTTGCCACTTGGCGCAGGGATAAATTTTTCTTGACACCTCTGGATCTGTGGACCCCATAGGATCCCCACCTACCCCACCACTCTCTCTCTTCTTCACCCATTCACCAATCACATCAACACCTCTTCCCCAAAAACTCCTCACCTATCAAATCCCACTATTCTCTTCACCACTCAAATCCATCCTTCATAAAACCCCACCTACTTCACCATTCAAATTCAAACCACTTTCCCTTCCAAACCCACCCACAAAGCCCCCTCCATCTCCTCCATTTTCTTCTTCTTCTACTCCCTTCTTTCTTCTTTTGCTCGAGGACGAGCAAACCTTCTAAGTTTGGTGTGGTAAAAGCATTGCTTTTTGTTTTTCCATAACCATTTATGGCATCTAAGGCCGGAGAAAACTCTAGAAAGAGGAAAGGGAAGGCAAAAGCTTCCACCTCCGAGTCTTGGGAGATGGAGAGATTCATCTCAAGGGTACATCAAGACCACTTTTATGAAGTTGTGGCCAAGAAGAAGGTGATCCCGAGGCCACTTTCAAACTCAAAAAGTGTCAACTTTGATCAAAGGGTGGACCAAGTCCTCATGGATACCACTAAAAAAGAGGATGGAGCAAACAAGAGAGTCCACTCATGGACCTCAACAAAAGCAACCATTATCCTCCTTGAAATTAGAGAGGAGCAACAAAGGCAAGGAAGAGACATTGAGGAGCTCAAGCACTCCAGAGGATCTTCAAGAAGGAGAACTAGCCGTCATCACTAAGGTGGACCCGTTCTTTAATTTCCTTGTTCTTATTATTTTGTTTTTCGATTTTTATGCTTGATGTTCTATCTATGTTTGTGTCTTCACTACATGATCATTAGTATCTTAGTGTCTATGCCTTAAAGCTATGAATGTCCTATGAATCCATCACCTCTCTTAAATGAAAAATGCTTTAATCACAAAAGAACAAGAAGTGCAGGATTTCGAATTCATCTCTGAAACTAGTTGAATTAGCTTGATGTGGTGACAATACTTTTTGTTTTCTGAATGAATGCTTGAACAGTGCATATGTCTTTTGAATTTGTTGATTAAAGAATGTTAAACTTGTTGGCTCTTGAAAGAATGATGGTAAAGGAGAAATGTTATTGAGGATCTGAAAAATCATCAGATTGATTCTTGAAGCAAGAAAAAGCAGTATATGCGAAAAAGGAAATTAAAAAAAAAAGACAGAGAGCAAGCAGAAAAAGCCAATAGCCCTTTAAACAAAAAGGAAAGGGTAAAAATAAAAAGTGATCCAAGGAAAAAAGAGTGTGCTTAAGAACCCTGGACACCTCTAATTGGGGACTCTAGCAAAGCTGAGTCACAATCTAAAAAGGTTCACCCAGTTATGTGTCTGTGGCATGTATGTATCCGGTGGTAATACTGGAAGACAGAGTGCTTTGGGCCACAGCCAAGACTCATAAAGTAGCTATGTTCAAGAATCATCATACTTAACTAGCAGAATCAATAACACTATCTGAATTCTGAGTTCCTATAGATGCCAATCATTCTAATCTTCAAAGGATAAAGTGAGATGCCAAAACTGTTCAGAAGCAAAAAAGCTACTAGTCCCGCTCATCTGATTGGAGCTAAGTTTCATTGATATTTTGGAGTCTATAGTACATTCTCTTCTTTTTATCCTAATTGATTTTCAGTTGCTTGGGGACAAGCAACAATTTAAGTTTGGTGTTGTGATGAGCGGATAATTTATACGCTTTTTGGCACTGTTTTTAGTATGTTTTTAGTACATTTTAGTTAGTTTTTAGTATGTTTTTATTAGTTTTTATTTAAAATTCACTTTTCTGGGCTTTACTATGAGTTTGTGTATTTTTCTGTGATTTTAGGTAATTTCTGGTTGAAATTGAGGGACCTGAGCAAAAATCTGATTCAGAGGCTGAAAAAGGACTGCAGATGCTGTTGGATTCTGACCTCCCTGAACTCGAAGTGGATTTTCTGGAGCTACAGATACCCAATTGGCGCTCTCTTAATTGCGTTAGAAAGTACACATCCTGGGCTTTCCAGAAATGTATAATAGTCTATACTTTGCCTGAGATTTGATGGCCCAAACCGGCATTGCAAATCAGCTTCAGAATTCCTGGCGTTTAACGCCGGAACTGGCACAAAAATTGGAGTTAAACGCCCAAACTGGCACAAAAGCTGGCGTTTAACTCCAGAAAAAGTCTCTACACATGAAAGCTTCAATGCTCTGCCCAAGCACACACCAAGTGGACCCCGGAAGTGGATTT
The DNA here is from genome assembly GCF_003086295.3 of Arachis hypogaea. Taxonomy (NCBI): domain Eukaryota; kingdom Viridiplantae; phylum Streptophyta; class Magnoliopsida; order Fabales; family Fabaceae; genus Arachis; species Arachis hypogaea. The sequence goes on along the minus strand of NC_092039.1, from coordinate 69,140,579 downwards.
TTAAGTCATTTACTCATTTCTGTACATTCTAGGTTACTAGTTCACTATAAATAGGATATTTTGACATTGTATCTTTACCTCATGACACAATACACGTTTCATATTGTATCTTCTACGGCATGAGTCTCTAAACCCCATGGTTGGGGGTGAGGAGCTCTGCTGTGTCTTGATGGATTAATGCAATTACTACTATTTTTCATTCAATCACGCTTGCTTCTATTCCAAGATATCACTTGTTCCTCAACTTGATGAATGTGATGATCCGTGACACTCATCATCATTCTCACCTATGAATGTGTGCCTGACAACCACCTCCCTTCTACTTTAGATTGAGTGAATATCTCTTAGATTCCTTAATCAGAATCTTCGTGGTATAAGCTAGAATTGATGGTGGCATTCAAGAGAATCCGGAAGGTCTAAACCTTATCTGTGGTATTCTGAGTAGGATTCAAGGATTGAATGACTGTGACGAGCTTCAAACTCGCGATTGTGGGGCGTTAGTGATAGACGCAAAAGAATCACTGGATTCTATTCCGACATGATTGAGAACCGACAGCTGAATAGCCGTGCTGTGACAGAGCGCGTTGAACATTTTCACTAAGAGGATGGGAGGTAGCCACTGATAACGGTGAAACCCTACATACAGCTTGCCAAGGAAGGAGCCTTGCATGCATGAAGAAGAAGACAGTAGGAAAGCAGAGATTCAGAAGATAGAGCATCTCCAAAACCTCAACCTGTTCTCCATTATTGCAAAACAAGTATTTATTTCATGTTCTTTTACTTTTCACAATTAAACCTGAGAATTATTGATATCCTGACTAAGAGTTACAAGATAACCATAGCTTGCTTCAAGCCGACAATCTCCGTGGGATCGACCCTTACTCACGTAAGGTATTACTTGGGCGACCCAGTGCACTTGCTGGTTAGTTGTGCGGAATTGCAAGAGTGTGATTGCAATTTCGTGCACCAATAAGCTAGAATCCATTGGCGGCCATTCTTGAGAATCCAGAAGGTCTAAACCTTGTCTGTGGTATTCTGAGTAGGATTCAGGGATTGAATGACTGTGACGAGCTTGAAACTCGCGATTGTGGGGCGTTAGTAACAGATGCAAAAGAATCATTGGATTCTATTCCGACATGATCGAGAACCGACAGATGAATAGCCGTGCTGTGACATAGCGCGTTGAACATTTTCATTGAGAGGACGGGACTGTAGCCATTGACAATGGTGATGCCCAACATACAGCTTGTCATGGAAATGAGTAAGAAGGATTGGATGAAGACAGTAGGAAAGCAGAGAGACGGAATGAACAAAGCATCTCCATACGCTTATCTGAAATTCTCACCAATGAATTACATAAGTATCTCTATCTTTATTTTATGTTTTATTCATCTTTTAATTATCAATCCTCCATAACCATTTGAATCCGCCTGACTGAGATTTACATGATGATCATAGCTTGCTTCATACCAACAATCTCCGTAGGATCAACCCTTACTCGCGTAAGGTTTATTACTTGGACGACCCAGTGCACTTGCTGGTTAGTTGTGTGAAGTTGTGATAAAGAGTTGAGATTGCAATTGAGCGTACCATGTTGATGGCGCCATTGATGATCACAATTTCGTGCACCAATAACAAACATTATGCAGTTTATTTTTCTAGCTACTTATTGAACATATAGAAGTGCAGGATAATGAAATAAAAGAAAATGGACAGTGGAGGCATATCATGTCTCAGACATGCATCTCCTTATTAAAAGTATGAAAGAACTTTACCACCTTCTAATGGTTGTGGCTTCTGCTTGATTCTCCCTTCTTTTTCTTTCTCTTCCCTAGCTTAGAATAATCTTGGACTTCTTCACCAGGGCATCTTCTATCCCAAACAGAATCTAAGAGTCCTGAGAGCCCAAATTCTTCCAATCTGTTAAGTGTTACTTCTGTATAATGATGAGACCTTGCTTGCTGCCTATCTCTAAACTCTTGGCACTGCTCAAATGGTTTGATTTGTGGATTTAGTGCTGGCAAATTGTGGGTCAAGTACTCCAACCTTGCTTGTATATTTTCATCACTCTCTACTTGTTGCACATGTCTAACTTCTCCCATAGTATGATGAATGTTCTTCCACTGATACAGGTTGTAACTATATTCCCCTGCTTTAGCTTGACTAAAGTACAGTTTATCATATGAGTCTCGAAATTCTTTGTGTTGCTCCTTTTGTCCTCCAAGAATCTTTGCTTGAAACTCTTGCTGTTGAGTCATCATTTGTTGTTGCCAGCTCTCTTGCTTCTCCTCCATTTGACGCTGGCAAGCTTTTCGTTCCTCTTTATCCCTCAAGTATTGCTCCTGGCGCTCTGGATATTCCTCTTGTTGTGCTTGCATGAGTTGCTGAGATAGCTCTTCAATTACTTTTTGTAGTTGACTCATGCCTATGGCACCATGAGCTTGCTCTTGTCCTTCCTCTCTTTGTGACCTTCTTTGTCTGGGAGCTACCACCCACTCGTGATCATCTTCTTCATTCATCCCTTCCATGCTCCTCTTTGTGATTCCTTTCCCTTTTTTCACTTTTTCTGTGTCCTCATCTTCAAAGATCACTCCAGCTTTGTTGCATAGCCTGAGGATGGTGCTTGGATGACCAAGCTTACTTGATTTGCTTGTGCTTTCGGCTATCTCTTGAATATTGTCGGCTATGAGTTGTGCGAGGTTAATTTCACCTCCATGTAGGATGCCGTGTGTCAAGAGTGCTCGTTTGATTGTGACCCATGAGGCGTTTCTAGTAGGAAGGATAGATCTCCTTACTATGTCATACCACCCCTTGGCCAGAGGAGTGAGATTTATTCTTTTCAAGTGGCTTAGGACTCCTTTTGAATCTCTTTCCCAGTCTGTGCTTTCCATGCATATCCCTTGTAAGATCTCATCAGGATTATTTTCCATCTACAATCTAGTCTCAAAACTAGGCTCTGCGTAAGTTATGGTCCTCAACTTCAAGGCCCTTGTGACGGCTGCTGGACTGAAATCCACTTCAACTCCTCTGACATAACTCTTGTAGGGGCGTTGTCTTTGCTCTCTTTTACAGCATTTACATAAAATTCCCTAATCATGACTGCACTAATGTTGACGAGAGGATCGCATAGAAGTTCCCACCTTCTTTCCTTAGTGATCTGCCTCATGATGGGGTACTCCCCGTCCTTCAGCTCAAGGCCATTCTCATAAATGACATGCTTTGTCTTTATGAGCCTGTGATATCTCCCTTCGTGGAATTGGAACCTAAATTTTCTTGCATCATAAGATGGAGGTTCGGTCACCATTGGTTCCTTTCCCGGCCTTTTTCCTGATCTTGAAGAGGCCATTAGATTTGGGGTGAGCAGAAGGGAAAAGTGGGTTTGGGATGATGTTCAGCTTTGTTGTGATAGAAAGGGGGATTGTTGGCCTTATATTTTGTGGCTTGTATGAATGTATAAGCCATATAATGCCAACGGCTACTTATAGGAAAGGCCTTCAAGCTTTCTAACAAAACCACAGTGAATGAGGGGGGTTCGTTGATGACCATGAAGGGTGAGGATTGAGTTGAACAATAAAGAGGACTCTTGGAATGAGCGGTCTGCATGCCCCTGGTGAAGTTTGACGAGGATTCTCTTCTCATTGTTTGCATGTATTTGGATTTCCAATGTTGCATGCATGCAGATTTCGCTTTCCAAGAGGCACGCTTCTTTGGTGTGTGATCACTTCTCACTTAGCTTGTCATAGCTGTGGCCCCTCTTCTTCTTGTCTTTATCTCTATCTCTTTTCCCTGATTAAAGCAAAACAAGCTAGCCTTAGGATGTAATTGTGTACGGTGGTAAGTGTGTTGCAATAAAGAAGAAAATATTTTTGTTTCTTATTTATAAAGGATCAATAGTGTCCTTCAATAAATGAGCCAAGGTTTGGTGAACACCAAACTTGTCTCTTGCTGAGAGATGACTGCAAAATATAGATAATTTCTCACAATTGATACCTTTATCATAAGATGTAATTTTTCTATCATAGAGTTCTAAAATGTAATGATGCATGATCCCTCTATATATGATCTTGATTTCATGAACAAGAAATGATCTTCTGAAAATTGTTACATATGTCGACATCAAACTTAGTGTATGGTCATATGCTTCATCAGGATGACTAAGCACATGTTTCAATAATACTTTGAAAAACTAATCAAGATGTGCCTTAAGGCACACCAAACTTAGAAATCTGACATATGCTTCAAAACAATGCATGCGTTTATCAATTCTGTTTATGAGAATGCAAAATCATACTAGGTGATCATAGCTTATTGGATTTAAACAGCAGGAATATTAAATCATGGGTTACCTCCCATGGAGCGCTCTTTTATTGTCACTAGCTTGACATTGATCCCCTTAGGGTGGTTGATGGCTAAAATGTCGGAGCTTGTCCCCTCTCACTATAAACTTCCTTTGTGTGCCTTGATGCTCAATTTCAATGTGCTCAAGAGAGAGTACTTGGTTGACAGTGTAGTGATCCTCTGTTTCCAGCTGTTGATATACTAATTGCACTTTGTCACCTTTGGAAAATCCTTTAGTTGGGATTTTTTTATTCTTCCACCCTTTGTAAGCCTTCTTCTTGCTTTTCTTTTTTTTTTGTTGATCTTTCTTCCTTGACAGTGGCTTGAGTTGTGATACCTCCATTTTTGTTTATCATCCCGGCTTCTTTTTGAATTCCTTCTCCTCTTTGTACCTGCTCATTCTTCTGCTCTAATGTGTTGTTGGTTGCTTGTCTTGGAAGACAGTCACTACTTGTCTTGCTTGTTTCTTCATTAATTTGTGATTCTGGAAACACTTTCAAGGTAATGCTTTCCTCATGCATCCTGAGGGTTAGCTCTCCCTACTCTATATCTACGATGGCTCTAGCAGTGGCCAAAAATGGTCGACCAAGTATTATGGAGTCATTCTCATTCTCTGCTGAATCCAGAATCACAAAGTCTGTAGGAAAGATAAACTTGTCAACCTTAACTAAAAGGTTTTCAATCACCCCTTTGGGATATACCACTGATTGGTCCACCAATTCCAAGGACATCTGTATTGGCTTCACCTCTCCTATGCCAAGCTTTTTCACTAAAGAGGATGGGATTAGATTTATGCTTGCTCCTAAGTCACACATCCCTTTGTTGATGAATAGACTTCCAATGGTGCAAGGTAGGAAGAAACCTCCAGGATCTTCAAGCTTGGGAGGGAGTCCTTTTCTGATTAATGCACTGCATTCTTCAGTGAGCATTACAGTCTCCTTCTCACTACAACTTCTCTTTTTGTTGATAAGATCTTTTAGAAATTTGGCATATAGAGGCATCTGCTCTAATGCCTCGGCCATAGGGATGTTTATCTCCAGTTTCTTGAAAGCCTCCAGGAATTTGTGGAAATGTTGATCCTTGGTTTCTTTGTTGAACCTCTGTGGATATGGCAATGAAGGGGTGAAGGCTTTCTCCTTTTGTTGTTGTCCTTGAATTAATTTCTCCTCTCTCTCTTGTGAATTGGTTGGCTTGTCTTTTTTCTTTTTTTGCTTTTCTGTGTTCTTGTTTGGCATCACATCTTAATCAATGGTTTCTTTTATGTTTGTTGACTTTTCCTTTTCTATTGGCCCTTTGCTGATCTCCATTGGCTTCTTTGTAGTGTCATTGTTGCTTATTAATGTTCTCCCACTTCTTAACTGCACAACCTTGCGCTCTTCCTTATGATTGGAAATTGTGTGACTTGGCAAGGAACTTGATGGCTTCTCTGTTGTAAATTGTTTAGAGAGCTGGCCAATTTGCCTCTCCACATTCTTTATGGAGGCTTCTTGATTCTTAGCTACCATCTCTTGGTGCTTCCATATTTTGTCCATCAAAGCTTCTAGGTTGGTGATTCTTTGAGATTTTGGTGATGCTTGTGGTTGGTTGTGAGATGTGGGTGGTGGATGGTAAGAATTTTGGTTGGTGGGCTGGTTATGAGCTGGATAATGGTTAGAGTTAAGGTAAGTGTTTTGTGGTTTTCTGAATGAATTTTGGTTGTTATTTTGCTGGTTATTCCTTGAGTTGTTTTGGTTTATGTTTCTTTGCCATGGCTGTTGGCTTTGGTTATGGTTATCTCCCCACCTAAGGTTGGGGTGGTTCTTCCAGAAAGGATTGTAAGTATCGCCAGAGACCTCATTCTGTCCAGAACTTTGGTTATGCATGTACTATACTTGCTCCTGTTGCTGTTCTTCTTGGCTCTCTTCATTTTGCACCCATGTAGTTGATGATTGGCTTGTATTCACAGCTGCTACTTGAAGACTGTCAATTCTCTTGGCCATTTGCTCAAATTGTTATTGAATTTGTCGTTGTATCATCTTGTTTTGAGCCAAAATGGAGTCCACTCCTTCCAGTTCCAATACTCCCTTCCTCTGTGATGGTTGTCGGGTTCTTTGATGAGCAAAGAAGTATTGGTTGTTGGCCACCATATCTACAAGATTCTGGGCTTCTTCAGCAGTTTTCATCAGTTGTAATGAACCTTCAGCAGAGTAATCTAATGCCTCTTGGGATTTCAATGTTAAGTGGTGGACGAACTTGTGATCCATATTCTTTTGTACTTGTATGAAATCATTATTGTGGCACCAGTTGAATTCACACCTCCGTTCAACTAACCAGCAAGTGTACTGGGTCGTCCAAGTAATAAACCTTACGTGAGTAAGGGTCGATCCCACAGAGATTGTTGGTATGAAGCAAGCTATGGTCACCTTGTAAATCTCAGTTAGGCAACTTTAATTGGTTTATGGGTTTTCAAAAATTAATAATAATTGGAAAATAAAAAGGGATAGGAATACTTATGTAAATCAATAGTGAGAATTTCAGATAGGTGTATGGAGATGCTGTGCTCCTCTTGAAACTCTACTTCACTACTCACTCTTCCTTCAATCCTTCTTACTCCTTTCCATGACAAGCTGTATGTAGGGCATCACCATCATCAGTGGCTACTTTCAATCCTCTCGGGAAAATGGTCCTATGCGCTGTCACTGCACGGCTAATCGTCTGGAGGCATCACCCTTGGTTGATGGCTACATCTCATCCTCTCAGTGAAAATGGTCCAAATGCTCTGTCACAGCACGGCTAATCATCTGTCGATTCTCAATCAGGTTGGAATAGAATCCATTGATTCTTTTGCATTTGTCACTAACGCCCAGCCTTCAGGAGTTTGAAGCTCGTCACAGTCATTCAATACCGGAATCCTACTCGGAATACCACAGACAAGGTTAGACTTTCCGGATCCTCATGAATGCTGCCATCTATCTAGCTTATACCACGAAGATTCTGTTGGGGAATCTAAGAGATATGCGCCCGGCCTAGAGTAGAACGGAAGTGGTTGTCAGTCACGCACGTTCATAGGTGAGAATGATGATGAGTGTCACGGATCATCACATTCATCAAAGTGTTGTGCAACGTATATCTTGGAATAAGAATAAAAGAGAATTGAATAAAAAGTAATAGTGATTGTATTGAAACTTGAGGTACAGTAGAGCTCCACACCCTTAATCTATGGTGTGCAGAAACTCCACTGTTGAAAATACATAAGTAAAAGGTTCAGGCATGGCCGAATGGCCAGGTAATTGATGCATAAATCCACTTCTGGGGCCCACTTGGTGTGTGCTTGGGCTGAGCTTGATCTATCCACGAGCTGAGGCTTTTCTTGGAGTTGAACGCCGAGTTATAACGTGTTTTGGGCGTTCAACTCCGGATCATGACGTGTTTTTGGCGTTTAACTCCAGACAGCAACATGTACTTGGCGTTCAACGCCAAGTTACGTCGTCAATTTCCGAAATAAGTATAGACTATTATATATTGCTGGAAAGCTCTGGATGTCTACTTTCCAACGCCATTGAAAAAGTGCCATTTGGAGTTCTGTAGCTCCAGAAAATCCATTTCGAGTGCAGGGAGGTCAGATTCCAACAGCATCAGCAGTCCTTTTGTCAGCCTTTTTCAGAGTTTTGCTCAAGTCCCTCAATTTCAGCCAGAATTTACCTGAAATCACAGAAAAACACACAAACTCATAGTAAAGTCCAGAAATGTGAATTTAACATAAAAACTAATGAAAACATCCCTAAAAGTAGCTTGAACTTACTAAAAACTATCTAAAAACAATGCCAAAAAGCGTATAAATTATCCGCTCATCACAACACCAAACTTAAATTGTTGCTTGTCTCCAAGCAACTGAAAATCAAATAGGATAAAAAGAAGAGAATATACTATAAATTCCAGAATATCAATGAATATTAATTATAATTAGATGAGCGGGACTTGTAGCTTTTTGCTTCTGAACAGTTTTGGCATCTCACTTTTTCCTTTGAAGTTCAGAGTGATTGGCGTCTCTGGGAACTTAGAATTTTGGATAGTGTTATTGACTTTCCTAGTTAAGCATGTTGATTCTTGAACACAGCTACTTATGAGTCTTGGCCGTGGCCCTAAGCACTTTGTTTTCCAGTATTACCACCGGATACATAAATGCCACAGACACATAACTGGGTGAACCTTTTCAGATTGTGACTTAGCTTTGCTAGAGTCCCCAGTTAGTGGTGTCCAGAGCTCTTAAGCACACTCTTTTGCTTTGGATCACGACTTTAACCACTCAGTCTCAAGCTTTTCACTTGGACCTTCATGACACAAGCACATGGTTAGGGACAGCTTGATTTAGCTGCTTAGGCCTGGATTTTATTTCCTTGGGCCCTCCTATCCATTGATGCTCAAAGCCTTGGATCCTTTTTACCCTTGCCTTTTGGTTTTAAGGGCTATTGGCTTTTTCTGCTTTCTTTTTTTTCTTTTTCTTTCTATTTTATTTTTTTTGCCATTTTTTTTTCTTTCGCAAGCCTTTGCTTTTTCACTGCTTTTTCTTGCTTCAAGAATCAATTTTATGATCTTTCAGATCATCAATAACATTTCTCTTTGTTCATCATTCCTTCAAGAGCCAACAATTTTAACATTCATAAACAACAAGATCAAAAATATGCACTGTTCAATCATTCATTCAGAAAACAAAAAGTAGTGTCACCACATCAATATAATTAAATTAAATTCAAGGATAAATTCGAAATTCATGTACTTCTTGTTCTTTTGAATTAAAACATTTTTTTCATTTAAGAGAGGTGAAGGATTAATGGATTTTATTCATAGCTTTAAAGCATGGTTACATACTAATGATCATGAAGTAGAGACACAAAACATAGATAAACACAACATTAAAAACCGAAAACAGAAAGAAATAAAGAACAAGGAATGAATCCACCTTTAGTGGCGTCTTCTTCTTGAAGGACCAATGATGTCCTTAAGCTCTTCTATGTCCCTTCCTTGCCTTTGTTGCTCCTCCCTCATTGCTCTTTGGTCTTCTCTTATTTCATGGAGAATGATGGAGTGCTCATGATGTTCCACCCTTAATTGTTCCACATTGTGGCTCAAATCTTCTAAGGAGGTGTTGAGTTGCTCCCAATAGTTGTTGGGAGGAAAGTGCATCCCTTGAGGCATCTCAGGGATTTCTTGATGATGAGCTTCCTCATGCATCTCTTGAGAACCGTGAGGGATCTCTCTTGCTTGCTCCATCCTCTTCTTGGTGATGGGCTTATCCTCTTCAATGGGGATGTCTCCTTCTATGATAACTCCAGCTGAGTAACATAGATGGCAAATAAGGTGAGGGAAAGCTAGCCGTGCCATATTGGAGGACTTGTCGGCTATTTTGTAGATTTCATTGGAGATGACCTCATGAACTTCTACTTCCTCTCCAATCATGATGCTGTGAATCATGATGGCCCGATCCACAGTAACTTCAGATCGGTTGCTAGTAGGAATGATGGAGCGTTGTATGAACTCCAACCATCCTCTAGCCACAGGCTTGAGATCCAGTCTTCTTAGTTGGACTGGCTTGCCTTTGGAGTCTCTCTTCCATTGAGCTCCTTCCATACATATGTCCATTAGGACTTGGTCCAACCTTTGATTAAAGTTGACCCTTCTAGTGTAGGGGCGTTCATCTCCTTGCATCATGGGCAAGTGAAACGCCAACCTCACATTTTCCGGACTAAAATCTAAGTATTTCCCCCGAACCATTGTGAGATAATTCTTTGGATTCAGGTTCATACTTTGATCATGGTTCCTAGTGATCCATGCATTGGCATAGAACTCTTGAACTATTATGGTTCCGACTTGTTGCATGGGGTTGGTTAGGACTTCCCAACCTCTTCTTTGGATCTCATGTCGGATCTCCGGATACTCATTTTTCTTGAGCTTGAAAGGAACCTCAGGGATCACCTTCTTCTTTGCCATGACATCATAGAAGTGGTCTTGATGGCTCTTGGAGATGAATCTTTCCATCTCCCATGACTCGGAGGTGGAAGCTTTTGTCTTCCCTTTTCCTTTTCTAGAGGATACTCCGGCCTTAGGTGCCATTGATGGTAATGGAAAAACAAAAAAAAAAAGCTTATGCTTTTACCACACCAAACTTAAAATATTGCTCGCCCTCGAGCAAGAGAAGAAAGAAGAGAAGAAGAAGAAGAAGAAAATATGGTAGAGAGGGAGAGATGTAGGTTCGGCTAAGTGGGAGAAGAGGGGTTTGTGTTGTGTGAAAATGAAGGAGAATGGAAGGGTATTTATAGGGAGAGGGGGTAGTGTGGATTCGGCCATTTAGGGTGGGAATGGGTGGGAAATTGATTTTGAATTTTTGAAGGTAGGTGGGGTTTATGGGGAAGAGTGGATGGATGTGAATGGTGAAGGGGGTGATTGGAAAGAGAATATGAGGTGATTGGTGATGAGTGTTGGGAAGTGTGACATGGGGAATACAAATCACAAAAATAGGATTAGGAGGTAAGGTGGGAATATAGTAGGTGGGGATCCTGTGGGGTCCACAGATCCTGAGGTGTCAAGGAATTCCATCCCTGCACCAAATAGGCATGTAAATTGCCATGGCACACCATTCTGGCATTTAAACGCCCATTGGTGCACGTTCTGGGTGTTCAACGCCCATGTAAAGCATGTTTCTGGTGTTGAACGCCAGTTTCATGCTTGTTGTTGGCGTTCAGCGCCAGCTTTTCTTCTCTGGGCACATTCCTGGCGTTCAGCGCCAGAATGTTGCTTGTTTCTGGCGTTCAGCGCCAGAATGATGCTCTGTTATGGCGTTGAACGCCGGCCAGATGCATCTTACTGGCGTTGAACGCCAGCCTGTGCTTCCTCCAGGGTGCGAATTTTTTTTTGCTGTTTTTGACTCTATTTTTAATTTTTATGATTTTTTTTTCGTGACTCCTCATGATCATGTACCTAATAAAACACAAAATAAAAATAAAAATTCGATAAATAAAATTGGGTTGCCTCCCAACAAGCGCTTCTTTAATGTCAATAGCTTGACAGTGGCTCTTATGGAGCCACAAGGTGATCAGGTCAATGTTTGTGTAGTCCCAACACCAAACTTAGAGTTTGGATATGGGGTCTTAACACCAAACTTAGAGTTTGGTTGTGGCCTCACAACACCAAACTTAGAGTTTGACTGTGTGGGCTCTTCTTGACTCTGAACTGAGAGAAGCTCTTCATGCTTACTCTCTTTTGTCACAGAGGGATGGCCATGTGCCTTAAACACAAGGTAGTCCCCATTCAATTGAAGGACTAATTCACCTCTGTTGACATCTATCACAGCTTCTGCTGTGGCTAGGAAAGGTCTTCCAAGGATGATGCAATCATCCTCTTCCTTCCTAGTGTCTAAGATTATGAAATCAGCAGGGATGTAAAGGCCTTCAACCTTTACTAACACGTCCTCTACTATTCCATAAGCTTGTCTCAATGACTTGTCTGCCAATTGTAATTAGAACAAGGCAGGTTGTACCTCAATGATCCCCAACTTCTCCATTACAGAGAGTGGCATAAGATTTATCCCTGATCCTAGATCACATAGAGCCTTTTCAAAGGTCATGTGCCTATGGTACAAGGTATTAGGAACTTGCCAGGATCTTGTTTCTTTTGAGGTAGAGTTTTCTGAATCCAAGTATCTAGTTCACTAATGAGCAAGGGTGGTTCACTTTCCCAAGTCTCATTACCAAACAACTTGGCATTCAGCTTCATGATAGCTCCTAAGTATTGAGCAATTTGCTCTCCAGTCACATCTTCATCCTCTTCAGAGGATGAATAGTCTTCAGAGCTCATGAATGGCAGAAGGAGATTTAATGGAATCTCTATGGTCTCTATATGAGCCTCAGATTCCTTTGGATCCTTAATAGGAAACTCCTTCTTGCTTGAGGGACGTCCCAGGAGGTCTTCCTCACTAGGATTTTCGTCCTCCTCCTCCCTTCTGCATTCGGCCACATTGATCACATCAATGGCCTTGCACTCTCCTTTTGGATTCTCTTCTGTATTACTTGGGAGAATACTGGGAGGAGTTTCAATGATTTTCTTACTCAACTGGCTCACTTGTGCCTCCAAATTTCTAATGGAGGATCTTGTTTCATTCATGAAACTGAAAGTGGCCTTTGACAGATCAGAGACTAGATTGGCTAAATTAGAGGTGTTTTGTTCAGAATTCTCTGTCTGTTGCTGAGAAGATGATGGATATGGCTTGCTATTGCTCAGCCTATTGCGTCCACCATTGTTAAAGCCTTGTTGAGGCTTTTGTTGATCCTTCCATGAGAAATTTGGATGATTTCTCCATGATGGGTTATAGGTGTTTCCATAAGATTCACCCATGTAATTAACCTCTGCCATGGCAGGGTTCTCAGGATCATAAGCTTCTTCAGAAGCTGCCTCTCTAGTACTGTTGGATGCATGTTGCCATCCATTCAGATTTTGAGAGATCATGTTGACCTGTTGAGTCAACACTTGTTCTGAGCCAATAAGGCATTCAGAGCATCAATTTCAAGAACTCCTTTCTTCTGAGGTATCCTATTATTCACGGAATTCCTCTCAGAGGTGTACTGGTGCACGAAATTGTGATCACTACAACTTCGCACAACTAACCAGCAAGTGTACTGGGTCGTCCAAGTAATAAACCTTACGCGAGTAAGGGTCGATCCCACAGAGATTGTTGGTATGAAGCAAGCTATGGTCACCTTGTAAATCTTAGTCAGGCAAACTCAAATGGGTATGGTGATAAACGCATAAAACATAAAGATAAAGATAGAGATACTTATGTAATTCATTGGTAGGAATTTCAGATAAGCGTATGAAGATGCCTTCCCTTCCGTCTCTCTGCTTTCCTACTGTCTTCATCCAATCCTTCTTCTTCCTTTCCATGGCAAGCTTAAGCAAGGGTTTCACCGTTGTCAGTGGCTACCTCCCATCCTCTCAGTGGAAATGTTCAACGCACCCTGTCACGGCACGGCTATCCATCTGTCGGTTCTCGATCAGGCCAGAATAGAATCCAGTGATTCTTTTGCGTCTGTCACTAACGCCCCGCCCTCAGGAGTTTGAAGCATGTCACAGTCATTCAATCATTGAATCCTACTCAGAATACCACAGACAAGGTTAGACCTTCCGGATTCTCTTGAATGCCGCCATCAGTTCTAGCCTATACCACGAAGACTCTGATCTCACGGAATGGCTGGCTCGTTTGTCAGGCGAGCACTCGGTTGTCAGGCGATCAACCATGCATCGTGTATCAGAAATCCAAGAGATATTCACCCAATCGAAGGTAGAACGGAGGTGGTTGTCAGTCACACGTTCATAGGTGAGAATGATGATGAGTGTCACGGATCATCACATTCATCAAGTTGAAGAACAAGTGATATCTTAGAACAAGAACAAGCGGAATTGAATAGAAGAACAATAGTAATTGCATTAATACTCGAGGTATAGCAGAGCTCCACACCTTAATCTATGGTGTGTAGAAACTCCACCGTTGAAAATACATAAGAACAAGAGTGATCATTGGCTTCGGTCCCAGAGAGGGAACCAGAAGAACCAAGATTCCAAATACAATAGTAAAAGGTCCTACTTATAGAAAACTAGTAGCCTAAGGTTTACAGAGATGAGTAAATGACATAAAAATCCACTTCTGGGCCCACTTGGTGTATGCTTGGGCTGAGCATTGAAGCATTTTCGTGTAGAGACTCTCCTTGGAGTTAAACGCCAGCTTTTATGCCAGTTTGGGCGTTTAACTCCCATTTTGGTGCCAGTTCCAGCGTTTAACGCTGGGATTTCTGAGGGTGACTTTGAATGCCGGTTTGGGACATCAAATCTTGGGCAAAGTATGGACTATCATATATTTCTGGAAAGCCCAGGATGTCTACTTTCCAACGCCGTTGAGAGCGTGCCAATTGGGCTTCTGTAGCTCCAGAAAATCCACTTCGAGTGCAGGGAGGTCAGAATCCAACAGCATCTGCAGTCCTTTTCAGTCTCTGAATCAGATTTTTGCTCAGGTCCCTCAATTTCAGCCAGAAAATACCTGAAATCACAGAAAAACACACAAACTCATAGTAAAGTCCAGAAAAGTGAATTTTAACTAAAAACTAATAAAATATACTAAAAACTAACTAGATCATACTAAAAACATACTAAAAACAATGCCAAAAAGCGTACAAATTATCCGCTCATCACAACACCAAACTTAAATTGTTGCTTGTCCTCAAGCAACTGAAAATCAAATAAGATAAAAAGAAGAGAATATGCAATGAATTCCAAAAACATCTATGAAGATCAGTATTAATTAGATGAGCGGGGCTTTTAGCTTTTTGCCTCTGAACAGTTTTGGCATCTCACTCTATCCTTTGAAATTCAGAATGGTTGGCTTCTTTAGGAACTCAGAATCCAGATAGTGTTATTGATTCTCCTAGTTAAGTATGATGATTCTTGAACAAAGCTACTTATTGAGTCTTGGCCGTGGCCCAAAGCACTCTGTCTTCCAGTATTACCACCGGATACATACATGCCACAGACACATAATTGGGTGAACCTTTTCAGATTGTGACTCAGCTTTGCTAGAGTCCCCAATTAGAGGTGTCCAGGATTCTTAAGCACACTCTTTTTGCCTTGGATCACAACTTTATTTCTTTTATTTTTCTTTCTTTTTCTTTCTTTTTCTCTTCTCTTTTTTTTTCACTGCTTTTTCTTGCTTCAAGAATCATTTTTATGATTTTTCAGATCCTCAGTAACATGTCTCCTTTTTCATCATTCTTTCAAGAGCCAACATTCATGAACCACAAATTCAAAAGACATATGCACTGTTTAAGCATACATTCAGAAGACAAAAGTAATGCCACCACATCAAAATAATTAAACTGTTATAAAATTCAAAATTCATGCAATTCTTCTCTTTTTCAATTAAGAACATTTTTCATTTAAGAAAGGTGATGGATTCATAGGACATTCATAACTTTAAGGCATAGACACTAAGACACTAATGATCACAAGACACAAACATGGACAAACATAAGCATTAATTTTCGAAAAACAGGAAAATAAAGAACAAGGAAATTAAAGAACGGGTCCACCTTAGTGATGGCGGCTCTTTCTTCCTCTTGAAGATCCTATGGAGTGCTTGAGCTCCTCAATATCTCTTCCTTGTCTTTGTTGCTCCTCTCTCATGATTCTTTGATCTTCTCTAATTTCATGGAGGATGATGGAGTGTTCTTGATGCTCCACCCTTAGTTGTCCCATGTTGGAACTCAATTCTCCTAGGGAGGTATTTAGTTGCTCCCAATAGTTTTGTGGAGGAAAGTGCATCCCTTGAAGTATCTCAGGGATCTCATGATGAGTGGGGTCTCTTGTGTGCTCCATCCTTTTCTTAGTGATGGGCTTGTCCTCATCAATAGGGGTGTCTCCCTCTATGTCAACTCCAACTGAATAACAGAGGTGACAAATGAGATGAGGGAAGGCTAACCTTGCCAAGGTAGAGGACTTGTCCGCCACCTTATAAAGCTCTTGAGCTATAACCTCATGAACTTCTATTCCTTCTCCAATCATGATGCTATGAATCATGATAGCCCGGTCTATGGTAACTTCGGATCGGTTGCTAGTGGGAATGATTGAGCGTTGGATAAACTCCAACCATCCTCTAGCCACGGGTTTGAGGTCATGCCTTCTCAATTGAACCGGCTTACCTCTTGAATCTCTCTTCCATTGGGCGCCCTCTTTACATATGACTGTGAGGACTTGGTCCAACCTTTGATCAAAGTTGGCCCTTCTAGTGTAAGGGTGTTCATCTCCTTGCATCATGGGCAAATTGAATGCCACCCTTACACTTTCCGGACTAAAATCCAAGTATTTCCCCCGAACCATAGTAAGATAATTCTTTGGATCCGGGTTCACACTTTGATCATGGTTCTTGGTGATCCATGCATTGGCATAGAACTCTTGAACCATTAAGATTCCGACTTGTTGAATGGGGTTGGTAAGAACTTCCCAACCTCTTCTTCGGATCTCATGTCGGATCTCCGGATATTCACTCTTTTTGAGTGAAAAAGGGACCTCGGGGATCACCTTCTTCAAGGCCACAACTTCATAGAAGTGGTCTTGATGCACCCTTGAGATGAATCTTTCCATCTCCCATGACTCGGAGGTGGAAGCTTTTGCCTTCCCTTTCCTCTTTCTAGAGGTTTCTCCGGCCTTGGATGCCATAAATGGTTATGGAAAAATAAAAAGCAATGCTTTTACCACACCAAACTTAAAAGGTTTGCTCGTCCTCGAGCAAATTAAGAAAGAAGAGAGTAGAAGAAGAAGAAATGAAGGAGATGGGAATGGCTTTTGTTTTCGGCCAAGAAGGGGAAGAAATGGTGTTTAGGTTGTGTGAAAATGAAGGAGTGAAGATGGGTTTATATAGGAGAGGGGGAAGGGTAAGGTTCGGCCAAGTGAGGGTGGGTTTGGGTGGGAAAGTGGTTTGAATTTGAATGGTGGGGTAGGTGGGGTTTTATAAAGGATGGATGTGAGTGGTGAAGAGAAAGAAGGGATTTGATAGGTGAAGGGTTTTTGGGGAAGAGGTGTTGAGGTGATTAGTGAAGAAGAGAGAGGGTGGTGGGGTAGGTGGGGATCCTGTGGGGTCCACAGATCCTGAGGTGTCAAGGAAAAGTCATCCCTGCACCAAATGGCATGCAAAATTGCGTTTTTAGCCATTTCTGGCGTTAAACGCCGGGCTGGTGCCCATTTCTGGCGTTTAACGCCAGCTTCTTGCCCTTTTCTGGCGTTTAACGCCAGTCTGGTGCCCCTTTCTGGCGTTAAACGCCCAGAATGGTGCCAGACTGGGCGTTAAACGCCCAACAGCTAGCCTCACTGGCGTTTAAACGCCAGTGGGTTCTTCCTCCAGGGTGTGCTGTTTTTCTTTCTGTTTTTCATTCTGTTTTTGCTTTTTTCATTGATTTTGTGACTTCTCATGATCATCAACCTACAAAAGACATAAAATAACAAAGGAAAATAGTCAAAATATAATATTGGGTTGCCTCCCAACAAGCGCTTCTTTAATGTCAGTAGCTTGACAGTGGGCTCTCATGGAGCCTCAGAAATGCTCAGAGCCATGTTGGAACCTCCCAACACCAAACTTAGAGTTTGAATGTGGGGGTTCAACACCAAACTTAGAGTTTGGTTGTGGCCTCCCAACACCAAACTTAGAGTTTGACTGTGGGGCTCTGTTTGGCTCTGTTTTGAGAGAAGCTCTTCATGCTTCCTCTCCATGGTGACAGAGGGATATCCTTGAGCCTTAAACACCAAGGATTCTTCATTCACTTGAATGATCAACTCTCCTCTATCAACATCAATCACAGCTCTTGCTGTGGCTAGGAAGGGTCTGCCAAGGATGATGGATTCATCCATGCACTTCTTAGTCTCTAGGACTATGAAATCAGTAGGAATGTAATGGTCTTCAACTTTAACCAGAACATCCTTTACAAGTCCATAGGCTTGTTTTCTTGAATTGTCTGCCATCTCTAGTGAGATTTTTGCAGCTTGCACCTTAGAGATCCCTAACTTCTCCATTACAGAGAGAGGCATGAGGTTTACACTTGACCCTAAGTCACACAAGGCCTTCTTGAAGGTCACGGTGCCTATGGTACAAGGTATTGAAAACTTCCCAGGATCCTGTCTCTTTTGAGGCAGTTTCTACCTAGACAAGTCATCTAGTTCCTTGGTGAGCAAAGGGGGTTCATCCTCCCAAGTCTCATTTCCAAATAACATGTCATTTAGCTTCATGATTGCTCCAAGGTATTTAGCAACTTGCTCTTCAGTGATATACTCATCCTCTTCAGAGGAAGAATACTCATCAGAGCTCATGAATGGCAGAAGTAAGTCCAATGGAATCTCTATGGTCTCATTTTGAGCCTCAGATTCCCATGGTTCCTCTTGGGGGAACTCATTGGAGGCCAGTGGACGTCCATTGAGGTCTTCCTCAGTGGCATTCACCGCCTCTCCTTCCTCCCAAAATTCGGCCATGTTGATGGCCTTGCACTCTCCTTTTGGATTTTCTTCTGTATTGCTTGGGAGAGTACTAGGGGGGAGTTCAGTAATTTTCTTGCTCAGCTGACCCACTTGTGCCTCTAAATTTCTAATGGAGGACCTTGTTTCAGTTATGAAACTTTGAGTGGTTTTGATTAGATCAGAGACCATGGTTGCTAAGTCAGAGGTATTCTGCTTAGATCTCTCTGTCTGTTGCTGAGAAGATGACGGAAAAGGCTTGCTATTGCTAAACCTGTTTCTTCCACCATTATTATTGTTGAAACCTTGTTGAGGTCTCTGTTGATTCTTCCATGAGAGATTTGGATGATTTCTCCATGAAGGATTATAGGTGTTTCCATAGGGTTCTCCCATGTAATTCACCTCTTCCATTGAAGGGTTCTCAGGATCATAAGCTTCTTCCTCAGATGAAGCTTCCTTAGTACTGCTTGGTGCATTTTGCATTCCAGACAGACTTTGAGAAATCATATTGACTTGTTGAGTCAATATTTTGTTCTGAGCCAATATGGCATTCAGAGTGTCAATCTCAAGAACTCCTTTCTTCTGACTAGTCCCATTGTTCACAGGATTTCTTTCAGAAGTGTACATGAATTGGTTATTTGCAACCATTTCAATCAGCTCTTGAGCTTCTGTAGGCGTCTTCTTCAGATGAAGAGATCCTCCAGCCGAGCTATCCAAAGACATCTTGGACAGTTCAGAGAGACCATCATAGAAAATACCTATGATGCTCCATTCAGAAAGCATATCAGAAGGACACTTTCTGATTAATTGTTTGTATCTTTCCTAAGCTTCATAGAGGGATTCTCCTTCCTTCTGTCTGAAGGTTTGGACTTCCACTCTAAGCTTACTCAATTTTTGAGGTGGAAAGAACTTTGCCAAGAAGGCATTGACTAGCTTTTCCCAAGAGTCCAGGCTTTCTTTAGGTTGTGAGTCCAACCATGTCCTAGCTCTGTCTCTTACAGCAAAAGGGAATAGCATAAGTCTGTAGACCTCAGGGTCAACCCCATTAGTCTTGACAGTGTCACAGATTTGCAAGAATTCAGCTAAAAACTGATGAGGATCTTCCAATGGAAGTCCATGGAACTTGCAATTCTGTTGCATTAGAGAAACTAATTGAGGCTTAAGCTCAAAGTTGTTTGCTCCAATGGCAGGGATAGAGATGCTTCTCCCATAAAAGTTGGGAGTAGGTGCAGTAAAGTCACCCAGCACCTTCCTTGCATTGTTGGCATTGTTGTTGTTTTCGGCTGCCATTTGTTCTTCTTCTTTGAAGATTTCTGTTAGGTCCTCTATAGAGAATTGTGCTTTGGCTTCTCTTAGCTTTCTCTTCAAGGTCCTTTCAGGTTCAGGATCAGCCTCAACAAGAATGCTTTTGTCCTTGCTTCTGCTCATAAGAAGGAGAAGGGAACAAGAAAATGTGGAATCCTCTATGTCACAGTATAGAGATTCCTTTAGGTGTCAGAGGAGAAGAAAAGTAGAAGACAGAAATAGAAAATTTGAACTTATCAAAGAAGATGGAGTTCAAATTTTGCATTAAGGGATAGTGTTAGTCCATAAATAGAAGGATGTGAGAAGAAGGGAAGTAATTTTCAAAAATTAAGTAAAAGATTTTGAAAACATTTTTGAAAAACACTAATTGATTTTCGAAAATGAAAGTGGGAAAGAAGTAAAGTGATTTTTTTTGAAAAAGATTTTTGAAATTAGAAATCAAAGAGATTTGATTGAAAACTATTTTGAAAAAGATGTGGTTAAGAAGATATGATTAGTTTTAAAAAGGTGTGATTGAGAAGATATGATTTGAAAAACATTTTAAAAAGATTTGATTTTGAAAATTAAAAACTTGGCTAACAAGAAAAGATATGATTCAAACATTAAACCTTTCTCAACAGAAAAGGCAACATATTTGAAATGTTGAATCAAATCATTAATTGATAGCAAGTATCTTTGAAAATAGAAAGAAATCAATTTTGAAAACATATGATTGAAAAGATATGATTTGAAAAAGATTTGGTTTTGAAAAACTTTGAAAACTTGAAAAAAATTTGCATTGAAAATAGAATCTTCCCTCTTGTGCCATCCTGGCGTTAAACGCCCAGAATGGTGCACATTTCTTTTGGGCGTTAAACGCCCAACCAGGTACCCTGGCTGGCGTTTAAACGCCAGTCTGTCCTTCTTCACTGGGCGTTTTGAACGCCCAGCTTTTTCTGTGCAATTCCTCTGCTGTATGTTCTGAATCTTCAATTCTCTGTATTATTGACTTGAGAAGACACAAATTAAAAATATTTTTGGATTTTTTAATAATCAAAATGCAACTAAAATCAAATAACAATGCATGCAAGACACCAAACTTAGCAGTTTGTATACTACTGACACTAACAAAATGAGAATGCATATGAGACACACGAAACACTCAAGTCAATAGAATTCAAAGATCAGAGCAAGTAGATCATCAAGAATAACTTTGAAAATCACTTAGGACACATGAATGAATGCATGCAATTGACACGAAACTTAAAATGAAACACTAGACTCAAACAAGAAATATTTTTGGATTTTTTCGAAAATTAAGTGGAAAAAGAAAATAAAGGTATCAAAATTCTTAATGAGAATTCCAGGAATCATGCAATGTTAGTCTAAAGCTTTAGTCTAAAGAAATTAGACATGGCTAAACAAGCTTCAGCAGGACATTGCATTCAAGAGCTAAATTGATGAAAATCAATCAGCTTTGGTGATGATAAGAACATCACCTTGAAACACTAGAATTCATTCTTAAGAACTCTGAAAAAAAATACCTAATCTAAGCAACAAGATGAACCGTCAGTTGTCCAAACTCAACAATCCCCGGCAACGGCGCCAAAAACTTGGTGCACGAAATTGTGATCACTACAACTTCGCACAACTAACCAGCAAGTGTACTGGGTCGTCCAAGTAATAGACCTTACGCGAGTAAGGGTCGATCCCACAGAGATTGTTGGTATGAAGTAAGCTATGGTCACCTTGTAAATCTTAGTCAGGCAAACTCAAATGGGTATGGTGATAAACGCATAAAACATAAAGATAAAGATAGAGATACTTATGTAATTCATTGGTAGGAATTTCAGATAAGCGTATGAAGATGCCTTCCCTTCCGTCTCTCTGCTTTCCTACTGTCTTCATCCAATCCTTCTTCTTCCTTTCCATGGCAAGCTTAAGCAAGGGTTTCACCGTTGTCAGTGGCTACCTCCCATCCTCTCAGTGGAAATGTTCAACGCACCCTGTCACGGCACGGCTATCCATCTGTCGGTTCTCGATCAGGCCGGAATAGAATCCAGTGATTCTTTTGCGTCTGTCACTAACGCCCCGCCCTCAGGAGTTTGAAGCACGTCACAGTCATTCAATCATTGAATCCTACTCAGAATACCACAGACAAGGTTAGACCTTCCGGATTCTCTTGAATGCCGCCATCAGTTCTAGCCTATACCACGAAGACTCTGATCTCACGGAATGGCTGGCTCGTTTGTCAGGCGAGCACTCGGTTGTCAGGCGATCAACCATGCATCGTGTATCAGAAATCCAAGAGATATTCACCCAATCGAAGGTAGAACGGAGGTGCTTGTCAGTCACACGTTCATAGGTGAGAATGATGATGAGTGTCACGGATCATCACATTCATCAAGTTGAAGAACAAGTGATATCTTAGAACAAGAACAAGCGGAATTGAATAGAAGAACAATAGTAATTGCATTAATACTCGAGGTACAGCAGAGCTCCACACCTTAATCTATGGTGTGTAGAAACTCCACCGTTGAAAATACATAAGAACAAGAGTGATCATTGGCTTCGGTCCCAGAGAGGGAACCAGAAGAACCAAGATTCCAAATAAAATAGTAAAAGGTCCTACTTATAGAAAACTAGTAGCCTAAGGTTTACAGAGATGAGTAAATGACATAAAAATCCACTTCCGGGCCCACTTGGTGTGTGCTTGGGCTGAGCATTGAAGCATTTTCGTGTAGAGACTCTCCTTGGAGTTAAACGCCAGCTTTTATGCCAGTTTGGGCGTTTAACTCCCATTTTGGTGCCAGTTCCGGCGTTTAACGCTAGGATTTCTGAGGGTGACTTTGAACGCCGGTTTGGGCCATCAAAGCTTGGGCAAAGTATAGACTATCATATATTGCTGGAAAGCCCAGGATGTCTACTTTCCAACGCCGTTGAGAGCGCGCCAATTGGGCTTCTGTAGCTCCAGAAAATCCACTTCGAGTGCAGGGAGGTCAGAATCCAACAGCATCTGCAGTCCTTTTCAGTCTCTGAATCAGATTTTTGCTCAGGTCCCTCAATTTCAGCCAGAAAATACCTGAAATCACAGAAAAACACACAAACTCATAGTAAAGTCTAGAAAAGTGAATTTTAACTAAAAACTAATAAAAATATACTAAAAACTAACTAGATCATACTAAAAACATACTAAAAACAATGCCAAAAAGCATACAAATTATCCGCTCATCATGTACATAAATTGGTTGTTTGCAACCATGTCAATGAGTTCTTGAGCCTCTTCAGGCGTTTTCTTCAGGTGAATAGATCCACCTGCAGAATGGTCCAATGACATTTTCAAAAATTCAGGTAGACCATAATAGAAGATATCTAATATGGTCCATTCTGAAAACATGTCAGATGGACATCTTTTGGTCAGCTGCTTGTATCTTTCCCAAACTTCATAGAGGGATTCACCATCTTTTTGTTTGAAGGTTTGAACATCCACTCTCAGCTTGCTCAGCTTTTGAGGAGGAAAGAATTTATCCAAGAAGGCAGTGACCAGCTTATCCAGGAGTCCAGGCTATCCTTAGGTTGTGAATCCAACCATATTCTAGCTCTGTCTCTTACAGCAAAAGGGAAAAGCATGAGTCTGTAGACTTCAGGATCAACTCTATTCGTCTTTACAGTCTCACAAATCTGTAAGAACTCAGTTAAAAACTGATAAGGATCTTCAGATGGAAGCCCATAAAACTTGCAGTTCTGTTGCATTAAGGCAACTAGCTGAGGTTTCAGCTCAAAGTTATTGGCTCCAATGGCAGGAATGGAGATGCTTCTTCCATCAAACTTGGACGTTGGCTTTGTAAAGTCACCCAGCATTCTCCTTGCATTATTATTATTTTCGGCTGCCATCACCTTCTCTTGTTCGAAAATTTCTGAAAGGTTGTTTCTGGATTGTTGTAATTTAGCTTCTCTTAATTTTCTCTTCAGAGTCCTTTCAGGTTCTGGATCAATTTCAACAAGAGTGCCTTTTTCCCTGTTCCTGCTCATATGAAAGAGAAGAAAACAAGAAAAGAAAGAGGAATCTCTATGTCACAGTATAGAGATTCCTTTATGTTAGTAGAAGGAGAAAGGGGTAGGAGAATCCAAACACAAGAGATATAATAAGTTCGGATTTTTAGATGAAGAGAGGTGAAGAGAAGTGTTAGTAAATAAATAATTAAATAGAATAAGAAAAGAGAGGGAGAATTTTGAAAATAATTTTGAAAAAGGGGTTAGTATTTTTTTGAAAGTTAAAAGGTATTAAAATTAAAACATGAAACACTTAATTAATTAAAAAGAATTTTTGAAAAGGAGAGAGGTATTTTCGAAAATTAGAGAGGGAAAAGTAGTTAGGTGGTTTTGAAAAAGATAAGAAACAAACAAAAAGTTAGTTAGTTGATTGAAAAATATATTAAAATCAAAATTTGAAAAAGATAAGAAGATAAGAAGTTAGATAAGATATTTTGAAATCAAATTTTGAAAAAGATAAATTTTAAAAAAAAATAAGATAAAAAGATAAGATTTTTAAGGAAAAGATATTTTGAAAAAGATTTAATTTTTTTAAAATTACTTAACTAACAAGAAACTACAAGATAAGATTCTAGAACTTAAAGATTGAACCTTTCTTAACAAGAAAGTAACAACTTTAAATTTTTGAACCAATCACATTAATTGTTAGCTAATTTTCGAAAATTAGATGTAAAGATAGGAAAAAGATTTTGAAAATATTTTGAAAAAGATTTTTGGAATTTTCGAAAAAAATGAAAAAGATATAATTTTTGAAAAAGATTTTGAAAAGATAAGATTTTTAAAATTGAAATTTTGACTTGACTTGTGAGAAACAACTAATTTTTTTTTAAAAAAATTTTTGACCAAGTCAACCCAAAATTTCGAAAATTTGGAGGGAAAGAAGGAAAAGATATTTTTTTGATTTTTGAATTTTTAATTATGAGAGAGAAAAACAACAAAAATACTCAATGCATGAAATTTTTAGATCAAAACAATGAATGCATGCAAGAATGCTATGAATGTCAAGATGAACACCAAGAACACTTTGAAGATCATGATGAACATCAAGAACATAATTTTGAAAAATTTTTTATGCCAAGAAAACATGCAAGACACCAAACTTAGAAATCTTTAATGCATGGACTCTAACAAACAAAAAATGCATATGAAAAACAACAAACAACACAAAACAAGAAAACATCAAGATCAAACAAGAGGACTTATCAAGAACAACTTGAAGATCATGAAGAACACTGTGAATGCATGGGATTTTCGAAAAATGCAAGAAAAATTTTTAAAAGCATGCAATTGACACCAAACTTAAAAATTGACTCAAGACTCAAACAAGAAACACAAAATATTTTTGGTTTTTATGATTTTCTAATTTTTTTTTTGGATTTTTATTAATTTTTTTTCGAAAATATTTTTGGAGAAAACGAAAAAGAAAAGAAAAATTTTAAAAAAAGATTTTTGAAAAGAAAATTACCTAATCTGAGCAACAAGATGAACCGTCAGTTGTCCATACTCGAACAATCCCCGGCAACGGCGCCAAAAACTTGGTGGACGAAATTGTGATCCATATTCTTTTGTACTTGTATGAAATCATTATTGTGGCACCAGTTGAATTCACAACTCCGTTCAACTAACCAGCAAGTGTACTGGGTCGTCCAAGTAATAAACCTTACGTGAGTAAGGGTCGATCCCACAGAGATTGTTGGTATGAAGCAAGCTATGGTCACCTTGTAAATCTCAGTTAGGCAACTTAAATTGGTTTATGGGTTTTCGAAAATTAATAATAATTGGAAAATAAAAAGGGATAGGAATACTTATGTAAATCAATAGCGAGAATTTCAGATAGGTGTATGGAGATGCTGTGCTCCTCTTGAAACTCTACTTCACTACTCACTCTTCCTTCAATCCTTCTTACTTCTTTCCATGGCAAGCTGTATGTAGGGCATCACCATCATCGGTGGCTACTTTCAATCCTCTCGGGAAAATGGTCCTATGCGCTGTCACTGCACGGCTAATCGTCTGGAGGCATCACCCTTGGTTGATGGCTACATCCCATCCTCTCAGTGAAAATGGTCCAAATGCTCTGTCACAGCACGGCTAATCATCTGTCGGTTCTCAATCAGGTTGGAATAGAATCCATTGATTCTTTTGCGTTTGTCACTAATGCCCAGCCTTCAGGAGTTTGAAGCTCGTCACAATCATTCAATACCGGAATCCTACTCGGAATACCACAGACAAGGTTAGACTTTCCGGATTCCCAGGATCCTACTCGGAATACCACAGACAAGGTTAGACTTTCCGGATCCTCATGAATGCCGCCATCTATCTAGCTTATACCACGAAGATTCTGTTGGGGAATCTAAGAGATATGCGCCCGGCCTAGAGTAGAACGGAAGTGGTTGTCAGTCACGCACGTTCATAGGTGAGAATGATGATGAGTGTCACGGATCATCACATTCATCAAAGTGTTGTGCAACGTATATCTTGGAATAAGAATAAAAGAGAATTGAATAAAAAGTAATAGTGATTGTATTGAAACTTAAGGTACAGCAGAGCTCCACACCCTTAATCTATGGTGTGCAGAAACTCCACTGTTGAAAATACATAAGTAAAAGGTTCAGGCATGGCCGAATGGCCAGCCCCCTTGAGTGATCAAGAGACTGAATAATCAAAGGCTAAACAGTCAGGAGATTAAACTGTCAAAAGATGTCTAATACAATAGTTAAATGTCCTATATATACTAGACTAGCTACTAGGGTTTACATGAGTAGGTAATTGATGCATAAATCCACTTCTGGGGCCCACTTGGTGTGTGCTTGGGCTGAGCTTGATCTATCCACGAGCTGAGGCTTTTCTTGGAGTTGAACGCCGAGTTATAACGTGTTTTGGGCGTTCAACTACGGATCATGATGTGTTTTTGGCGTTTAACTCCAGACAGCAACATGTACTTGGCGTTCAACGCCAAGTTACGTCGTCAATTTCCGAAATAAGTATGGACTATTATATATTGATGGAAAGCTCTGGATGTCTACTTTCCAACGCCGTTGAAAGCGCGCCATTTGGTGTTATGTAGCTCCAGAAAATCCATTTCGAGTGCAGGGAGGTCAGATTCCAACAGCATCAGCAGTCCTTTTTCAGAGTTTTGCTCAAGTCCCTCAATTTCAGCCAGAATTTACCTGAAATCACAGAAAAACACACAAACTCATAGTAAAGTCCAGAAATGTTAATTTAATATAAAAACTAATGAAAACATCCCTAAAAGTAGCTTGAACTTACTAAAAACTATCTAAAAACAATGCCAAAAAGCGTATAAATTATCCGCTCATCATTAAGCCTTTATAGAAATTCTGCAACACATCCCATTCGTTGAACATCTCTGGAGGACACTTTCTGATCAAAGCTTTGTATCTCTCCTATGCTTCATACAAAGATTCAGCATCTAATTGGGTAAATGTCTGCACCTCAGTTTTCAGCCTGATAATCCTTTGGGGTGGGTAGAATTTGGCTAGAAAAAAGGGTCACCAAATCATCCCAACTAGTGATACTTCCCTGGGGGAAGGTCTCAAGCTATTGTACAGCCTTGTCTCTCAATGAGAATGGAAATAGCAGAAGCTTGTAAGTTTCAAGATTCACACTATTGGATTTGACAGTGTCACAAATCCTCAAGAAGGTGGATAGGTTTGGATCTTCTAATGGGCTTCCTCCATAGGAACAATTGTTCTGGACAAGTGTAATGAGTTGTGGCTTCAACTCAAAATTGTTTGCATTGACATTGGGAGTGAGAATACTGCTCCCACAGTGTCTTGGGTTTGCAAATGTGTAAGAAGCTAGAACTCTTCTTTGAGGAGGATTATTGTTGGTCACTCCCCCTGTTGGATTCGAATTTGAGGGATTCCCTTCCATTTCATGATACTCTTCTTCCTCTGAACCTTCTTCTTCTCCAACAACACTCTTTCCTCTTTCTCTTCTCAACCTCCTGAGAGTTTGTTCATCTTGCTCAGAGAAGTGAGGATTCTCTCTTCTTACCTGTGACATACACACAATCACAAGGAACAAATAGTATCACTCTTGAAAATTGAGTGCAGTTAGTTAAGACAAAATCTCAAATAGTAAGTGAATTAATCAAAATTAAAGAAAAAATTCTTGATCTAAACTACCTCCTCACTTAATCATTGTCAATCTATTTCAATCCCCGGCAACGGAGCCAAAAACTTGATGTGTGGAAAATGATCCAACACGAAACTCACCGGCAAGTGTACCGGGTCGCATCAAGTAATAATAACTCACATGAGTGAGGTCGATCCCACAGGGATTGAAGGATTGAGCAATTTTAGTTTAGTGGTTGATTTAGTCAAGCGAATCAAGTATTGGTTTGAGTGGTTTGTAATTGACAGAAGCTAAATTGCTTGAAATGTAAAGGGAGAGGGAAGAATTGCAGTAAATTAAAGAGAACAGAAAGTAAAAATGCGGAATCTTAAAGAACAAGTAAATTAAATTATAGAAACTTAGATTGCAAGAAAAGTAAATTACAGGAACTTAAAGTGCAAGAAATGTAAATTGCGAGAATGTAAAAGGGAATTGGGAGTTGTGATTGCAGAATTTAAACAAGAATAAGTGACTTGCAATAAACAAAAGAGTAAAAGATGAAGTGAAGTAAAGTGGATCTTGAACAGAAAAGTAAAAGTGATTGAGGAATTAAAAACAGAAAGTAGATGTAGCTCAATTGTAGTAAATTAAAAGAAGGTTGAAGATCTCAGGAGTGGAAGAGACTAGATATCAAGTCTAGATCTCAAATCCTTCCTTGATCCAACAAGAACAATTGCAAAGGAGAATGGAAAAGTGAATTGCAGAAGAAAAGAAGAGATGAAGTAGTAAACAGAAATTGAAATTCAATTATGTAGAAAAAGTAAATAAGAGATCTCAAGGTGAGATTGAAACAGAAGTTCTTCAATTCTCCACCCAAGATCCAAAGCAAGAAAAATAAAAAGTGCTCAAGCAAGAACAAGGAAGAAGATAGATCAATCCTCCTTCCCAATTCTCTAAGATCTAAATTTAAAAGTAAAAGCTCCAAAAAGAAAATTTCAAAGTGAGTCTAGGGAAAAAATAAAAGTAAAGGTAAAGATCCTAACTAAATCAAACTAGCCTCTATTTATACACTTTCTATTCTTGGATTTTAGAATTTGGATGGGCTTGTAATTTGGTGAAGAAATTAATTAAGTTGGATTTTTAATTGAATTTCAGCCCAAGTTGCTCCCAGAAGGCTGCTCTGCTCTTGTGGAGAACGGAGCAGTGGCTTATGATGGAGATCCTTGTTGCGCCAAGGCTTGGAGAGGCATCAGAAGATTGCCCTGCTCTTGTGGAGAGCGGAGCAGTGGCTTGTGCTCATGTCTTGCACGCTCCAAGCCCCCCCTGGCCGAGTCAATGTGCGTGCTCAAATCCCGCTGACCGTGTCATTGTTGCGCTCTGCTCTCCTTGTGAGCGGAGCATTGGTGCTTCCAAGGGGAGGTTCCAAGTTCGAAACTTGCTGGGTGGCTTTTTGGTGCAAGTTTCCTTGGTTTCTTGTAGCGCCTTGCTCTTTGCTTCCTCAAGGTGCTGTGTTTGATCCTTGAAGGTGGCATTTTGGCCAAGTGTGGCTTATTTTCCTTGTGAGTAGCGCTCCGCTTCCTCCCTTAGGTGCTTGGTTCGATCCTTGGGGAGAGCATTGTCAAACCTTTTTTCTTTGAATTGTTTTGGATGGAGCCCGATAATGCTCTCAAGGAGAGCAGAGCAATGTTTTGCTCTTCCTTGTTTCTTGGCTTAAGTTTGTGCTCCACTCTCAAGGGAGGGCAGAGCATTGAAGCTTTGCATGCTTGGTTCATTGTTGTGCTCCCTTGGAGAGCATTGTGCTCTTGGGGAGAGCAGTGTGCTTCCACCTTCCATGCGTCACGCTTCCTCATTTTCTTTGCCACACTTTCTTCTTCATTGAGTCACGCTTCTTAAGCCACACTTTCTTATTTTCTTCTTTTCTTCACCTACAAATAATCAAAACAACCAACCAAAGTATCACCAAATTCACAAGGTTTATAAATCATTAAAATACAATTAAATTTAGCTTAAACCTCATGATTTAGCATCATATAAATGGTGGTTGTTTGATTCAAAGAAACCATGCATTTCCATTTCAAATTACTTACTTAGAATGCAAGAAAGTGCATAAAAACTAGTGAAATAAGTGAAATTAGCTTGAAAAATAGGCATATGATGACTTGTCATCAAACATCATCTGAATGGTATTATTAGTCTGCCATGTAACTAAGAATCACACTCAATATTGTTTGTTAACCAGTGCCTAATTGGTATTTTAGGAATTAGGGAAAGAAAAATGGATTGGCCTCTAAGGCTGAAAGTGGCATTAGGAGCTGCAAAAGGACTTGCTTATCTATATTCAAGCTCTTGTGTTGGGATCCCTATTGTTCACAGAGATTTCAAATCCACCAATGTTCTTCTAACCTCCAATTTTGAAGCAAAGATACATTCTATATGTCATGTCTTTTCTTAGGAAAATGTGTGTAATTAGTTAAAACTCACATTTACATTTTTTCCCTTTCAAAAAGATATCTGATTTCGGGCTAGCTAAACTGATGTCAGAAGGACAAGAGACACATGTAACTACTAGAGTGTTTGGTACTTTTGATATCTGATTCCTCCTCTGTCACCAGGTAAGCATTCTTTTAAGGAAAATTAGTGAAAACAATAGGTGGAAGAAGCTTTTTACTTTGTAGGAAAAGCTGTTTACTGACCTCATTTCTTATTGACTTATTAGTTCTCATATTTATGAGAACATCTTCTGCTATCATGAATGTGAAGTCAAATTATGGGATAAAAAGAAATTGGCAAGGATATCCATGCATTCCACTAAGTTACATGTGGGATAGTGTTAATTGCAGCTATACTGGTTCTTCTTCTCCAAGGATCATATACTTGTAAGTTTTGGTTAATTTTATAGTAGATAAAACTACATAGTTTTCTCTTGGATGAAATTGATGAAACTTTTTTATAATCATGATGGTTGTAGGAACTTATCTTCCAGTGGTTTAACTGGAAAGATAGCATCAGCCATATCCAATTTGAAGTCAATAGGATATTTGTAAGTCACTGAATCCATCAGATGTACAATTATAAATGCTGAGGTATAAATTTCAAGAGTTGAGTAAAAATAATTTGTTCCAATTTCAGGGATTTATCAAACAATAGTTTGACAGGATCAGTGCCTTATTTCTTATCTCAACTTCATTCCTTGAAAGTTCTGTAAGTCAGATATTTTCATATTGAAAACTTATTTCTGAATGAATTTATAAAATAAAAAATAAGTGACAACACTCAACATTCTTCTTCTAATAAAGGAACCTGGAAGGGAATCAGCTAACAGGAGCAGTTCAAATGCAACTCAGAGAGAATTCAAATAATGGCATGCTTAAAACCAGGTATGTTTTATAGTTTATACCTCAAATTTCAGTTCCAAATAGTAATATTTTCTGTTACTAACATGTTTATTTATTTTTATTATTATTGTAAATGCAAGTTTTGGAGGAAATCAAGGTCTTTGCTATTCAGGTTCATGCAGCAATAGTAATAAAGTTGTGGTTCTATTGGTGGCATCACTAGGTGGAGGTTTTGTGATTCTAGCAACAGCAATCACTTCTTTTTCATATTCAAAAGACATAGAGGTACATGATAATCTTCTATGTTTGGTTTAATTTCTATGACAGTTAGCTTTATATTTTACTCAATGCATTGTTTCCACATACAGTAGCCTGTGATATGGGGAATCCGAGAGCATATTCAAGAATAAAGATGGAGTTAGAGTCAAATAAACAGCAATTTAGCTATGCTGAAGTCCAAAAAATTACCAAAAATTTTAAAAGGGTTGTGGGAAAATGAGCATCTGGAACAGTGTATCATGGCTATGTTGGTGATACTGAAGTTGCTGTCAAAATGCTGTCTCCTTCAGACTCAAACTCAGCCCAAGCATATCTACAATTTCAAGCACAATTCACCCGGTGAGAACAATAGAAGAGGAGAATCTTGATTATGACAGTAATGCTTGGTCATCCAGCTTGATTTTTAATAGTCCCTCCTAGAAAAATGCTCTTTAGGCCAGATTTTAAGATGGATAATTGATTTAGAATATGTTTAATTTAGTGGGTATGTTTAATTTAGTGTGAGATGTATAAATATCCAAAATTATGTTCATTCCAATACTTCTGGTTCATTATATATATATTTGTTGTTGAAAGATCATTTTTATTATTTAAAGAAATTATTTATTGTTATGTATTTATTTTTATTTTATAATATTTAACTCATTTAATTAAAAATGTAAAATGATACATGTAATCATATTACTAAATATTATGTACAAAAATTATTATATATATATATATATATACAGAAAATTTATAAAAAAAGAGGGACCTAAGGCTACACTTATAAATGGTAGCCATGGTATACAATGTGGCTACGCTTTACAGGTGATGCAGTAGCGTTGAAAAGCGTAGCCTATTCTGGCAAAAATGGAAGCTGAAAAGTGTAGCCTTTGGTCTTGGACAACATCACTTGAAAAGTGCACCCTATTCACAAACGCCAAAAGCGTAGCCCTTGGTACAGAAAAGCGTAGCCTTTGAGAATAGGCAACGGCCGAATAGGAATCACCCCAAAAAGCGTAGCCGTAGCCCAAAAAGTGTAGCCGTAGACTAAGGCATCATTTTTTTTACTTTTAGCTACACTTTTCAAATCTACCTAAATGGGTGATTTTCTTGTAGTGGGAATTGATGGATTGAGCAACTTTAGTTAGGTGATGAATTTAGTTAAGCAAATATTTGATGATTTGAGTGATTTTTGATTAACAGAAGTGAAATTACAAGTAAACTAAAGTGCAGAATGTAAATTGGCTGAAAACTAAAGTGCAGAAGAAGTAAAATTGTAAAAACTTAAAGTGCAAGAAAATAAAAGAGCTGAAACTTAAACTGCAAGAAATGTAAATAACTGAAACTTAAAGTGCAAAAAATGTAAATTACTGAATCTAAATTGCTGGAGAATGTAAATTGCTTGAAGAATTAAAGGGATTTGGGTGCTGGGATTCAGAATTTTAACAAGGAAAATGCAGATTGAAGTAAATCAGAGAGCTTTGAGATGAATAGTTTCAGCTCAGTAGCAAAACAGAAATAGAAAATTGCTTGAAGAAACAAACAGCAAGAACACTTAGCTTAATTATAAAATTCTAGAAGAGAAATTGAAGATCGAAGAAGAGCAATGAGATTAGAAAGTAGATCTAGATCTCAATCACTCCCTTGATCAAACAGAAAAGAAATTTGCAGAAGAAATGAAAATGAAAATAGCAAAGAAGATCTTGATCCAATTCTCCAATTCTCAGAACTAGATGAAAGGGAAGCACAGATGATTCTCAGATCAAGAAATTCAATGGAGTTCTTCAATTTGAATTCAAAAACCCAATACAGAAAGTAGAAGTTGCAGAAGAAAGAAAATGAAAACAGAAAGCAAACTAGATCTAATTCCAACTCTCGAATTCAAAACAAATGAAAATTAAAAGTGAGAAACTAAAAATGAGCTAAAGGTCCTTTACAAATCAAATTAACTCCTATTTATACACTTTCTATTTTGGTCTTCAAGGCTTGTAGTGTTCTTTTCCAATTTGAATTTTCGAAGGAAAGTGGATCCGGGTAGCTTTAGTTCAAGTGGCATGGGTTGGAGGCATGCTCCAGTGGAGCGCTCCGTTTGATTTTGTGAGCGCAGTGTTCCTTTTTTCTTTGTCCAAGCATGTTCCTAGCACTCAATAAGTGAGCGCTGCACTCAAATTGTGAGCGCTACTCCTTGTGCCCCCTCTTCGATCCTTGGCTCTCCTTTTAGTGAGCGCCATGCTTCCTTAATTGAGCGCTATGTCTAGCGCTCCTTGGGTGCTCCCCCTTCGAGCCTTGGTGTTCCCTCTTGTGATAGCGTGCTTCCTTAATTTCCTTGGGCAAGAGCTCGAAAATGCTCACTCTTGTGAGTGTATCACTCACTTCTTTGAGCGCTCCTTGACTTGGCCTTGCTTTCCTTGCTAGCAAGGCACGAGAAGGCTTATTCTTGTGAGTGTAGCGCTCACTTCTTTGAGCGCTGGGTCTTGTGCCTTTGATGCGCGCTTCCTCTTCAAACCTTGGCCAACGCATGTTTGGTGCCTTGGTGAGTGCTTTTGGGACCTTAAAGATGCCTATCACTTGTACTTCACTTTCATGCCAATTGTAGATTATTATTATTATATATTGTTGGAAAGCTCTGAATGTCAGCTTTCCAATGCAACTGAAAGCGCATCAATTGGACATTTGTAGCTCAAGTTATGGTCCTTTGAAGAAGGCATGGTTGCGCTGTTTTAGAGGCCGAAAAGGCTCACTTTAATGAGCGCTACGTTCACTTTAGTGAGCGCTAGCTGTTTGGAGGTCAAAGTTAGCGCCAGCGTTTGAAGCCCAAACTTGATGTACACCCCATATTATTATATAGTGTTGGAAAGCTCTGGGTGTCTACTTTCCAATGCATTTGAGAGCGCATCATTCCAAACCCTACAACTCAACTTATCCTCCTTGGAAGGTGCAGATGTCAGATGGCCTTACTGCAGGATGATACTATGTTCATCTTTACACTTTCGGGGTAAATTTTCTCCCTCTGATTTAGTGTCCACCATGCATTGCCATATATGCTTGGAAAGCTCTAAATTCCTACTTTCCAATGTCACTAAAATTACCTCATTTGGAGTTTTGTAACTCGATTTATTCTTGTTGGAGTGTAAAGAGGTCAGGGTTGCAAATCCTCTTTGCTCCTCCTTGAGTTTGTTTCCAACTCTTTTGCCACCTTGGGGTTGTGATTCTTCTTTTAGTGTTTTTATTGCTCCTTCTCCTTCATCTTTTCACCTATTATCAACCAAACAAATACATCAAAGCCTTGACATAATCATCAAATCTTGCATCATTCATATTATCAACTAAATCTTACAAGAAATCTAATGAAAATGCATAAAATTGCCAATGTTTGATTGAATCAAGACAAGCATGAAATTATCACTCAAACACTTACTTATTGCCTAAAAATGAATAAAAACCATGTGAAAACTAATGAAATAGGTTTGTGAAGGTAGCCTAAGATGACTTATCATCAATGGTAAAGAGAATGACCGAGATGTATGAGAATCTGAAGGACCAAGTCTGTGTCCTGTCTTCCAATCTCGACCTCACCGTTTTTAGCATCGATAATGTTGTGGTTGAGGGGAAGATTGTTCCTGCTCCTGATGAGGATAAGATCCAGGTGTCCGACCCTAAAGCACAGATGGTATCGACTTCTTCTGCCAAGGCTGCCCAAACTGAAGATGATCTAGATGTCGAGGTGTTAGGCGAGGTCGTTGGGGCTGTCCCGCTTTCAGTGATTCCTCTTTCCCTTCCAAATGATATGGAGACTGCCGAGAACCTTGGCCCTTTTTGACTCTGTCTTTGATCCCTTTTAAATCATATTTTGGTGTGTGGGTCTGATAAACATTTTATTTTGTAATAATTCATATCTTTAAACACTTTACCTTTAGTTGTTTCTAACATCTTTTTAGTAGTGTTTAACTTTTTTTGGGGAATTTTTACATTTGGTTATTTGATGGGCTCTCTCAGTTTGTCCTTATGGTTTTTGAGTAGTGCTATTACTCACTTTGCAAATGTTTTTAAACACTTTTACCTTTTAATTGCGCTGTCAACTTTCTAGGTAGCGTTTGATGTTTGTGATGTTTTTCGAGGTTTGCTGGAATCCCTCTTTTGGACCCGACTTTACATAGTCGGTTCTTTTTTGGCATGACTCCTTCTTGTTATGGGTGTGTCCTAGTTTCCTTTTCATTTTATGGGTCTGACTTTGCGCGGTCGGATCCTTATCGAGTTACTTTTATGAATTTTTTTATCTGACCTGTTTGAGGTCGCTTTTTATGAGTCATTTGTGTAACTCCCTACATTAATTTAGATCTCGTCGCTTCGTCTTGGTTGTGACCTTTTTAGGTCAGGCGATGACTTTTTGCGGTTTGTCAAGCATAAATTAGTGCGTTTGGGATAGTAGACTTTAAAGTAAAATAAATATGCAAAGAAATTTTATTAAAGTGTACCATCCTTTTACAGAGGTGGCTTCTAGAGGATTTGAGTGCCCCTTGGGCCTTGTTTTAGTGCCTCATTAAAAAACCCTCATTGTTAGCAAAAAAAGCGCACCTTGGTTCAAGGCTTTCTAGCTATAGTATCTTCTTAGGTTACATGCATGCCAGGACCTTGGGAGCTCTCGCCCTTGGAGGTTGGACACCTTGTAATAACCTTTTCCTAGGACTTCACTTACCCTGTATGGGCCTTTTCCATTTGCGGCCAGTTTACCCACACCCAACTTCTGTGTCCCAATATCGTTTTGGATTAGGATGAGGTCATTGGTAGCGAAGCTTCTTTTGACTACTATTTGGTTGTATCTTAAAGCCATTCGACACTTCAAGGCTTCCTCCTTAATCAGAGCTCTTTCTCAGACTTCTGAAAACAGGTCGAGCTCTTCTCTTTGTGCTTGGGGGTTGATTTCTTCATTGTAGAAGATGACTCTAGGTGATCCTTCGTCTATTTCGATGACAATCATTGCCTCCATTCCATAGGCGAGACGAAAGGGTGATTCATCCATTGTGGAGTGTGGTGTTGTCCAATACACCCACAAGACTTGAGGGAGCTCTTTAGCCCAAGCTCCTTTTACTTCTTATAGTCAGCATTTCAGCCCGGCCAATATGACTTTGTTTGTTGCCTCAGCTTGTCCATTGGCCTATGGGTGTTCCACGGAGGTGAATTGGTGTCTGATCTATAGGTCCGCCACTAGGTTTCTGAAGCTTATATCGGTGAACTGAGTTCCATTATTTATGGTGATGGAGTGGAGACTCCAAACCTTGTGACAATGTTTCTGTATAGGAATTTCTGACTTCTTTGAGCAGTAATAGTGGCTAAAGGTTATGCCTTAATCCACTTTGTGAAGTAGTCAACTCCCATTATAAGGTATTTGACTTGGCCTGAGCCTTGGAGGAATGGCCCGAGGAGATCCCATTTTGCGAACGGCCAGGGCGAAGTGACGCTGATGAGCTCTTCAGGGGGTGCTTTGTGAAAATTGGCGTGCTTCTGGCAAGGACGTCATGTTTTTACGAACTCGGCCGCTTGCTTCTGTAAGGTCGGCTAGAAGAAGCCGGCCCGAACTACCTTTTTGGATAGGGCCCGTACTCCTAGATGGTTTCCACACATGCCGCTGCAGACGTCTTCTAAGATTTCCCTTGTGTCGGAGGTCGGGACTTACTTTAGGAGGGGTGTTGAGATCCCCCTTTTGTACAAAACGTCATCAACTAGTGTGTAATTTTGTGCCTCCCTTATGAGATTTTTAGCCTTTCTTTTCTCTGTGGATAGGGTTTCAAATTTGAGGTTGTCGATTATGGGGGTCGTCCAATCTTTGTGTTGACCCGATATGTTTAGCACTTCTTCTTCTTTTGAGATTGATGGGGATTGTAGAGTTTTCTGGATGAGGCTTCTGTTGTTGTCCCCTGGCTTGGTGCTGGCTAGTTTTGAGAGGGCGTCTGCTCGGGCATTGTATTCCCGAGGTATATGTCAGACCTCACATTCTTTGAAACGCTCAAGCTGTCCATGAGTTTTGTCTAGATATTTCTTCATGGTGGGGTCTTTCGCCTGGTAGCTCCCATTAATTTGTGAAGTAATTACTTGCGAGTCACTGAAGATGGTGATGTTCTTTGCTCCGACCTCTTTAGCCACCTTCAAGCCAGCCAGTAGGGTTTCGTATTTTGCCTGGTTGTTGGAGGCGGGAAACTCAAACTTTAGGGACAGTTTTATTAGAGTTTCTTGATCACTTTCCAATATGATGCCCGCTCCACTTCTGGCTTTGTTCGAAGAGTTGTCTACATATAAGTTCCATGAGACGAGTGTCCTGGGGGAATCAGTGTTATCGGCGATGAAGTCAGCCAGGTACTGGGATTTTATGGCAGTTCGAGTTTCTTACTTGATGTCGAACTCAGACAGCTTCACTGCCCACTATAGGTTTCTTCTTGCCAGGTCCATCTTTTGCAGGATGTGCTTCATAGGCTGATTAGTATGGACCTTGACGGTGTGGGCTTAAAAATATGGTCGATGTAACACCCTAACTTTTAGCACATCATCATCGCACTAAAGATAAGGCATTACTTATATCTAAACCTTTTTATTTTATACTATTTTTATTTAATATTGAGCCTTCGCGAATACAAACTGAAACTTTCACCAAGAAAACGAAGAATCGGTACTTTAAATCATTTAATCACAAAATTATATATATCTATGTAGCATTATATACATAGACTTACTCAAAGATCCTCAAATACAATTCCTACCTCTCTAAAAACTAAAACAATAAATGACGAGGGAAAAATAAAATCTAACAACTCAACTTGTAAATAGAATCTTTTATTCTCTTGTAGTTCCGCACTAAGCCTTCGCACCTGTAGTTGAAAGGGGGTGCAGATAGGGGGTAAGAATTGGGGAGTTCTTAGTAGGGTCGGGGTTAGGAGTTAAGTTCATTCTATAGATACTTGGTCAGCAATAATAGTCAATAAGGTACCATCTAATTCAACAATTAAAGAACACAAAATTCAAACAGGCATTTATCACACCAGAATCCAGAAAATTACACCCACAAATAAATATGCGCATACAAGTATGATGCAAGTCTATCCCTAGTATAGGTAATGAGCTCATCTGTCAGTTTCGACACGCTTCCAACACAACTCAGTAACCTTTGTCTGAGTTTGGTTTCCAGTGTCATAACCTCTGTCAGCAACCTCTGTCTTATAGGTGCAACTCCCTTGAGCCGATGTATGTAAACATAACCTCTGTAAGCAACCTCTGTCTTACAGGTGAGGCTCTCTCTAGCCAATGTATGTAGCGATAACCTCTGTAAGCAACCTCTGTTTTACAGGTGCGACCATCCATTGGATTGGCCGATGTATCTCTAGAAAGCAAATCTCGG
Organism: Arachis hypogaea; assembly: GCF_003086295.3. NCBI lineage: Eukaryota > Viridiplantae > Streptophyta > Magnoliopsida > Fabales > Fabaceae > Arachis > Arachis hypogaea. Next base: position 69,101,825 of record NC_092039.1, on the reverse strand, counting down.
TGGACTCACCACCAAATCTCTGCTCGTTTTCAGCAAGTAAACAATCATCTCTACTTCTCTCCTTTCTTTTCGTTCTTTCTTTCTTTTCTTTTCTATTCTTTGCTTTCTTATGGCAGAGGTTCTTTAGATTCTTTTAATCTTTGCTCTCTATTTATCTATGGTAGAGATTTTTTTAATATTTTTCTTTCCTTTTCTTTTCTTTCTTCTTCTTCTTTTCTTTCCTATTATTCCATAATATAAATTGTTTTCGCATTATTCCCTCGCCTCTCCCTAAGTGTCTTATGAAAAAATAGAATTATAAACTTCTTTAATTAAGTCTGTGTTCTCTAAACCTTTTAGGATTACTTTGCTTGCTTGCTTACTCATTAATATTACACATTATAATATTCTTACAAAATAATATCTTTGATAAATACTAATTATAATAATAATTTATTTTAATATAAATGAATAATTTAAAGAAATGTTTAAAATAATATTTATAATCTTCTTTTAAAACTTAGTTTATAAAACCTTATTTTAAACTTTTATTAATTACTTTCTAAATCACGAACTTTTTAATATTCTATTTTTAACTTCAATATTTTATAAAATTATATTTGAACCCTCACTTATTTTCATATTTATAATAGCAACCCTAATCTTTTACGAAATACCCATTTTTACTCCTTCAAAAATACAATTTAATTACTATTCTTTCTTTTATATCAAAACCGAAACCCTTAGCCCTTTCATTTCAAAATATTACTTATATTTTAATCTGTTCTTGAGTTTCTCGGTTACCGATTCTTCGTAACTTTTAATTTAATTAATCTCTCGACCATCAAATCTCACCAAATTTATACTTTATTCTTAACGAATTTCCATCCTAAAATTCACCAAAACACTCCAGCTGGCCGTTCATATATAGCCGAACCAATAAATCACAAGCAACAACAATAATTCAACATAAACTCATTCAAACTCAAACAATAATCAACCAAATCAACATTCACTTATCAAATTCATATTTAATTATTATAAAGTTACCAAACCCTACCTTTGTGCAGAAATCACAGCAACAGAAACTCCGGAGGAGCTTTCTAACTGAGCTGCTGAAGAGAAAAACGTCAGAAATCGTCTGTGCCTCCTAGAACTCTAAGTGGCCAAACTCAAGGGGAAGAGGAGCTACATCATCATCAATTTCTATCGGACAAAAATGATGTCAATGTATAGAGAGAAAAAATACAAACACTTTTACTAGATTAGATTTTTTATTGGAGTTACGAATCTCAAAAAATCGAAGTCAGAAGATCAAAGGGAGCCACAGTTTTTATAAGAGCACTCTCAACTCTCTCTTTTCTTTCAAACTCAATTCGGTGGTTAAATGAAAAGAAAAGAAAGATGATTAAGGATGATGTTAATGAATGAAAATTTTGTGGTGGTTAAAGCATTATTATGTGTCATGAGTATATATGTATACAGAAATAATTAAGCCACGTTTTATTTCTTTCATTCCTTTCTTTGTTCTTTAAAGGCTTCGGCCAATTTTCTTTTTGTTTTCATTTGTTCCATAATAATAATAATAATAATAATAATAATAATAATAATAATAGTAATAATAATGATAATATTTTAATATTAATAATAATAATAACAACAATAATAATAATAATAGTTATAAAAAATTAATTAAATTTTGTCTATTAAAATATTTTTTAATAAATAATTCAAATTAATAGAATAAGTTATAATTAAATTAAATTTCAATAATCATAAAATTTTATTTTGTTATTTTTGTTAAAAAGAATTTCTTAAAAATAAAATCTCAATATAATATAATAACACATAGATAACTAATTATTTTATTTTAAAAAATTCGGGGTGTTACAGTCGAAGCCTTTGGGACGTGAGTACAAAGGCATAGGCAAATTTCTCTATCTTTTGGTAATTCAGTTCGACCTCTTGTAGGGTTTTGTTGACGAAATTGACAGGTTACTGCCCCACATCATCTTCTCAGACCAGAGCCGAGGCTATTGCGCAGCTTCCAATTGCCAGATATAACACGAGCTCTTCCCCTTTAGCAGGTCGGATCAGAATGGGTGGTTGTCCCAAGAATGCTTTGAAATCTTGGAAAGCCTTTTCGCACTCTGGGATCCATTCAAACTCCTTCCCTTTCCTTAAGATTGAGTAGAAGGGAAGTGACCTTAGGGCCGATCCTACCAGAAATCTAGATGAGGCAGCCAGCCTTCCGTTCAGTTGTTGTACCTCTTTTACATAGGTCGGCCTTTTCATGTTGAGTATGACTCGGCACTTGTCCGGGTTTGCCTCTATGCCCCTTTGGGTTAGCATGAATCCCAAGAACTTGCCGGCTTCTACCGTGAAGGTGCACTTTGTAGGGTTTGGGCTCATATCATGCTTCCTTATAGATGCGAAAACTTTAGATAGGTCGGATAGCAATGTCTCATCTTTTTGGGTTTTGACCAACATGTCATCTACGTATACTTCCATCAACTGCCTTATGTGGTCAAAGAACACTTTGTTCATCAGTCGCTGGTATATAGCTCCTGCATTCTTTAGCCCGAAAGGTATTACCACATAGCAGTATTTTGCTTTTGGGGTTATGAACGAGGTCTTTTCTTGATCGGGTATATGCAGCGGTATTTGGTTGTAGCCTGAGTAAGCATCCATGAAGGAGAGGTACTTGTAGCCTGAAGATGTGTCGACTAAGGCGTCGATGCTTGGGAGGGGATAGGAATCCTTTGGGGCAGGTCTTGTTGAGGTTAGTGTAGTAAACACACATTCTCCATTTTTCATTTGGCTTCTTTACCAATACGACGTTGGCGAACCAAAGTGGGTACTTGACCTCCCTTATGAACCCTGCCTCTAGCAAGGCCTGTACTTGTTCTTCCATGGCTTGCATCTGTTTGGGCCCGAGTTTTCTCCGCCTCTGTTGAACAAGTCAGGATCCGGGGTATACGGCAAGCTTATGGCATATTAGGTTTGGATCTATATCGAGCATGTCAGCAGCTGTCCAAGTGAAGAGGTCGGAGTTTTTCTTTAGCAGGTGGATGAGTTGTTCTTTTAGGCTTTTTTCTAAGTTCTCCCCTATGCTTGTGGTCTTGTCAAGGGTACTTCTGACTTGGACTTCCGCAGTTTTGCCTTCGGGTCGGGGGCATAATTCGTCATGAACTCGGGCTCCTCCGAGTTTGATGGTGTTGACCTCTTTCTCTTCGGAGCCGGCTTTCAAGCTTAGGCTCTCATTGTAGCACCTTCTTGCAAGCTTCTGGTCCCCATTTTATGGTGGCTATTCCTTCGTTTGTGAGAAACTTCATACAGAGGTGCAGGGTAGAGACGACGGCGGCAAGTCGGTCTAAGGTTGTTCGCCCAATGAAGGCATTATAGGCCGAGTTCATGTTGACTACGATGTAGTCAATGCTTAAAGTCTTCAATCGGGTGCCTTTTCTAAACGTGGTATGTAATGAGATGTACCCTAAAGGCTGAATTGGGGTGTTCCCTAACCCGAACAGGCTGTTGGGGTATGCTTTCAGTTCTTTTTCCTCGAGTTCAAGCTTGTCGAAAGCGGGTTTAAATAGAATGTAGGCCGAGCTTCCTTGGTCGACCAAAGTTCGTTCGAGGTTGGAGTTTGCAAGGACGATGGTAATTACTATTAGATTGTCATGCCCTGGTGATATGCCTTGGGCGTCCTCCTTGGTGAAGGAAATTGTGGGTAGGTTGAATGGTTGACTGTCTTCTTCGACGTGGTATACCTCCTTAAGGTTCCTTTTGCGGGATGACTTTGAGATTTCTTCTCCTGCAAACCCTCCATTAACCATGTGGATATGTCATTCTGGGGTGTGGGGAGGGCGTTCTGTCCGACCTCCTTTTTTGTCCCTTTTTCGCTTTCTTGGGTCCTCCGACTTATCGGCTGGGTACCAGTCGAGTCATCCCTCCCTAGCCAACTTTTCTATGATATTTTTTAGGTCGTAGCATTCGTTGGTAGGGTGCCTATAGAGCTTGTGGTATTCTCAATATTCTGTCTGACGTCTTGCTTTCTTGTATTTGATCAGATGGGGTGGTGGGATTTTCTCTGTGTGACATATTTCCCTATAGACATCTTGATGAGAGAGATTTTTGTGTTGGTATAGAAATTAGAAATAAATCCGATCATGAGTATAGTCTAATCGACACGCGAATTTCTCATCAAACAATCCTAAAATCTACAATCGAGAGTATTAGTCCCGAGTCGTCTTCCTTAGGAATTGCCTTAGGATGTACATCATTGATTAGGAAGTCTTTTGTGGTTTTGAGAGTGAGTACAAGAACTTAAGCTAGCTAAGAATGAACAACAATCAATTATGATAAAAGCCTTGGCTAAGGATGAGTATTGGAAGTTCCATCATTATAGCTCCCATCAATTGTAACAACAATCAATCATTGTTTCACCTAGTTGACCCCAATCATGGAGAAAAGTCAAGTGAAAGTAATTAACTTGAGTCATAAGTCCTAAGGGAGCTTAGCTTTAGTGGCTTACAAGTTAATTAACAACTCTTGATTGATAGTCAACAATTGATATCAACTATTCAAGTGTTTCAAACAACTCAACCCCTAAGCCAAGAAAGAGGAATCTACTCCATAGCTAGGGTTGTCATTTTCTCAAACAATTGGTGAGCAATAATAAAAAGCATTATGAAATCAAGAAAAAGAATTGAATTCAAGCTATCTACTTCAAGCAAACATCAACAATCAAACAATTGAATGAAATTCCTCACCTCATTAACCTAAATCAAAGTAGCAAAGTCACAAATCTAAAATCCAAAGTGAATGAACCAAAATAACACTAATTGAGAGTAGGAGAATTAGATCCACAACTTGAATCAAAGTAAAAGTGAATTAGCAATTGATCTCATGAAAGAAATCTAAGAGAAATTGGAATGGAGAGAGCAAAATCCTAGAGAGAAGTTGGAGTTTCTCTCTCTACAAAATGTAACTAACTAATGGAAAAATCTAGAAAAATGTTCTAATGAGTGAATGTGTGTGACTCTCTCAATCCTTGGACTTATTATGCCTTTTCCGCCAGAAATCCTACTCCAAATAGGAGCTGTAACTTCCCTGAAATCGCTAGTCACATTTTCACTTTAAAAATCACGTGCAGCATCGACGCATACGTGCACAGCACGCGTACGCGTCCCTGGAGCTTCACGATCCACGCGCATGCGTTAGGCGTGTGCGCGTGCCCATGGGGTTTGGCTCAGCTATATAAGCGCGCCGGCTCTTAGCTCTGGCTCAATCGCGCTGGTCTCGATGACTCGCATCCGTGTGTACGCGCAAGGCACGCGTACGCGTGGGTGCTAAAACTTCCAAAGCTCCAATTTCCATGCTCATTCCCTTTGTGCAAGCTTCCTTTCTCTCCTCTAAGCCATCCTTGCCCTATAAACTCTGAAATTACTCAACAAATGGATCACTGCATCGAGTGGTAATAGAGGAGGATAAAAATATTTCTCATTCAATGTAAAAGAAGCATGTTTTCATCCATTAGGCAAAGTTGGAAAAGGAACACAAAATCATGCACTTTTATATGAATAAGTATGAAGGACCGTTGATAAACCCTCAAAATCCATACAAGATAAACCCTAAAAATGGGGTTTATCACATCTACCAAGGAGACCCAGAGAGGGTTGTAATTGTGATACTTTCAGGGCTTGTCGGTGCTAGGCTCTTCCTTCCTCTTAGATTCCCGCTCTCTATCTCATGGTGAGTAGGGGAAGTTAGTCTTTGAGTGTTCTCTTAGTCGGAAGTTTTCTTCCGTGTTGATGTATTTTTCCGCCCGTTCCTACACCTTGTTCAAAAGGTGCGGTGTCGCTTGGATATTTACTGGCCGAAGGGCCCTTCCTTCAGACCGTTGACCAATCCCATAATAGTTGCCTCGGTAGGCAAGCTTTGGATCTCTAGACAGGCTTTATTGAATCTTTCTATGTAATCTCAGAGGCTCTCCATATCTCCTTGCTTGATTCCCAACAAGCTCGGAGCATGTTTTGTCTTGTCTTTTTGGATGGAGAAACTGTCTAGGAAATTCCTGGTGAGGTCATCAAAGCTAGCGACCGACCTAGGGAGTAGGCTGTCAAACCACTTCATTGTTGCCTTAGTGAGAGTAGTGGGAAAGGCTTTGCAGCGAGTTGTGTTGGAGGCGTTGGTCAAGTACATCTGGCTTTTGAAATTACTGAGGTGGTGGCTTGGGTCGGTCGTCTCGTTATAGAGATCCATGTCAGGCGGCTTGAAATTTTTGGGGACCTTTACTTTCATGATCTCTTCTGGGAATGAGTCCCATTCTCCTAAAGCGCTTGCCTCCTAATCCGTCCGGGTTGTACGCGTGATGGGCGGATATTTTATACGCTTTTTGACATCATTTTCATATAGTTTTTAGTATGTTTTGTTTAGTTTTTATTGAGTTTTTATAGGTTTTGGTGTTAAAATTCAAATTTTTGGATTCTACTATGAGTTTTTGTGTTTTTGTACAATTTCAGGTAATTTCTGGCTGAAATTGAGGAGCTGGAGCAAAAGTCTGATTCAGAGATAGAGAAAGTACTGCAGGTGTTGTCTGGATCTGACCTCCTTGTATTCAGAAGAGCTTTTCTGGAGCTATAGAAATCCAAATGTAGTGTTCTCAACAACTATGAAAAGTTAACTTCCAGAGCTTTTAAGCAATATATAATAGTTTATACTTTGCTTCAGATTATAAGGCCCAAAACTGGCATCCAACGCCAGTTTCTTGCCCCCTTCCTGGCGTCTAGCGCTCAAAGAGCAGAGCTAGTGTCCAAACGCCCAGAGAGGACCCCCTAGCCAGTGTTCAACACCCTAGAGGTCTCCTAGCACATGGGTCTTGATGGATATTTTTGGAAAACGAATTCCAACATCCAAACTCACCGGCAAGTGCACCGGGTCGCATCAAGTAATAATAACTCACGGGAGTGAGGTCGATCCCACAGGGATTGAAGGATTGAGCAATTTTAGTTTAGTGGTTGATTTAGTCAAGCGAATCAAGATTTGGTTGATTGATTGGTGATTTGTAGAATTTAAATTGCATTGAAAGTAAAGAGAACAGGAAATAAATTGCTGAATCTTAAATAACAAGAAATTAAATGGCAGAAACGTAGATTGCAAGAAATATAAATTGCAGAATCTTAAAGTACAAGAAATGTAAATGGCTTGAAATGTAAAGGGGATTGGGGATTGCATTTGCAGAATTTAAGCAAGGAAAAGTAAATTGCATCAAGTGGAGAAGTAGAAGAGGGTGTGGATGAAATCAGATCTTGAAGTAGAGAAGTAAATGAACATGGGAAGCAATAAACAAAATGTAAATTGGGAAATTAGATCTCAGGACCCAGAGACTAGAAAACCAAGTCTAGATCTCAATGCCTTCCTAGATCCAACAAGAACAATTGCAAGGGAATTGTAAATTGCAAAGAAATTAGATGAGACGCAAGTAACAGAAATGGAAATTCAATTGCACTGAAAATAAACAAGATCCAAGGTGAGATTGAAACAGAATTCCTTCAATTCTCCAACCCAAGATCCAAGACAAAGTAATTGAAATTGAAAGCAATAAAACTAAGAGGAAGAGAATGGAATTCTCCTTCCCCGAAACTAAGAAACTAAAATTCACTCAAGCTCTCCGAAAACTCTAAATGAAAACTATTATGAAAAATTCAAAAGGAAAGCTCCCCGAAGAACTTGAATTCTATCCTATTTATTGGTGGACGAAATTGTGATCCTTTATTAGTGGCTCCTTGGCATGTGCCAAAAAGAACTAATTTAACTAACTGATTACTTTCTTTTCACAACTTTGTTCAACTAACCAGCAAGTGCACTGGGTCGTCCAAGTAATACCTTACGTGAGTAAGGGTCGATCCCACGGAGATTATTGGTTTGAAGCAATCAATATTTATTTTATTAGTCTTAGTTAGGATGTCAACAAGGTTATTTGGATTAAAAGTGAAATTACTAGGTTTGATTATAAAAATAAAAGAGGGAACAATGTTACTTTGTTTTGCAGTACTGGGGAATATGTTGGAGTTTTGGAGATGCTTTGTCCTCTGACTTCAACTCTTCCTTGAAATCCTCTTCTCACACGCAGGTTCCTTCCATGGCAAGCTCTATGTAGGGTGTCACCGTTGTCAGTGGCTACTTCCCATCCTCTCAGTGAAAACATTCCTATGCTCTGTCACAGCACGGCTAATCATCTGTCGGTTCTCAATCAGGTTGGAATAGAATCCATTGATTCTTTTGCGTCTGTCACTAACGCCCAGCCCTCAGGAGTTTGAAGCACGTCACAGTCATTCAATCCTGGAATCCTACTCGGAATACTACAGACAAGGTTTAGACTTTCCGAATTCTCATGAATGCCGCCATCAATCCGGCCTATACCACGAAGATTCTGTTGGGGAATCTAAGAGACATTCATTCAGTCTGATGTAGAACGGAGGTGGTTGTCAGGCACACGTTCATGGATTGAGGAAGGTGATGAGTGTCACGGATCATCACCTTCTTCACAATTAAGCGCGAATAAACATCTTAGATAAGAACAAGCGTGTTTGAATGGAAAACAAAGGAATTGTATTAAATCATCGAGACGCTACAGAGCTCCTCACCCCCAACAATGGAGTTTAGAGACTCATGCCATCAAAAGTATGTAATTCAGATCTGAAAAATGTCATTAGGTCCAAGAAATGTCTGTAAAAGTTGTTTAAATAGTAAACTAGTAACCTAGGTTTACAGAAAATGAATAAACTAAGATAATTGGTGCAGAAATCCACTTCTAGGGCCCACTTGGTGTGTGCTGGGGCTGAGACTAAAGCTTTCCACGTGTAGAGGCCTTTCTTGGCGTCAAACTTCAGGTTATGACGTGTTTTGGGCGTTCAACTCCGGATAATGACGTTTTTCTGGCGTTTAACTCCAGACAGCAGCATGAACTTGGCGTTTAACGCCAAGTTACGTCGTCTATCCTTGCGCAAAGTATGGACTATTATATATTGCTGGAAAGCCCTGGATGTCTACTTTCTAACGCCGTTGAGAGCGCGCCAATTGGACTCCTGTAGCTCCAGAAAATCCATTTCGAGTGCAGGGAGGTCAGGATCCAACAGCATCAGCAGTCCTTTTTCAGCCTAAGTCAGATTCTTGCTCAGCTCCTCTCAATTTCAGCCAGAAAATACCTGAAATCACAGAAAAACACACAAACTCATAGTAAAGTCCAGAAATATAATTTTTGCCTAAAAACTAATATTATTTTACTAAAACCTAACTGAAACATGCTAAAATCTACATGAAATTACCCCCAAAAAGCGTATAAAATATCCGCTCATCACAACACCAAACTTAAACTGTTGCTTGTCCTCAAGCAACTAGATGAATAAAATAGGTTTTAACAGAAATAAAGAAGTAATAATATTCTCAAGTTTTAAATGAAGCTCAAATTCTTATTAGATGAGCGGGGCTTGTAGCTTTTTGTCTCTGAACAGTTTTGGCATCTCCCTGTATCTTTAAATTTTCAGAATGATTGGCATCCTTAGGAACTCAGAATTCAGATAGTATTATTGACTCTCCTAGTGTAGTATGTTGATTCTTGAACACAGTTATTTTTATGAGTCTTGGCTGTGGCCCTAAGCACTTTGTCTTCCAGTATTACCACCGGATACATAAATGCCACAGACACATAACTGGGTGAACCTTTTCAGATTGTGACTCAGCTTTGCTAGAGTCCCCAGTCAGTGGTGTCCAGAGCTCTTAAGCACACTCTTTTGCTTTGGATCATGACTTTAATCACTCAGTCTCAAGCTTTTCACTTGGACCTTCATGACACAAGCACATGGTTAGGGACAGCTTGGTTTAGCCGCTTAGGCCTGGATTTTTATTTCCTTGGGCCCTCCTATCCATTGATGCTCAAAGCCTTGGATCCTTTTTATTCTTGGCTAGTGCCCATGGCTTGTGAATATTGTGTTTTTTTTTTTTGACTGCTTTTTCTTGCTTCAAGAATCAATTTCATCATCTTTCAGATCATCAACAATATTTTTCGTGTTCCTCATCCTTTCAGGAGCCAATATTCATCAAATTCAAAGTACATATTATGCACTGTTCAAGCATTCATTCAGAGAACAAAAGTATTGCCACCACATATAATTAATTATAAATTTATTATTAAGAACTCGAAAAATATAGATTACTTCTTAATTCTAAAAAAAATCTACTACTTTATTCATGCCTGATGATGATGAGAAAATTAAATTATAGCTTAATTGGAAATAAAATCAAAATAGACATCCTAATTACTACTAAATATCTTCTAAGGTCAATTTCTAAAAGGAATAATTATCACTAAGTTAAAACAGAAAAATTGGAACTCAGCAACCTGTTGTTTTGAGGAGTGGATGCTCCTCTAATTCTTTGGGGTGTGGTTCAAGGATTAATTTTTGGCGCTTCAGCTCCCTTAGATCACGCCCTTGCTCCTCCTGTTCCTTGAGCAGTTTGCAAATCATGCTACCTTGATTATTCTATTCTTCCTTTATTTGATCCATAGCTTCTTGCAATCTGGAAATAGAAGTCTCAAGCTGTTCCCAATATTCGAATTGGGGCAGTTCTGGGAGGGCTTCTTGTGCTCTCCTTCTGACAGAATCCTCTTGTTGTTGTTGCCTGATCATTGATGTTCCAGTAATGGGCTTTTCAATTAGGATATATTCAGTTATTCCCATCTTTACTCCAGCATCTTTGCAAAGCATAGAAACTAGGCTTGGATAAGCCAATTTAGCGTCCTTAGAATTCCTGTTTGCTATTTTATATAGCTCACAAGAGATCAGCTGATGGACTTCCACTTCTTTTCCCAACATGATGCAGTGAATCATGACAGCTCTTTTGATGGTAACTTCAGAATGGTTGCTGGTGGGCAATATGGAACGACTAATAAAATCCAGCCAGCCTCTGGCTACTGGTTTTAGATCTTCTCTTTTGAGTTGAACTGGAATGCCAGTTGTACTGTTAGTCCACTTGGCTCCAGGGATGCATATATCCTCCAGAACCTTGTCCAACCCTTTATTGACCCTCATCATTCTCCTATTAAAGGAGTCTGGGTCATCTTTCAGTTGAGGAATCTTGAATATTTCCCTAATCTTGTCAGAATTGGTATGAACGATCTTTCCTCTGACTAAGGTCTTATGGTCAAAGAGAGCAGCTCCAATGATTCTTTGCCTTTCTGTCTGCCATAGATTAGCATAGAATTCCTGAACCATATTCTTCCCCACTTTCGTTTCAGGATTGGCCAGAATTTCCCAATTCCTGTTTCGAATTTGCTCTTGGATCTCCGGATATTCATCTTCTTTCAGATCAAATCTGACTTCCGGGATCACTGATCTGTGACTCATTATCTTGTAGTAATGGTCTGAATGTTCTTTAGTTAAGAACTTCCCTTGATTCCAAAGTGGCTTTGGAGCGCTTTCTTTCTTCCCTCTTGGGGTGGTTTGCTTTCCTTTAGGAGCCATGATCTTAAGTGAGTGTATTTTTGTGATCACGGATAAGCAAACCAAACTTAGAGTTTTGCTTGTCCTCAAGCAAAGGAGAAGAAAGAAGAGGGATAGAAGGAGAGTAAGTGTTGGATGAAGATGAGGAGGAGGAGGCCGAATATAATATAAAGGGATGGGGGGGTGGGAAATTTTCGAAAAATAAGAAAGAGATAAGATAAAAGATATGATTTTAAAAATTATGATCAGAAAAGATATAGTTTTAAAAAGGAAAAGATATGAATCATAATTTAAAAGATAATTTTGAAATTTAATTTTGAAGAGGATTTTCTTAAAAGGAATTATTGATGTGTTGGAAACAAATTTGAAAAGATGATGGCTTGAATTGGAAAGTCATTTGGCTTTATGGATTAAGATATATTTAATATTTTTGAAAAAGGGATTTTAGAAATTAGGATAAAAACTTTTGGAATTGAAAGTGATAATTTAAAATATGTTTATGCAAGAAATCATGAATTGAAACATAAAAATTTTGAAAAATTGCAAAGAAAAACGAAATTGTACCTCCTCCCACCATCCTGGCGTTAAACGCCCACATGGTGCATGGTTTGGGCGTTTAACGCCCACATGTTGCTTCTCCTGGGCGTTCAACGCCCATGTGATGCTTCTTTCTGGCGTTGAACGCCAGGAAGTCCTTCTTTACTGGGCGTTTTTCTAAACGCCTAGAATGCTAGCAGATTGGCGTTAAACGCCCAGAAGGTGCATCTTTCTGGCGTTTAACGCCCAGAAGATGCTCCTTTCTGGCGTTTAACGCCCAGAAGGCTACCCTTACTGGCGTTAAACGCCCAGTGGGTGCTTCTTTTGGGCGTTTAACGCCCAAAGTGTTTCTTACTGCTTTTTCATGCCAGTGAGCTTCCAAATTTCTCTGTAACTCTTGGGACTTCAATAAATTTGCTATTTCACCTTTGAAGATACTTAGACCTAAACCTGTAAAGAAAGAAAATTTATTTAATTAGTAATTAAACTTTGTACATGGCTGGGTTGCCTCCCAGCAAGCGCTTCTTTAATGTCATTAGCTGGACTATCACTGATCTTCAATTAAGTCTTAGTCTTGAGCATTCTTGCTCGAGATTTCCTTCAAGATAGTGTTTAACTCTTTGTCCATTAACAATGAACTTTTTGTTAGAGTCACTATCCTGAAGTTCTATGTATCCATATGGTGATACGCTTGTGATTACATATGGACCTCTCCACCGGGATTTTAATTTCCCAGGGAATAATTTGAGCCTTGAATTAAATAGCTGAACTTTCTGTCCTGGCTCAAAGACTCTGGATGACAATTTCTTATCATGCCATCTTTTTGCTTTCTCTTTGTAAATTTTTGCATTTTCGAAAGCATTGAGTCTAAATTCCTCTAGCTCATTTAACTGGAGTAATCGTTTTTCTCCAGCTAACTTGGCATCAAGGTTCAGGAATCTGGTTGCCCAATAGGCCTTGTGTTCCAGTTCCACTGGCAAGTGACATGCCTTTCCATACACCAGCTGGTACGGAGAGGTCCCTATAGGGGTCTTAAATGCTGTTCTGTATGCCCATAGAGCATCATCCAAGCTTCTTGCCCAATCCTTTCTACGGTTAATTATAGTCCGTTCCAGGATTCTTTTAAGTTCTCTATTTGAGACTTCAGCCTGCCCATTAGTTTGTGGGTGATATGGAGTAGCCACCCTGTGGTTGACTCCATAACGTACTAGAGCAGAGTAGAGCTGTTTATTACAGAAATGAGTGCCCCCATCACTGATTAACACTCTAGGGATACCAAATCTGCTGAAGATATGTTTCTGGAGGAATTTTAACACTGTTTTAGTGTCATTAGTGGGTGTTGCAATAGCCTCCACCCATTTGGATACATAATCCACTGCCACCAGAATATAGGTGTTTGAGTATGATGGTGGGAAAGGTCCCATGAAGTCAATGCCCCATACATCAAACAACTCAATCTCCAAGATTCCTTGTTGAGGCATGGCATAACTGTGAGGCAGGTTGCCTGATCTTTGGCAACTATCACAGTTAAGCACAAATGCTCGGGAGTCTTTATAGAGAGTAGGCCAGTAGAAGCCACTTTGGAGGACTCTTGTGGCTGTTCGTTCACTTCCAAAATGTCCTCCATACTGTGATCCATGGCAATGCCAAAGGATCTTCTGTGCTTCTTCTTTAGGCACACATCTACGGATTACTCCGTCTGCACATCTCTTAAAGAGATATGGTTCATCCCAAAGATAGTACTTTGCATCTGTGATTAATTTCTTTGATTGCATCTTACTGTACTCTTTGGGTATGAATCTTACTGCCTTGTAGTTTGCAATGTCTGCAAACCATGGCACTTCTTGGATGGCTAGTAGTTGCTCATCTGGAAAGGTTTCAGAAATTTCAGTGAGAGGGAGGGACGCCCCTTCCACTGGTTCTATTCGGGACAGGTGATCTGCTACTTGATTCTCTGTCCCTTTTCTGTCTCTTATTTCTATATCAAACTCTTGCAGAAGTAACACCCATCTGATGAGTCTGGGTTTTGAATCCTGCTTTGTGAGTAGATATTTAAGAGCAGCATGATCAGTGTACACAATCACTTTTGATCCTACTAAGTAGGATCTGAATTTGTCAATGGCGTAAACCACTGCCAGTAGCTCTTTTTCTGTGGTTGTGTAATTCTTCTGTGCATCATTTAGCACACGGCTGGCATAGTAAATGACATGCAGAAGCTTGTCATGCCTTTGTCCCAACACTGCACTAATGGCATGGTCACTGGCATCACACATCAGTTCGAATGGTAATGTCCAGTCTGGTGCAGAGATGATTGGTGCTGTAACCAATTTAGCTTTCAGAGTCTCAAATGCCTGCAGACACTCTTTATCAAAGATAAATGGCGTGTCTGCAGCTAGCAGGTTGCTCAGAGGTTTGGCGATTTTTGAAAAATCCTTTATAAACCTCCTATAGAATCCTGCATGCCCCAGAAAGCTTCTGATTGCCTTAACATTAGTAGGTGGTGGTAATTTTTCAATTACTTCTACCTTAGCTTGGTCCACCTCTATTCCCTTGTTCGAAATTTTGTGCCCAAGGACAATTCCTTCAGTCACCATAAAGTGACATTTTTCCCAGTTTAAAACCAGGTTAGTCTCTTGGCATCTTTTCAGAACAAGTGCTAAATGGTTAAGGCAGGAGCTGAATGAGTCTCCAAATACTGAAAAGTCATCCATGAAGACTTCCAGAAATTTTTCCACCATATCAGAGAAAATTGAGAGCATGCACCTCTGAAAGGTTGCAGGTGCATTGCACAGGCCAAATGGCATCCTTCTGTATGCAAATACTCCAGATGGGCATGTGAATGCCGTTTTCTCCTGATCCTGGGGATCTACTGCAATTTGATTATAATCTGAATATCCATCCAGGAAGCAGTAGTATTCATGACCTGCTAGTCTTTCTAGCATCTGGTCTATGAATGGTAAAGGAAAATGATCCTTTCTGGTGGCTGTATTGAGTCTTCTGTAATCAATGCACATACGCCACCCTGTAACTATCCTTGTAGGAACCAGTTCATTTTTTTCATTATGAACTACTGTCATGCCACCCTTCTTAGGGACAACTTGGACAGGGCTCACCCAGGGGCTGTCAGAAATAGGATAAATAATCCCAGCCTCTAGTAATTTAGTGACCTCTTTTTGCACCACTTCTTTCATAGCTGGGTTCAGTCGCCTTTGTGGTTGAACCACTGGCTTGGCGTCATCCTCCAACAAGATTTTGTGCATGCATCTGGCTCGGCTAATGCCCTTAAGATCACTAATGGACCACCCAAGAGCTGTCTTGTGCGTCCTTAGCACTTGAATTAGTGCTTCCTCTTCCTGTGGCTCTAAGGTAGAGCTTATAATTACAGGAAAGGTTTCACCTTCTCCCAGAAATGCATATTTCAGGGATGGTGGCAATGGTTTGAGCTCGGGTTTTGGAGGTTTCTCCTCTTCTTGAGGGATTTTCAGAGGTTCTATTATCTTCTCTGATTCCTCCAAATCAGGCTGAACATCTTTAAAGATGTCCTCCAGCTCTGATTCGAGACTCTCAGCCATATTGACCTCTCTTACCAGAGAGTCAATAATATCAACACTCATGCAGTCATTTGGGGTGTCTGGATGTTGCATGGCTTTAACAACATTCAACTTGAACTCCTCCTCATTGACTCTCAAGGTCACTTCCCCTTTCTGGACATCAATGAGGGTTCGGCCAGTTGCTAGGAAAGGTCTTCCTAGAATGAGAGTTGCACTCTTGTGCTCCTCCATTTCCAGCACCACAAAGTCAGTAGGAAAGGCAAATGGCCCAACCTTGACAATCATGTCTTCAATCACGCCTGATGGGTATTTAATGGAGCCATTAGCAAGTTGAAGACATATCCTGGTTGGTTTGATTTCTTCAGTCAAACCAAGCTTTCTGATAGTAGATGCAGGTATTAGGTTGATACTTGCCCCAAGATCGCATAAAGCTTGCTTGGTACAAACACCTTCTAATGTGCATGGTATCATAAAGCTCCCAGGATCTTTAAGCTTCTCAGGTAAGCTTTTCAGAATGACTGCACTACATTCTTCAGTGAGGTAAACTTTTTCAGTTTCCCTCCAATCCTTCTTATGACTTAAGATCTCTTTCATGAACTTAGCATAAGAAGGTATTTGCTCAAGTGCTTCTGCAAACGGAATCTTTATTTCAAGAGTCCTGAGATAGTCTGCAAAGCGGGCAAATTGCTTATCCTGTTCTGCTTGGCGGAGTTTTTGAGGATAAGGCATTTTGGCTTTGTATTCCTCAACCTTAGTTGCTGCAGGTTTATTACCTACAGAAGTGGGTTGGGAAGCCTTTTTAGAAGGATTGTTATCAGCACTTGTATGTGACTGATCACCCACTGGCGTTTGAATACCAGGGGTGGAAGCTGGGGTGGCGTTAAACGCCACCTCCTTGCTTGTCACTGGCGTTTGAACACCAGAACCATGTTCCTTTTGGGCGTTCAACGCCAGATCCATGCTTGTTTCTAGCGTTGAATGCCAGGAATGAGCATGGTTTGGGCGTTCAGCGCCAGCTTTATCCCTTTCTGGGCTCTGCTTGTCCTCAGAGGGATTTTGAGTAGCTATTTGTTCATTTCCTGTCTTCTTGCTGTTTTGAAGTGAGGTATTTAATGGTTTCCCACTTCTTAATTGAACTGCTTGGCATTCATCTGCTATTTGTTTTGACAGTTGCTTTTCTGTCTGTTTTAATTGCACTTCCATGTTTTTGTTAGCCATTCTTGTTTCCTGTAATATTTCCTTGAATTCGGCTAGCTGCTGAGTTAGAAAGTCTAATTGCTGATTGAATTCATTAGCCTGATCCACCGGACTGAGTTCTGCAGTTACTGTTTTAGCTTCTTCTTTCATGGAAGATTCACTGCTTAGGTACAGATGCTGATTTCTGGCAACTGTATCAATGAGCTCTTGAGCTTCTTCAATTGTTTTTCTCATATGTATAGATCCACCAGCTGAGTGGTCTAGAGAAATCTGAGCTTTTTCTGTAAGCCCATAGTAGAAGATGTCTAATTGCACCCATTCTGAAAACATTTCAGAGGGGCATTTTCTTAGCATCTCTCTGTATCTCTCCCAAGCATCATAAAGGGATTCATTATCTCCTTGTTTGAAGCCTTGGATGCTTAGCCTTAGCTGTGTCATCCGTTTTGGAGGGAAATAGTGATTCAGGAATTTTTCTGACAGCTGTTTCCATGTTTTTATGCTGTTCTTAGGCTGGTTATTTAACCACCTCTTAGCTTGATCTTTTACAGCAAATGGAAACAGTAGTAATCTGTAGACATCCTGATCCACTTCCTTATCATGTACTGTATCAGCAATTTGCAGAAATTGTGCCAGAAATTCTGTAGGTTCTTCATGTGGAAGACCAGAGTACTGGCAGTTTTGCTGTACCATGATAATGAGCTGAGGATTCAGCTCAAAGCTACTAACTCCAATGGAGGGTATACAGATACTACTCCCATATGAAGCAGTAGTGGGGTTAGCATATGACCCCAGAGTCCTCTTGGACTGTTCATTCCTACTTGCTTCCATGATGGAATACAAGTTGAGAATTTATATGTTGAGAATTATTTATTTTATAGTAATGGAATAAATAAAAATGGAATAAATAAAAAGAAGTTAAAAATATTTTATTTTCAGAAAATTTTTTTCGAAAAAAAAATGAAATTAAAATTTAAAAATTTAAAAAAAAAATTCGAAAAAGTAGTTGGAAAATATAAAATTTTTGAATTTTGAATTTTATGATGAAAGAGAAAAACACGCAAAAGACACAAGACTTAAAATTTTTAGATCTAATGCTCCTTATTTTCGAAAATTTTTGGAGGGAAAACACCAAGGAACACCAAACTTAAAAATTTTAAGATCAAGACACAAGAAAAACTCAAGAACACCTTGAAGATTCACAAGAACACCAAGAACAAAAGAAAGAACACCAAACTTAAAATTTTTAGAAAACTTTAAGAAAATTTTCGAAAATTATAAAAAAGATTAACAAGAAAACACTAAACTTAAAGTTTGGCACAAGATTCAATCCAAGAAAAATTATTTTTGAAAAAGGTTCCAAAGGGTATAACCAATTATCAAGAACAACTTAAATATCAAGGAAGAACCAAGAACACTAACACGAAATTTTCAAAGAACATATAAAACATGCAATTAACACCAAACTTAGAATAAGACACTAAACTCACGAAAAGTTAACACTTAATTAAGAAAAATAGTATTTTTGAAAAGAAAATTTTTTTTTTTGAAAATAAACTATCCTATCAGAATTTGATGACTCTATAACAACAAAAATAAAAATAAATTATTCCTAATCTAAGAAATAAAATAAGCCTTCAATTGTCCAAACTCAATAATCCCCGGCAACGGCGCCAAAAACTTGGTGGACGAAATTGTGATCCTTTATTAGTGGCTCCTTGGCATGTGCCAAAAAGAACTAATTTAACTAACTGATTACTTTCTTTTCACAACTTCGTTCAACTAACCAGCAAGTGCACTGGGTCGTCCAAGTAATACCTTACGTGAGTAAGGGTCGATCCCACGGAGATTATTGGTTTGAAGCAATCAATATTTATTTTATTAGTCTTAGTTAGGATGTCAACAAGGTTATTTGGATTAAAAGTGAAATTACTAGGTTTGATTATAAAAATAAAAGAGGGAACAATGTTACTTTGTTTTGCAGTACTGGGGAATATGTTGGAGTTTTGGAGATGCTTTGTCCTCTGACTTCAACTCTTCCTTGAAATCCTCTTCTCACACGCAGGTTCCTTCCATGGCAAGCTCTATGTAGGGTGTCACCGTTGTCAGTGGCTACTTCCCATCCTCTCAGTGAAAACATTCCTATGCTCTATCACAGCACGGCTAATCATCTGTGGGTTCTCAATCAGGTTGGAATAGAATCCATTGATTCTTTTGCGTCTGTCACTAACGCCCAGCCCTCAGGAGTTTGAAGCACGTCACAGTCATTCAATCCTGGAATCCTACTCGGAATACCACAGACAAGGTTTAGACTTTCCGGATTCTCATGAATGCCGCCATCAATCCGGCCTATACCACGAAGATTCTGTTGGGGAATCTAAGAGACATTCATTCAGTCTGATGTAGAACGGAGGTGGTTGTCAGGCACACGTTCATGGATTGAGGAAGGTGATGAGTGTCACGGATCATCACCTTCTTCACAATTAAGCGCGAATAAACATCTTAGATAAGAACAAGCTTGTTTGAATGGAAAACAAAGGAATTGTATTAAATCATCGAGACGCTGCAGAGCTCCTCACCCCCAACAATGGAGTTTAGAGACTCATGCCGTCAAAAGTATGTAATTCAGATCTGAAAAATGTCATTAGGTCCAAGAAATGTCTGTAAAAGTTGTTTAAATAGTAAACTAGTAACCTAGGTTTACAGAAAATGAATAAACTAAGATAATTGGTGCAGAAATCCACTTCTGGGGCCCACTTGGTGTGTGCTGGGGCTGAGACTAAAGCTTTCCACGTGTAAAGGCCTTTCTTGGCGTGAAACTTCAGGTTATGACGTGTTTTGGGCGTTCAACTCCGGATAATGACGTTTTTCTGGCGTTTAACTCCAGACAGCAGCATGAACTTAGCGTTTAACGCCAAGTTACGTCGTCTATCCTTGCGCAAAGTATGGACTATTATATATTGCTGGAAAGCCCTGGATGTCTACTTTCCAACGCCGTTGAGAGCGCGCCAATTGGACTCCTATAGCTCCAGAAAATCCATTTCGAGTGCCGGGAGGTCAGGATCCAACAGCATCAGCAGTCCTTTTTCAGCCTAAGTCAGATTCTTGCTCAGCTCCTCTCAATTTCAGCCAGAAAATACCTGAAATCACAGAAAAACACACAAACTCATAGTAAAGTCCAGAAATATGATTTTTGCCTAAAAACTAATATTATTTTACTAAAAACTAACTGAAACATGCTAAAATCTACATGAAATTACCCCCAAAAAGCGTATAAAATATCCGCTCATCATTTATACACTTTCTTCAAATGATCTTCAAGCCTTGAGTTGGGCCTTTGCTCTTGGTGGATTTTGGTTGAAAGAGGCCTTGGTTGATTGCTCTTGGAGTTTGGAGAGGAACCAAAGTGAACCAATTGAACCGGGTTGGAGTTTTGTAAAAGTTGGAGTAAAAGTTTGAGCAAAAGTTAGGGGTCTAACTTTTGCTCCAACTTTTCATATCAGCTAGCCTCTTTTGCTGATACCAACGTTGGTGCAAAAGTTAGGGGTCTAACTTTTGCTCCAACGTTGGCCCTTCCTAGTGCACCTATGGCGCCAACATTAGCCCAAAAGTTAGGGGTCTAACGTTGGCGCAAACTTTTGCTCCTCCCCTTGAATTTTCATGTGCCAACGTTAGCCCAAAAGTTAGGGGGCTAACGTTGGCGCAAGCTTTTGGTGGCCAGGGAGGTTTTTCTCATGCCAACGTTAGCCCAAAAGTTAGGGGGTTAACGTTGGCGCAAACTTTTGGTGCCCAGGGGTGATCTTCATGTGCCAACGTTAGCCCAAAAGTTAGGGGGCTAACGTTGGCGCAAACTTTAAGTGCCCAGGGAGTGATTTTCAAGTTCTAACGTTAGCCCAAAAGTTAGGGGTCTAACTTTGAGGCTAACTTTTCACCCAAAAGTTTGTGCAAAAGTTTGAGGCTAACTTTAGGTCCAACTTTCTGCTTCCTGGTTCAATTTCACTTATTCCATTGTCCTTTCTTTACTCCTAGCTATTCCTTCTTGCTTCAACCTTTCTTCAAGCTTTCTTCACCTATCATTAATCAACCAAACACATCAAAGCTATGATTAAAATCATGAGATATTCATTCTATCCTAAT
Organism: Arachis hypogaea; assembly: GCF_003086295.3. Classification (NCBI taxonomy): domain Eukaryota; kingdom Viridiplantae; phylum Streptophyta; class Magnoliopsida; order Fabales; family Fabaceae; genus Arachis; species Arachis hypogaea. Next base: position 69,080,923 of record NC_092039.1, on the reverse strand, counting down.
ATGCAACCATTATGGCATCAAATCTCATGAAATAGCATAAATTCATACATAGTTGATTCAATCAAAGGAAGCATGAAAATCTACCCGAATTGGCTTGCTTAGAGCTCAAGAAAGTGCATAATTCAATTGAAAACAAAAGAAAAAGACTAGTGAAACTAGGCTAAGATGACTTGTCATCACAACACCAAACTTAAAGCTTGCTTGTCCTCAAGCAAGAAATGAATTATGCTCAGAGATTCTTTCAATTAAGATGGATTGAGGAACACTTGTAAAGTACAGTGAGTGAAGTGATCAAGTAACAGTGGGATGAGCTCTAAATTATATGCTCATGCAAGGGCTTCAGTGCTCACTAGTCCTTACATATTGGGAGTCGTAGGTCTTAGGATTTTCATCCGAATGATATCATAGAGATCTCTTTATATGTAATCACCTTGAAGCAGCTTATAGTTTCTGTGCTTTGGCCTCGACTCTAAGTGTCATGTCTCAAAGCAGCTCTTTAAATAAGTTTTCAATCAATACTCCTAAACCAGTTGGTTTTAAGGTATTAGGTGTTAAAGCACCCCTAAGGATTTACTTGCTCAAGCCTCTTTCCTTGACACACTTCAACCACAAGCATTTACTAGGATAGCAACTCTTTGAGTTTTTGTTTCTTTCTTTCTTTTTCTGCCTAGTAATTGATGCTCAGAGCCTTGGGCCATGTTCTTTTTGTTTTTGTATTTTCTTTACTTTTCTTTTTGTTTTGTTTGCTGCTTCTCGGATCAATTGATTTTTGAGAATCTCCACAATACTTCTTTGAACTTCATATCCTGCCTATGAGCTCCCATGCAAGTTTTCACAAGCATGCAACCTCAATACATAATCATACAACTAGAACAACCACTTCTCCTAATCTTTTGCTTACCTCAAAATTGTTTAATTCCTCAATCCTTCATTTCAAAGAACTTTCATGTGATGCATTCTTTAAAGTTGAGTGCAAACAAGTTTTGAAGATAAGAATGTTGTGAATAATCAAGCATCTTGCTTATTGAATTATAAAGAAAGATTATGCTATGCAGGCAGGCAGGGGTATATAAAGAAAACTATATTATGCAGACAGGCAGGACAAATAAGGATACAATTCAACTTTCAATTACAGCAATATTTGATGTAAAACAATTACTTAACAATACAACCTGTTGGAGTTCACTTGCTTTCCTTCTTCTCAACATCATCAATGCTGACTTTCATGTTCATCTTTCACCTCTTTGGTTGATGATGCTAAAAATCTCCAAAAGTTTGTATGATATTCTGCAGTGATATTGGAAGTTGCTTGTTCCCCAAGCACTTAGAAACAGTGGTTAGTCTGCATGATTTATTTGTGGGCTTTTTGAACTTACTTTGGTGTGGGAACACCAAACTTAGTACCTTGCCAAAGGTTTTCATTAATCATGTGTGAAATTCTTTTTTCCTTCTCAAAAGTAATAAGGCTGAAAACTAGAAAACAGCAAAATAGTTAACTAATTCATCTAGTATGCGTGAAGCCCATATTATGCATAAGGTGAGAATGTGTGTTATAATGGGTTTTTGGTGGAACACCAAACTTAGAATTCTTCATTCTCCCTTAGATTGTTTTGGTGTGCAACACCAAACTTAGCTTCTTGCAATCTAGATAAAGCTAGTTGACCTTTTTATTGAAGTAGATATGGAAAGAAAGTTACCTCCGGTTGGGTTGCCTCCCAACAAGCGCTCTTTTATTGTCACTAGCTTGACATCCTCAGTGCTCATGGAAGTTGAGGCTTTGCCTCCTTCTTACTCGTTTCTGTGAGGTTTTTGGCTAATTGTTCTATTTGCTTCCCAATTCCCCCGAGTAAGTCCTCATAGTGTTTGTTCATCATTACTTGCTGTTTCATCATTCTTTCTACTACGATCTCTAGAGTGGTGATCCTTTGAGAATCTTGTGAGATTGGTTGGTTGTGGGATGTTAGGAGTTGGAAGGATGGGTAATGTGGTGGTATGCAGTGATTGTTGTTGGTATGGTGAATTTTTTACAGGTTTGGGAAATTGGGGTTGTTGTAATTGAAGTCCCTTTGTTCCTGATATTGAGATTTCCTCATTCTTAGATAAGAATGTGGTTTCCATGGTGGAAATTGTGCTTTCACTGTAGTAGAATGGAGAAAGTCAATTTGTCTAGCTATTGACCCCAATTGTTGCTGAGTTTGCTGATGTAGCTGTTTGCTTTGATTCATGATTGTCTTCATTCCTTCAAGATTCATTATCTCCTTTTCTGAAGTTGCATTCTGTGGGGTCTCAAATGAGTGTTGGTTATTGGCTCTCTTGTCATTGAGCTCTGCAATTCCTTGGCCAGCTGCTGTTGCTTTGAGAAGGTCATCTGAGACGTAATCCACCGCTCTTCTTGTTTCTGGGGTTAATCCTTCATATAACGCTTGGAAACCCACTTTGTCATTTGCTTTCTTGTATCTTTCCCATGCTTTGAACAATGGTTCTTCCTCTCCTTGTATGAATGGATGTATTCCCTCTTTCATCTTGATGTTTTGTTGGGATGAGGAGAATTTCGCCAGAAATTTGGTAACCAAATCGTCCCAACTAGTAATACTTCCATGGGGAAAGGTTTCGAACCATTGTGCAGCTTCATCCCTTAGTGAGAAGGGAAATAACAAGAGCTTACAGGTGTCATGATTTACACCATCGGGGTTGACAGCATTACAAGTCCTTAGAAAAATGGATATATGCTGTTCAGGATCTTCCACTGGGTTTCCGCCGTAGGAACAATTTTTCTTGATTGATGTGATGAGTTGCGGCTTCATGTTGTGGTGTTCTTCTTTCTCAGAAACTCCTTCTTCAATGATATCCTTCCCTCTGGCTGCTCTTCTTTCCTGTGACATATAAATCAATCACAAGGAATACACAGTGGTATTTTTGAGAATAGAGTGTAGTTAATTGAGACAAAACATCAAACAGTTAGCGTGTTAATAGAGGCAAATCTTCAAACAGTTAGTGGGTTAGTCAAAAATTAAGAAAAAGTGCTTGATCTAAACTACCACCTCACTTAATCATTGTCAATCTAATCAATCCCCGGCAACGGCGCCAAAAACTTGATGGATATTTTTGGAAAACGAATTCCAACATCCAAACTCACCGGCAAGTGCACCGGACCGCATCAAGTAATAATAACTCACGGGAGTGAGGTCGATCCCACAGGGATTGAAGGATTGAGCAATTTTAGTTTAGTGGTTGATTTAGTCAAGCGAATCAAGATTTGGTTGATTGATTGGTGATTTGCAGAATTTAAATTGCATTGAAAGTAAAGAGAACAGGAAATAAATTGCTGAATCTTAAATAACAAGAAATTAAATGGCAGAAACTTAGATTGCAAGAAATATAAATTGCAGAATCTTAAAGTGCAAGAAATGTAAATGGCTTGAAATGTAAAGGGGATTGGGGATTGGATTTGCAGAATTTAAACAAGGAAAAGTAAATTGCATCAAGTGGAGAAGTAGAAGAGGGTGTGGATGAAATCAGATCTTGAAGTAGAGAAGTAAATGAACATGGGAAGCAATAAACAAAATGTAAATTGGGAAATTAGATCTCAGGACCCAGAGACTAGAAAACCAAGTCTAGATCTCAATGCCTTCCTAGATCCAACAAGAACAATTGCAAGGGAATTGTAAATTGCAAAGAAATTAGATGAGACGCAAGTAACAGAAATGGAAATTCAATTGCAGTGAAAATAAACAAGATCCAAGGTGAGATTGAAACAGAATTCCTTCAATTCTCCAACCCAAGATCCAAGACAAAGTAATTGAAATTGAAAGCAATAAAACTAAGAGGAAGAGAATGGAATTCTCCTTCCCCGAAACTAAGAAACTAAAATTCACTCAAGCTCTCCGAAAACTCTAAATGAAAATTATTATGAAAAATTCAAAAGGAAAGATCCCCGAAGAACTTGAATTCTATCCTATTTATACACTTTCTTCAAATGATCTTCAAGCCTTGAGTTGGGCCTTTGCTCTTGGTGGATTTGGGTTGAAAGAGGCCTTGGTTGATTGCTCTTGGAGTTTGGAGAGGAACCAAAGTGAACCAATTGAACCGGGTTGGAGTTTTGTAAAAGTTGGAGTAAAAGTTTGAGCAAAAGTTAGAGGTCTAACTTTTGCTCCAACTTTTCATATCAGCTAGCCTCTTTTGCTGATACCAACGTTGGTGCAAAAGTTAGGGGTCTAACTTTTGCTCCAACGTTGGCCCTTCCTAGTGCACCTATGGCGCCAACATTAGCCCAAAAGTTAGGGGTCTAACGTTGACGCAAACTTTTGCTCCTCCCCTTGAATTTTCATGTGCCAACGTTGGCCCAAAAGTTAGGGGGCTAACGTTGGCGCAAACTTTTGGTGGCCAGGGAGGTTTTTCTCATGCCAACGTTAGCCCAAAAGTTAGGGGGCTAACGTTGGCGCAAACTTTTGGTGCCCAGGGGTGATCTTCATGTGCCAACGTTAGCCCAAAAGTTAGGGGGCTAACGTTGGCGCAAACTTTAAGTGCCCAGGGAGTGATTTTCAAGTTCTAACGTTAGCCCAAAAGTTAGGGGTCTAACTTTGAGGCTAACTTTTCACCCAAAAGTTTGTGCAAAAGTTTGAGGCTAACTTTAGGTCCAACTTTCTGCTTCCTGGTTCAATTTCACTTATTCCATTGTCCTTTCTTTACTCCTAGCTATTCCTTCTTGCTTCAACCTTTCTTCAAGCTTTCTTCACCTATCATTAATCAATCAAACACATCAAAGCTATGCTTAAAATCATGAGATATTCATTCTATCCTAATATGTAACCATTGTGGCATCAAATCTCATGAAATAGCATAAATTCATACATAGTTGATTCAATCAAAGGAAGCATGAAAATCTACCCGAATTGGCTTGCTTAGAGCTCAAGAAAGTGCATAATTCAATTGAAAACAAAAGAAAAAGACTAGTTAAACTAGGCTAAGATGACTTGTCATCACGTCTCATTAAAGCGCAGCCCAAACACTCACCAAGTGGGCCCCAGAAGTGAATTTTAGTACTAAATAGACTATTTTACCCTTATTAGTCATATGTTTAGTATTTAAAGTGTATTTTACATAATCATAAGAGACATCCATTATTTTCAAGTTTTACTTTGTATTTTACATCAGTATGAGTTTCTAAACCTCCTAGGTTGAGGGGAGGAGCCCTGCTAAGTCCTATAAATTAATAAAAGTATAATTGTTTCTTCTTCAATCCGTGTTTGATTAATTCTAAGATGTATATTCGTACTTCAACGTGGTGGATAGGATGATCAGTGACAATCAGCTTTGTTCATCACATTAAGATGAACGTGCTTGAAAAACACCCGTGTCTACTTGGGTTCGTGTGAATACTTCAGTAGAAAGCACGCACCACCAGCTTGAATCATACATCTCTCAGATGGCTAATCCACAACTTCGTTGGGGACTTCCCGAGACACCAGTTCATCCGATTTCGGGGAGATTAGGGTCTCTGTGGTAGAGGCTAGAACCCTATGATGCAGCATTCTTTGATCCAGAGGATCTGACCTTGTTTGTGGCATTTTGAGTAGGATCATTAAGGAGAATAGGCTGTACGCACTTCACCCTCAAGCATAGATGGATCCACACTAACCCTGGATTTCAGATCCCGAGGAGTATTGACGACCTCTCAATAAAGGCACCAATCACTTACAGCCTGCCATTGAAGAGATCACTCACAAGCAAAGAAGACAATAATGCCAGAGTAAATTCAGAAAGACAAAGAAACTCCAATCCTTAACCATATTCCTGTCTCTGTTTATATATTAGACCTTTTTCATTCTATCAATCCAACAACCTTCTGATTTGCCTGACTAAGACCTGCAAGATAACCATAGCTTCCTTCAAACCACAACCCTCGTGGGATCGACCTTGACTCACTCATGTATTACTTGGACGACCTAGTGCACTTGTTGGTACAACTGTATGAAAGTGTGGGGATTCGTGCACCTAGTTTTTGGTATCGTTGCCGGGAATTGTTGAGTTTGGACAAACTAACGGATTGTCTTGCTCCCTAGATCAGATAATTTTTATTTTGTTGAGTTTTTTATTTTTATTTTCTTCTTCTTATTTTTCAAAAAAAAAATTAAAAACCTTTTCAAAAATATGTTTTCTTTTCTTTGTTTAATCTTTGATCTTGGTTTGAGTCTTACCTTTTTTCTGTTTTATTTTCTAGAAATTTTAAAACTTTTTCAAAAACCTTTTTCATAAAGTTTATTTTCAAACATCCTTAGCTTTCTGTTTGAGTCTTTTTGTTTATGTTCTTGGTAAATTTTCATTTCTTTAAGTCTTTCTTTTTGTTCTTACAGAAATTTTTGATTTTTTGGTATCTTCCTTTCAAAAATGTTTCAAACAATAGTTTTTCTTTGGTTAAGTCTTGATTCAATTCTTTATGTTTGGTGTCTTCTTGATATTTTTCATTTGACTTTCAAAAATTTCTTTTAAGTTTTCTAAAAATTTTAAGTTTGGTGTTCTTTGTGTGTTTTTGTGTTCTTTGTGTCTTTGAATTTTGTTCTTTGTGTTCTTGTTAGTCATCAAAGTGTTCTTGAGTCTTTTTTTTGTTTTGATCTTAAAATTTTTAAGTTTGGTGTTCCTTTGTGTTTTCCCTCCAAATTTTTGAAAATAAAGTGCACTAGATCTAAAAATTTTAAATTTTGTCTTTTACTTGTTTTTCTCTTTCATCATTAAATTCAAAATAAAAATATCTTTTCTATTTTTATTTCTATTAAATTTTCGAAAATTTTAAAATAAAAATTCAAATTTTAATTTCAAAATTTTTATCTTATCTTATCTTAGTTGTCAATGTTCAAAAATAAAATCTTTTCAAAATTAAAAAACATATCTTTTTCAAAAATCTTATATTTTTCTTATCCTTTTCAAAAATTTTTTCTTATCTTTTTCAAATTTTAAAATTTAATAATTAAAATTTCACTTTTCAAAATTAAATCTTTTTCAAAATCGAATTTCAAAATTTTATCTTTTTAAAATCTTTTTAAAATCTTTTTAATTTCCTATCTTATCTTTTCTAACTACAAAATTTAAAAGTCAATCTTTTTTAAATCTTTTTAAATTTCTTATCTTATCGTTTCTTCTCTTTCTAATTCCAAATTTCAATTTCAAAGCTTTTCTTATCTTATCTTCTATCTTATTTTAAATTCAAATCTTTTCTTAATTAATCACTTCTTTCTCTCTCTTCTTTTTCAAAACTTTCTAACTAACTCTCATCTCTTCTTAATTTTCGAAAATTCCCTCCTATTTCTCTCCTCTTTTTTGAAAATTCACTAACCAATTTTCAATTTTTTTAAATTATTAACTTAATTTTTGAATTTAATAAAAAATAAAATAAAAAACAAAAATATTTTAATTCTTATTTGTCTCTTTTATTTCTAATTCTCTTCTTTTCTAATTCTATTTATTCGAACTTTTATCCTCTCTTTTCAAAGTATTCTTCTTCTACTTCTTCTATTCTTATTCTCTCTTCTTCTCTCATTCTTCACATCTAACTGGAAGCTCTCTGGTCCAAATAACACAAAAAGCTTTCTTCTTTTCTTTCTTTCTTCTCTCTGGTTTATGACCCGGAATAGGGATAAAGAACCCTACTTGACTCCTGATCTTGAACCTGAGAAGACTATAAGGAGGCGTTTACAACAAGCCAAAGCACTACACTCCGGAAGAGATCTTTCAAAAGGTTTTGAACAAGAAACATAGGACATGGCCAAACCTCAAGAGGAGCCAAGAAAGGTCCTTGGTGACTTTACCATGCCTACTTTTGACTTATTTGGCAGAAGCATCTCTGGACCTGCCATTGGAGCTAAACATTTTGAGCTTAAGCCTCAGTTAGTCTCTCTTCTACAACAGAATTGCAAGTTCCATGGACTTCCAATGGAAGATCCACATTAGTTTTTAGCTGAGTTCTTGCTAATCTGTGATACTGTAAAAATCAATGGAGTAAATCCTGAGGTTTATAAGCTTATGCTCTTTCCCTTTGCTATAAGAGACAGAGCTAAGACATGGTTGGATGCCCAACCTAGAGAGAGTCTTGACTCTTGGGAAAAGCTGATTAATGCTTTTCTTGCTAAATTCTTTCCCCCTCAGAGAATGAGCAAAATTAGAGTAGATATTCAAACCTTTAGACAAAGAGAAGATGAATCCCTCTATGAAGCTTGGGAAAGATACAAGTAACTGGTCAAAAGATGTCGTCTTGACATACTCTCAGAATAGTCCATCATAGGCGTGTTCTATGATGGCTTGTCTGAGATGTCCAAAATTTCATTGGACAACTTTGCAGGTAGACCACTCCACTTGAACAAAACACCTGCAGAAGCTAGAGAGCTCATTGAGAAGGTTGCCAACAACCAATTCATGTACACCTCTGAGAGGAACCCTGTAAACCATGGAATCCCTCAGAAGAAAGCAATTCATGAAGTTAAGACTCTGAATACCATATTGGCTCAGAACAAGATCTTGACCCAACAAGTCAACATGATCTCCCAACATCTGACTGGTATGCAAATGGCAGCTGGCAGTACTCATGAAGCTTCTTCTGAAACAGAAGCTTATGATCCTGATCGACCCACCATGTAGGAGGTGAATTACATGGGAGAGCCCTATGAAAACACCTACAACCCCTCATGGAGGAATCATCCTAACCTCTCATGGAAGGATCAACAGAAACCTCAGCAAGGTTTCAATAACAATCAAAGTGGAAGGAACCAAAATAGGTTCAACAACAAACCACCTTTCTCATCTTCTCAAGGGAACATGGAAACCTCTAAGCAAAACCTTTTTGACTTAGTTACTCTGGTTTCCATCCTCTCTAAGACCACTCAAAGGTCCTCCATTAGAAACTTGGAGGTACAAGTTGGTCAACTGAGCAAGAGGATCCCTAAGACTCCTCCTGACACTCTTCCCAGTAACACTGAGGTGATTCCAAGAGAAGAGTGCAAGGCCATAACCAAGAGGGTAGAGGCCGAAACTGAGGAGAATGTGGTGGTGTTGAATGCTAGTAAATAAGCCTTCACTGGGCATTCTTTTACATGCACTTCTGCAATGCATAAGTTCTTATGACTACTCATCCTCTGATGAGAATGAAGAAACTAGGGAAGAACAAGTTGCTCGGTACCTAGGAGTTCTTATGAAGATGAATGCCAAGTTATTTGGCACAAGGCCTCTGGAGGAAGAACCTCCACTGCTTACGAAAGAACTCCATGCTTTGATTCAGCAGAGGCTACCTCAGAAGCTTCCAGATCCTGGACACTTTCTAATCCCTTGCACCAAAGGCACTATGACCTTTGACAAGGCCCTATGTTACCTAGGGTCAAGCCTCAACCTCATGCCACTCTCTGTAATGGAATAGCTGGGAATCCTTGAGGTACAAGCTGCACACATCTCATTAGAAATGGCAGACAAGACAACGAAAAAGCCATATGGCTTAGTAGAGGATGTCTTGGTGAAGGTTGAAAACCACTACATCCCTACAAACTTCATTTTCCTGGACATTGGAGAGGATGAGAATGACTATGTCATCCTTGGAAGACCTTTTCTAGACACAGCCAATGCTATCATTAATGTGGCTAAGGGAGAACCAACCCTACAATTAGGGGAGGACCATATCTTATTTAAGATGCCTCCTCCTAATTCTCCCTCTGAAAGAGAGATAACTGTGCAACACCTGGTGTGCCAACCCTCTTTTTCTGTGCAGAGCTCTGTAAAGCACCTAAACATCATTCTTAAGTTTGGTGTTGGGCAGCCATCAACAAGCTCTAAGTATAAAGGTACTAAGAAGAAAGTACCTAAAGGCTGAAGGGACAAGAAAGTCCCAACTGAAGGCATCTCACCTGGCAAGAGAGTTGTCTTCACTAAGAAGCCAGTGTTACCACATACAGTGAGTTGTGTCCTATCTCTAGAGTAGTAGAGTATGTGGAGCTCATTCAAGAGAAGATAGGAAGAAGCTTCACTGTAAGGGGCAAAAATCTGAGCCCATACTCACCTCCATAAGGAGCTAACCGTCAAGCTAATGACGTTAAAAGAGCGCTTGTTAGGAGGCAACCCAACCTTAATTATTTATTTCATTTTATTTTATTTTTTTCCTTTTAGGGTCATGATCATATGCAGCAGTCAGAACAGAGACAGAATTCACAGCATTGAAAACAGAACACTCTGGATGGAGTGTTAAAGTTGCACGCCAGCCAGGGGTGTTCAACGCCCCTCATGGGCAGCATTGCTGGCGTTGAATGCTGATGGTCAGAATTCACTACCCTTCTCCAATAATATTGATGAATCTGCTCTTGGCAAGCGCACCAAAATTATCGTTAAGTATTAACTCACAGTGGAGTGGGATCATATCCATAGAGATTGGTAGATTTGAGCAATTTTAATCAATTGGTAAATTAGTCAAGCTCAACAAAATAGGTTGTGTGTGTAGAATTATAAATGGTAGAAACATAAATGGCAAAAGCAGTAAAAGAAAGTAATAAAATGCAGAAATGAAAATAACAAGAATGTAAAAGGGGAATGGGATTTTGTAGAATGTAAATAAAGCTATAAAAGAATGGGAGAGATAAGAATGGGGGGATTCATTGAGATCAGGAGATATTGTCTCTTTGGATTAATTCCAGCTCATATCCTCCTCTTCAATCATGCAACTCATTGACCTCTTGGCAATCATGATTGATTGAGCCCTAATCCCTTGGTAACTCAATCTCTCAAATCTTGATCAATAGCCAATTCCTAGGACTAATTGCTCATGAAGAGAGATATGCTTGGTCCCTGATTATACCACACATCATCATAGGTCCAGGTAGAGGAAGGATTGTATGTCACCATATCCAAACACCAAAACCCAGATTCTACTCAAGTGTGAGAAGGGATTTCTAGCATGGTTTCATGTTTCCTTTTCCAAAGTTCCCATGAAACCCATTTTGCATTCAATCTCTTTTCCGTGTTAATTGAACACTAAGTATGAAAATTGAAATTCCTTCTAGCAAATCAAAGAGAAAATGAAGAGAAGAAGAAATTCACTATCATTAATCCATCAAGTACAATAGAGATCCCTCTCTCAATGAGAGGGAATTTAGCTACTCAAAGCTCAGAGAGAAAGTACAAAAGGTGGAAGAGATGAAGTGTGAAAACTAAACTCCGTGACTTGCTAACCCCTTTTCCAATACTTCCAAGGGTATTTATACTACTCCTAGATCTAGAAAATAAAAGAAGATTACAAAAGTGAAAAGAAAATTTCAATTTGGAGGGAAAAGAAACTCAACAAACGTGATCTTCCAGCTGGCGTATGACTGGCGCTTCTCTGGCGTGTCACGCTCCTTCTGTTTCTGATTTGGCGTGCCACGCCTCTTCATTCAAGTGGCACGCCATCCTCTGTTTCACCCCTGGCGTGCCACGCCTTCGAGCCTAAGTGGCACGCCCATGACATTTTAAAGAGCAAAGCAACCTGGAGTGCCACGTCTTCGAAACAATGTGGCACACCCAAGGCATTTTAAAGGGCAAAGTAACCTGGCGTGCCACGCCTTCGAACCAAAGTGGCACGCCCAAGGTCACTTCCCTTATCTCTATGCTTCTGGAGATTTGTACTAGCATGGCACGCCCAGGGTCTGGCATGCCACGCCCTTCTTAAAACTTCACCCCCTTGCCAGTGTGACACGCCTCGTCATCCAAGTGGCACGCCTGAGTTCATTGGCTCCTCTTCTTCCTCTCTGGAAAATACTACCAGCGTGTCATGCCATAAGACTGGCGTGTCACGCCCTTCATTTGCCATGGTCCCATATGTTGGCATGCCATGCCTAGATGTTCAAGTGGCACGCCAAAGTGAGATAATTAAGCTGGTGTGCCACGCCTTCGATACCAAGTGGCACGCCCAGCTTTATTTGGCCTCCTTTGGTGCTGGTGTGCCACGCCTTGTTGCTCAAGCGGCACGCCTTAGTGGGAGTTCTTGAGCTGGCGTGCCACGCCTTCGATACCAAGTGGCACGCCCAGCTTTTGCATTGTCTCCTTGTTCACTGGCGTGCCACGCCTTGTTGCTCAAGTGGCACGCCCATTCAATTGTGGATCTTATAAGCTTGGCATGCCACGCCTGCTTCACACGCCCCACTTGTTTTGTTATTTTCTTTCCCATTTTTTGATTGCTTCTTCACCTGAAATCCAGCTCAAACTCATTTCAAAGCAATGTACTATGATATTCATCAATTAAGGCATGAATTGCAATGATCAAATGAGATTATGCCTCTTTTATGATCCTTTTTATGCAAGAAAAAGGGTAGACGATGTAAGTCATCACAACACCAAACTTAATCTTTGCTTGTCCCAAGCAAATTAATGTGAGTGGTCTTTTTGGTGAATTGAGACTTGACCTTAAATGTATGCACTATAACTAGGAATTGGACTAAGTGCTCAACACATGCATGAGTACTTTGAATATCACAAAGAACTCCTAGATCCTTAAGGGTTTTTCTAAGTATGTGTCTTAGGGGTCCTTTTCATTGATTGTCACCTTGAAATACTAAGCGTTAACTCTTTCTTTCTCTTTTGTGCTTCTTTTCTGTTTATTGACCACGACTCTAAGTGTTTTGTCTCAAGACAACCCTTTAGTTAGGCTTTCAATCAACACTCCCAAGTCAATTGACTTTAGGGTGCTAGGTATTAAAACACCCTTGAGAATTTACTTGCCCAGGCCTCTTCTTGACACATCTTCACCACAAGTATCTACTAAGGGTTCTAACTCTTTTTTGAGTTTTTCAATGTTTCTCTTCCCTCCTTAGTAGTTGATGCTCAGAGCCTTGTGTCTTTGTTGCTTACTACTTATTGGTTCTATAGATATTCAAAGAACACCCCTCAACTTCTACTTGTCATGCCTTCTAGGACTAGTTACTTTTCATGACTCATTTTTTTTCTTTTCACTTCATTCAAGGTTCTTCACTTAGTCTTTTGTTCCTTAGTTCTTTTGAATAAGCTTTCTTGGTCTTAGTCTCATTTACTCTTGTTCACACTCACAACAACTCTTATAGAAACAAACTTTACTTTATTGATGAAAATGAAGACTACAGTTATCATTGCATTTTCTTTCTTGCATATCAAAGGACTCATAAAAGACTTCAAGAAGAATAAAACATAAACTATCCTAACATTATCAATTATTCTCAAACATAAAGTAAACAGATAAAAACTTAAGCAGAATTCAGAAAGTTGGGAAATGTCAACCATGGACCTCAACAACCTTATGCAGCTTCTTCAATTCATTGGCCCCTTGCCTTTGTCCTTCTTGTGCTTTCTTGTCCTTGGGCTTCCAGAAATCCAGCCTTACCATATAATCTCTTTCATCCTCCTTATGATTAGATAGGATCTCCTATTGTCTAGCACTCAATTCTTCTAGCCCTTGCATGAAAGTTGGGTATTTGGGGTTGATGGCGGCCACAGCGTTACACAATTGATTCAGCTTCGCTTGTGTGTTGATATCATATTGTCTCCTTGAAATGGTCTGGGCATCATAGAGATGCCTGAACTCAGCAAGGTTCCTTTGCTGCCATTTATTTTGCTCTACCACCTTGTTAAGTGCACTTCGCACCTCACCCCAATCAAATTTCTCTTGCTGCTCCTTCCTTGCGTGCTCAAAAGTTTCTTGGAGGTTGTGTATTTTCTCATTCACTTAGGTCCATTGCTCCCTTTGGCTACTTTGAAATTGGTTGACATCTTCCCTCAATTGATGTAGATCTCCCTTCATTTGGTGCACGTCTCCTTGCAGCTGCTTCCAGTTCATTCCTTCAGGAAATTGTTGGTATTGTTGGTATGGTGGTGGTTGAAGCGCCAAAAATTATGGTTGCTCCTCTGCCTCCTCTTCCTCTTGTTGTTGTGGTGGTGGCACCTGAGCATGAGCTCTATGCTCTCTAGACCTTTGAAGTGGATTGACGGCCAACACCTTGGCCATCTTCTTGGCAGTTATAGGCTTATCTTGCTTTACCAACACCTCATCAATCACCTTCTCAACTCCAGCGTCATCACATAGCTCTTGTATGATGCTGGGGAATGCCAATCTTGTGCTCTCGTTAGTGCTTTTCAGTATCTTATTGATGTTGTTGGCAATCAACTCCCCAACATTCACGTCCTCTCCCTTTATTATACTGTATATAAGTACAGCCCTCTCCTTGGTCACCTCAGATGTGTTTGATGTAGAAATCAAAGATCTTCTCACAAAGTCTAACTACCCCCTAGCTTGGGGGCTCAAGTCCCTTCTTCTCAGCTGGTTGGGTTTTCCATCTTTGTCATTGATCCACTGCACATTTAGTACACAAATTTCATTCAGGATTTCATCAAATCCTGGGTCTGGTTGCTTCATCCTCTCCTCATAACTTCGAGTGGAGTTGACCCTTTTCACCATCAGCACCCTTTCTATGTTAGAGGGATTATAGTTAATGGTCTTCCCCCTCACATAGCTAATATACCCATAAGTTTACCCTGGCTATGGCACGGCATTGAGATAAAACTCCCTTACCACTCCTTCCACCACTTTCTTTGGTGGGTTGCAGAAGAGTGCCCAGCCCCTGTTGTTGATCTCAATATTGATCTCAAGGTGCTCATTCCTTCCTAGTTGAAAGTCGACCTCTGGGATGATCTCCCTCTTACTCACCCAACCATAGAATTGGTTTTGGTTGAATGCTGAGAGGAATTTCTACTCATTGAAGTTTGAGCTTGAGGAACCTGTGGTTGGTTCTTTGGTCTTTCTTTTCTTTGAGGTTGAGGATCTTGGTGGTGCCATAGGGTGGAGAGAGAGAGAGAGAGTGTTTGAGGGTTCTAAGATATTAATGGAGTATTGTAAAGAAATACAAGCAAAATAAGGTTTTGCCCCAACACCAAACTTAGCACTTGATTGTCCCAATCAAGTAGAAAGATAAAGAAAAAGAAGAACGAGAGGAGAAAAAAGGTATCTGTGAGTTTGTTATGTGGAGGGAATGGGGAGGGTAGGGGATTTATAGGAGTGAAGGGTGTGGTTTGATGGTAGGAAAAGAAGGAAATTCAATGTTTTCCACTTGGGGAGTGGCGCCTAGCGTGGGAAGAGGCGCCAACCCTTATCCCACTTTGCTCTCTGAATATGTTGAGTTCCAAAGTGTAAGTATAGTTTGACCTCCTTGTTATCTATCAAGTGGGCCCCATTCAATATCTTGAAAAAAAGAAAACGAAAACCCCATTAGTAATGACAAAATGATCCTCCATATTCTTTTTCAATGCTAGTGAATGGAGTTACAACTGATGGGTGTCCCTTGGGACACCAAACTTAATTCATTTGCATCTCAATAAATTGGGTTCATCATTGGGTTTTTTATGTGTTCATGGGGAAGAAATAATTCCAATCCTTTCACATTCTTTGCGTCTAATCTCCCCTAAACACATTAAAATTCTCATTCAAGCCTCCATCAATGTATGAAATGCTTCCAAATTGAGTGGTATTGGGCTTGCTGATTGATTCTCCTATGGTATTGGCCACACCAAACTTAATCTCTGGGCTTACTCCTTAAAAATTTAATTTATCCAAATGGTTGTAAGCCTAGATCAAGTTGGTGAGTGGCCACACCAACCTTAGCTTTTTAGCTAGTTTTTAGCCCAATCACTCATCATCATTAGTAAATGCTTTCATCTAGCTGCACTTCCAAAAATAGCACACAATTTACTCACAAAGCTTTCTTAACTATCAAAACTGAAATTAACTTCCTAGGCTAATATTTACAATCTACTTCTAATAAAGCAATGAATCAAAAGGATATAAAGTGTTGGGTTGCCTCCCAACCAGCGCTTTTTTATCATCACTAGCTTGACGTTCTTCCTTTTTCAGTTGAGGTGGTAGCTCACTCTTCTTTCATCCAGTGAGTCCCCCATGTAATGCTTGAGTCTATGTCCATTTGCAGTGAAGGTTCTCTGTGTTTTGTCTTCCATGAGCTCCACTTGACCATACAGGTACACTTTGATAATGGTGAAGGGTCCAAACAATCTAGACTTAAGCTTCCCAGGGAAGAACCTAAGTCTAGAATTGTACAATAACACCTTTTGTCCTTTAGTGAACTCCCTCTCTGCTATCTTTTGATCATGCCATCTTTTTGTGTTCTCTTTGTAGATCTTTGCATTTTTA
This sequence comes from Arachis hypogaea, assembly GCF_003086295.3. Taxonomy (NCBI): domain Eukaryota; kingdom Viridiplantae; phylum Streptophyta; class Magnoliopsida; order Fabales; family Fabaceae; genus Arachis; species Arachis hypogaea. Next base: position 69,064,755 of record NC_092039.1, on the reverse strand, counting down.
TATGCTTGGTTCCTAACTTCTTTCAGCTCGTTGAGTTGCCTCAGCCTCTTTTCTCCAGCAGCTTGCTCATCAAAATTCAGTAGTTTTAGAGCCTAGAAGGCTCTATACTCCAGTTCAACTGGCAAGTGGCAAGCCTTGCCAAATACTAGTTGGTATGGTGACATCCCAATGGGGGTCTTGAAGGCTGTCCTGTAGGCCCATAAAGCATCGTCTAGCTTCTTAGACCAGTCCTTCCTTGAGCTTCCAACAATTTTTTTGAGAATCCTTTTTAGCTTCCTGTTGGAAATCTATGCTTGCCCGTTGGTCTGTGAATGATAAGGGGTTGCCACTTTGTGTTTGACTCCATATTTGTGAAGGAGTGTTTCCAGTTGTTTATTGAAGAAATGTGTCCCTCCATCACTAATGAGTGCTATGGAAACTCCGAACCTACTGAAAATGTTCTTTCTTAAGAAGCTCATTACAACCTTGTTGTCATTTGTGGTGGTGGTAATAGCCTCCACCCACTTTGACATATAATCTACAGCCACAAGTATATAAATATTTGAGTAGGAGGATGGGAAAGGCCCCATGAAGTCAATCTCCCATACATCGAATAGTTCTAGCTCCATTATAAATTTCTGTGGCATCTCATTATTCCTGGGTAAATTGGCAGCCCTCTGGCATTCATCACACCTTGACACCAAGTCCTTTGCATCCTTGAAAATGCTTGGCCAGTAGAATCCACATTGGAGCACCTTGGCTGCTGTTCTTTCTCCATTAAAGTGGCCTTCATATACAGATCCATGGCATTGCCAAAGCACCTCTTGTCCTTCTCCATGGGATATACACCTCCTCAAGATCCCATCAGCATACTTTTTGAACAAGTATGGCTCATCCCAGATATAGTATTTGGCATCTTTGATGAGCTTTCTCTTCATATGTTTATTGATGTTGGTTGGTAGTTCCCCAATGGCCTTGAAATTGGCTATGTCAGCAAACCAATAGGTCTCTTGTATCATCATCAACTGCTCATCCGGGAAGCTTTCATTCACTGCAAGATGGTGTGCTCCTTCTTCCTCTTGTAGGATCCTTGAGAGGTGGTCAGCAACTTTGTTCTCTGCTCCACTCCTACCCTTAATTTCGATGTCAAACTCTTGGAGTAGCAGGATCCATCTTATTAACCTTAGCATGGATTCTTATTTTGTAACCAAGTATTTGAGTGCTGCATAATCAGTGAATACAATTACTTTAGAACTAATGAGATATGATATAAATTTATCAAAAAGCAAAGATAATGGCAAGTAATTCCTTTTCTGTAGTGGTGTAGTTCCTTTGATTTTCATTAAGGACCTTGCTGGCATAATAAATGACATGCACCAATTTATCCTTCCTCTGTCCTAAAACAGCACCCACAGCAAAATCTGATGCATCACACATCAACTCAAAGGGTAGATCCCAACATGGTGGTGCTATGATAGGTGCAGAGGAAAGTTTGTTCTTAAGCTCCTCAAAGGCTAACATGCATTCATTATCAAAAACAAAAGGCGCATTAGAGACAAGTAGGTTGCTCAATGGCTTGGCAACCTTAGAGAAGTCTCTAATAAACCTCCTATAAAAACCAGCGTGTCCCAAAAAGCTTCTGATTGCTTTGACATTGCAAGGTGGAGGTAACTTTTCAATCACTTTTACCTTTTCCCTGTCTACTTCTATGCCCTTCTTTGAGATTTTATGACCAAGGACCACTCCTTCTGTAACCATGAAGTGGCATTTTTTCCAGTTTAAAACAAGGTTGGTCTCTTGGCATCTCTTTAGCACCAGGGCTAAGTGATGCAAGCAATCAGAGTATGTGTTACCAAATACAGAAAAGTCATCCATAAACACCTCGATGAACCTCTCAATCATGTTTGAAAATATGGAGAGCATGCACCTTTGGAATGTTGCAGGTGCATTGCACAGTCCAAAGGGCATCCTCCTGTAAGCAAAAACACCATATGGACAAGTAAATGAAGTTTTCTCCTGGTCCTTTGGGTCTACAACTATTTGGTTGTAACCCGAATAACGGTCAAGAAAGCAGTGGTATTCATGTCCAGCCAGCCTCTCGAGCATTTGGTCCATGAATGGTAGGGGGAAGTGGTCCTTCTTGGTGGCTTCATTGAGCTTCCTGTAGTCGATGCACATGCGCCAACCGGTCACTGTTCTTGTTGGTATCAGCTCATTCTTCTAATTTGATACAACAGTGATTCCTCTTTTCTTTGGAACTACTTGTACCGGGCTCACCCAAGGGTTGTCTGAGATGGGGTAGATCACCCCAGCTTGCCACAACTTCAACACTTTTTTCTAGACTACCTCATTCATGGTTGGATTCAACCTTCTTTGTTGTTGCCTTGAAGGCTTGGCATCTAGGCCAGTTTTACTGACATTTTCTTTACTGTTTTAGGGTAGTTTCATGCATTTTCTTAGTGAATAAGGCAAGTTTTGGATGAAAATACACTTACACCTTGATTCAAGCAACTGTTGTGAATTTCATATGATTTCATGAGGATTTTGCTAAAATTGCATGATAAATTGATGATGCATAATCTCATGACTTTGGCTAGAGCTTTGATGCACTTTATTTGCTTGATTTCAGGGCAAAGGAAGCAAGGAAGAACCACGTTAGTACTCACGTTAATCTAGTTAACGTGAACACTAACGTGGAATGGTAAATAGCTTGCAACGTTAATGAGAAAAGTGATCACCAATAATGCCTGCGAAGCCATTAATAGCTCACGTTACTTACCACGTTAACTAAGTTAACGTGGAGACAAAAGAGAACTCCAACGTTAGGGGAAAACGTGAACACCAATAACGTTCTGCTCCAACGTTAGTGGTAAAAGTGAACACCACTAACGTTCCAAAACTTGGCAATGAGCCACGTTAAGAGTCACGTTAACTTAGTTAACGTGAACTCTAATGTGGAAGAGAAGAACAATGCCAACATTAGTGACACTCACCTTTGTCACTAACGTTGGATCAACTAGCATTGCTTACGTTAGTGGTCACATTAAGACCACTAACATGAGAGTTAACGTGGAGTTGAGGATTGATGAGCCAACGTTAGTGACACTCACTTTTGTCACTAACGTTGGAAGATGGCATTCTCTACTACGTTAAGAGTCACGTTAACTTAGTTAACGTGAGCTCTAACGTGGAGAGTAGGGGCATTTGGAGCATTAGTGACAAAGGTAAGTGTCACTAACGCTCTCGAAGGTGAAGCATACCCACATTAAGAGCCACGTTAGTTACACTAACGTGAACTCTAACGTAGGGACAAAAGGCACAAAGCAATGTTATTGGGAAAGGTGAGTCCCAATAACGCTTGCGAAAGGGGTATAGGCCAATGTTATTGGGAAAAGTGAGTCCCAATAACGTTAGCAAAGATTTAGAAGGCAATGTTAGTAGTCACGTTAGTGCCACTAACGTTGGAGTTAACGTGAGGTATTTGAGGGTGGAACGTTAGTGGAAAAAGTGATTGCCACTAACGTTCTCGAACCCACAATGTCACTTAACGTTAATCTCAATAACGCCCATGCCTAATTCATACTTCTCTGCAAGCTGGGCCCACTAAAGATTAGAACTGCTTCAACTCAAGATCCAGAGCCCACATCCAAGACTTGAAGAACTCACTAGAAGATCAAGAGGAGTAGTATATATAGGAGTAGTTTTGAACTATAGAGAAGCTTGGCACTTTGAAGAACTACCTCTGTATATTTACTTTTCTTCATTTTTAGCATGGATTCTTCTTTTCTGCCATTTTTTATTTCTAGAGCTATGAACAACTAAACCCCTTTCATTGGGTTAGGGAGCTCTGTTGTAATTTGATGGATCAATTATAGTTTTCATTCGTCTTCTTCTTTCTTTTCTCTTGATCTTACTAGAAAGCTTTCGATCTTCATCTAATTGGATTGTTATCTTGGGAAAGAAACTCTCCATAATTGGATCTCCTCTGAGCCTTGGAAAAGGGATGAGGAGATCATGCTAGAAATGCTTTCTCATGTTGGACCAAATTGGGATTTGGGCGGATATAGTGACATGTAATCCTCCCAACACTTTGATTTGGAAATACATGTGGTATAATTAGTGACCACACTTCATCTCTTCCCATGAGCAATTAAATCAAGAATTGGGCAATTGTTCAAGCTTAGAGAGATTGGATTGCCAAGGAATTGGGATCCAATCACTTAAGATTTCCAAGGAGATCAATGAATGCATTGATTGAGGAAGAGATAAGAATGAACTTGATCCGGAGAATGCAACCATGTTGGACCAAATTGGGATTTGGGCGGATATAGTGACATGTAATCCTCCCAACACTTTGATTTGGAAATACATGTGGTATAATTAGTGACCACACTTCATGTCTTCCCATGAGCAATTAAATCAAGGAATTGGGTAATTGTTCAAGCTTAGAGAGATTGGATTGCCAAGGAATTGGGATCCAATCACTTAAGATTGCCAAAGAGATCAATGAATGCATTGATTGAGGAAGAGATGAGAATGAACTTGATCCGGAGAATGCAACATCTCCTGAACCCAATGATTTCTCCATTTCTGATCATACCCATTCTCTTTACTTTTTGTCATTTATTTTCATGCTCATTGCCCCAAATCCCCATTTAAGATTCTGCACTTTATTTTCTGTTATTTACTTTCCTGCCATTTAATTTTCTGTAATTCTCTACTACATCCTGTTTAGTTCAACTAGCATAATCTTCCAATTAAAATTGCTTGACCAATAAATCCTTGTGGGATTTGACCTCACTCTATTGTGAGTTTTTACTTGACGACAATTCGGTATACTTGCCGAAGAGAAATTTGTTGAGAGATAAGTTTTCATGCATCACTCCTCAAGTAGGATCTTGTGCATACACATTGAAGGGCTGATCCCTTTTAAGTCTGTGAGTGTCCAGCCTATAGCATCCTTGTGTTGTTTCAGCACTTGAATGAGCTCCTCTTCTTGCTCTTTTCTTAAGCTTGAGTTGATGATCACTGGGTAGGTGCTGTTGTCACCTAGATAGGCATATTTCAAGCTTGGAGGTAGGGTTTTTAGCTCTAGTTTCGGTGCCTTTTCTTCATTATTGTCTTTGTAGTTTGTCATGATTGAACTTTTCATGGTTCCTAGTGATAGTTCTTCACGTGGTGCTTGTTGCTCCAATTCTATACTTCCTTCATATTGCTCTTGATGACAAGTCATCATATACCTATTTTTCTATGCTTTTTCATACAAGAAATTGATGATTAGTGCTTAAATATTGCATTCTTTTGTACTTAAATGATATATTTTCTTAATATTTTAATTTTATAAATCTTGTAGAAAATAAGAAGAAAAAGAAGCAAAGAAGCACAAAAAAAAGGAGAAAAAAAAGAGCTTTGGGGTACACTTTGAAGTTGGGGTACACTTTGGAGCCTTAGGCCACGCTTTTAAAAGCGTGGCCCATGACCAAAAGAAAGAAAGAAGCAGCCAGCACGCACACTGCCCTGCTCTTGCCAAGGGCAGGGCAGAATCGTGATGCAAAGTGAGGTTGGAAGCAAGAATTTTCGCTAAGTTAAAATCTGGCCGCACACAGCATGACCATGCCTACTTCAAAGGGCTATAACTTGAGCTACAGACGTTCAATTGATGTGCTTTCAGTTGCTTTGGAAAGCTGACATTCAGAGCTTTCCAACGATATATAGCAATTCATATTTGGCATACAATTGAGGCAAGAACGGAAGGCATCTTTAAGGGCCAAAAATAAGCAAAAATAAACCAAGGAAAAGAAGTAGCGTGTGCATCCACCAAGTCTCGAACACGGAGCTTCATTTTTGGAAACACTGCCCTGCCCTCCGCGAGGGCAGGGTAGCATTTTGTTGTGGCACGGCCAGCACACCAAACTGGCGCACCAAGGCATCCTTCGGCAGCACCAGCAGCACGCACAAGCACCAAATTGGCGCACCAGATTTTTCTGTCCTGCCCTCCGCGAGGGCAGGGCAGCATCCTGTGCACTAAGCTCGCACGCCACGCCCGCACCATGGCCGCACGCACCAAATTCTGCCCTGCCCTCCACAAGGGCAGGGCAGCCTCCTGGGAGCAACATATGGGCCAACTTTCATATAAATTCAATTCCTCACCAAATTAAATCAAGGCCATCCAAGACCCATTTTCCCTCAAATCCAAAGCAAGCAAAGCCCACTCAACATGACTCAACGGCACACAGAGAAGCTAGATTAGGAATTTCATTTTGTGAATTTGTTTTTACTTTCAATTTCATTTTATTTTCATTTTGTAAAAAGCCTATATAAAGGCATCACTCTCATTTCAAAAAAGGAGCTCCATTAGAAAAAGGCTAGCTCCACTAAGGAGTATTAGGATTTGATAGCTCTCTCTTTTAATTTTCCTTTCTGCTTGAATCTTGGATTGAGATTTGAAGGAATTCTGTTTCATTCTTGATCTAAGATTGCTCTTTGTTGATTTTCTGCATAATTCAGTGAATTGAGTTTTGGATCCAAGTTTTTCTCTACGGCTTTCATCTTTCTTTCTTCTTCAATTTGCTTTCTACTTTGATCAAGGAAGGGATTGAGATCTAGACTTGTTTTCTAGTCTCCTCCACCCCTGAGATCTTCAACTTTCCCTTAGCTATTGAAATTGAGCTGCATTTTACTTTCTGTTTCATTCCTCTTCTGCTACATTTACTTTTCTGCAATTTCCTTTCCTGCATTCTCCACTTTCACATCTTTGTTCACATTGAGCTTGATTTAATTTCCTGCACATTTACATTTTCTGCAATTTAAATTTCTAATTGCTTAATCTATTGCTCTCTTTAATTTCCAGCACCCAACCCCTTTACTTTTGATGCAATTTACGTTTCTTGCAATTTAAGTTTCAGCAATTTAATTATTCTGCACTTTTAATTCCCTGCCATTTACTTTCTGTTGGCTACACTTCATCCAGATTCACTTCAATGTTAGCTTGACTAAACTAATCACCCACTAAAGTTGCTTGATCCATCAATCCCTGTGGGATCGACCTCACTCTTGTGAGTTATTACTACTTGATGCGACCCGGTACACTTGCCGATTGGATTTGTGTGTTGGAAAATTCGTTTTCCGCAAAAACACCATCAAGTTTTTGGCGCCGTTGCCGGGGATTGATTAGATCAACAATGATTAAGTGGGTGAGAAGTCTAGATCAAGCATTTTCTTTATTTTTGTTCTCTGTTCTAAGTTGAAACCAATGTGTTTGAGTTATTGCCTCACTAAGAAATTCATCTTTGAGATATGAATTTCAATTTCCCTTGGTGTTGTGTTTTTCAAAATTCAAATGGAGTTCAACTCATCTTATGATCAAACAAATTTTATGGGATATTACCCACCATCACCAATCTCTAATGGTGGCTGGGAATATCACCAAGAGAATACACATTCTGAGCACTCCAATTCATGGAGATTTGCTTCAGAGACACAAGATGAGCAAGAAAATCATATGGGATACCAACCACCACCACAAAATGATTCATATCATTATCCTCATGGTGGATGGAAGTATCACCAAAGAATGGAAGAGCATCCACCCTCACGTCCCAGTTTCTCATTTGAAAGTTCTTCATCACTTGATTATGATTACACTCAACCTTCATCTCTTGAACTAACAGATTGGGATTACCTTCAAGCCATTGAAATACATAGAAAACTCGTGGAAAGATATACACAACCCCAATCCTGGACAGAAATCGTATTCAAGAAGATGAATGAGTTCTCAGAGCAAACAAGGAGGAACTTATAACCATCCAACAGTGAGGATGAAGACAAATTTCTGAAGGATAAAGTGGAAGAGCAAGATAAGGAGGCTACTGCATCAAGTGAACTTTCAATGAAGAATGAGGTGGTTGAAAATGAAACTGCACTTGAGATGAAAAGGGAACATGAACATTCACAACCCTCACAAACTTCCCTTGAATCTGTGATCGAAAAATATGAAGAGGAGATGAAGAAATCTTGGGAAGAATAACAAACCTCCTCCATAAAAGGACTATTAAGTCAAATGTTGGGTGCAAGGGAGGAAGTGGAGGAGCAAGAAAGTGAGGAAGTCATTCCAAACTCAAGTGAAGCAGAGAAGTACATAGAGGAAAAGCTCATGGAGCCACCAATTCAAAAGGCTCTGGATGAATACAAAACTCCAATAATTACACAGCAACCAAGTCTTGAATTCAAGGAAGTGAAGGCAATTAACAAAAGCACCGAGAAGAGGATTGTGACCAAGCTACCAAGGACAACATTCAAGAGGAGGTCAACCACAAGCAATCCAACCCCTGGACCAATAGCAAGCAAGCTCAATCAAGCCATGTACAAAAGAAAGCTTGCTGAGAAGAAGCCAAGACAGGGGACACTAGCTGAAAATTCTCCCCTCTTGGAGTCATTCCTCTTAACAAACTGGAAGAAGAGGAAGAAAGTGAGGAATAACATGTCAAGCTAATGACACTAAAAGAGCACTTGTTGGGAGGTAACCCAACCGTAGGTAACATTTCTTCTCCGCTTTGTTTTCTTTCTGTGGTTTGTTTAAATTTCAATAAATTGGCATATGATTACTTTCTAAGTTTGGTGTTGCCTTGCAACAAATTATTTTCAATCTTTTTGGATGATTGCATCAAATCAAAAATGAAAGTGACACACCAAGATTCTAAGTTTGGTGTGCCACTTATTTTCTATGCAAATCATTCAAGCAACATCACTTGTCTGCATAATCATATTGCCTTTTGCAGTGTTATTTTTCTTCTTCTTAGTTGGATAATTTTGTTTTCTCTTTGTTTCATTTATTTACTTATTTTTAATGCTTTCTTTCATTAACTGTTTTTGTTAATACATCACCAAAACATCCTTATTCATGACAGACTCTTCATTTGGTGATTGTATTTAACATATAACAGTTTCTTTTGTTTAAGTTTTAGTTCAAATAAATTGACATATGGTTGCATTCTAAGTTTGGTGTTGCTATGCAACAAAATTTTATTCTAATTCTTACAAGATACTTGCATTAATTCCAAGTGAAAGTGTCACACTAAGTTTGGTGTGCCACTTATTCTTTATGCAAAGTATTGTGCACACCTTCTTATGCTTGCAATCAAAATGTCGCTGCCTCTTGTGCCTTGATTGTTATTTTTCATTTTTGCTTGCTTGCAACACATGTAATGCTAACATTTCATTATGTAAGACATTCATGATCTATCTTAGCCCCATAGCCACTGTTCTAATTATTGTTTGAGGATGAACAAGCATACTGAGTTTGGCAAGGGAAAGAGGAAAAATAGAGGAAAAAGGACAACAATAATGAAGATGAACTACAAGGTTGTAGAGTTCTTTTTCTTCTCATTTATTTCCAGCACTTTAAATTGCATGATTGTCTTTATATTTTCTGTATACATGTGTGGTATGACTAAGCATAGCTTGAATTTGATTTGAAATATATTGTTGTGACATTATGACTACCAACTTGAGTTTTGTGAATTCAAAAGCAATAAAGCATCATGATCATAAACAAACAAGGAATTAAAGAAGATTTTAGCATGTGCATACAAGTATTGGATAGCTAGTATGATTAATTGTTGCTCAATTGCATTGGATTTTATTTAATTGAAGTTTTTCATCTAGTACATTTTGTGAAATCTTTTGAAATCATGAAAACCTTGAAGAAGCAAATACAATTAAAGCAAGAAAAGAAAAAGGGAAAGAATGAGAAAGCTGAAGGCTCTGAGTACCAATGGCAATTTATTTGCTAAGTGCTTGTGGTGTTTATGTATCAAGCCAATTGCTTGAAAACAAAACACTTAGAAGTCAAGGCTAGGCTCAAGTGCAAAAGCACTCCCTCAAAGCTCAAGGCTCTGAGCATCAATGATTAGAGAGTCAAGAAAAGAAAAGAAAAATGAGCTTAATGAAGTAATAAATACTTGTGGTGCTTATGTATCAAGTGGTAATACTTGAAAACAAAGCATTTAGAAGTCGTAGCTTTGTTATTAACTCATGGGGCAAAGCACCCAAAAGGAGAAAAAAAAAATCAAAAGCTTGTTTCAAGGAAGAATTATAAGAAAAAGATTTCATAAAATAAGCTAGATAGAAGCATCAATCATTTACATCTCTTTTGTAATTGTAGCATGCATAGAAAACTAGCTTGCCATAAACATTAACTTGCTACTCTTCTTACCTTGGATTGTCAATTTCTATTGCATGATTCTTTTCTTGCTTGGGGACAAGCAAGGTTTAAGTTTGGTGTTGTGATGACAAGTCATCATATACCTATTTTTCTATGCTTTTTCATACAAGAAATTAATGATTAGTGCTTAAATATTGCATTCTTTTGTACTTAAATGATATATTTTCTTGATATTTTAATTTTATAAATCTTGTAGAAAATAAGAAGAAAAAGAAGCAAAGAAGCACAAAAAAAAGGAGAAAAAAAAGAGCTTTGGGGTACACTTTGAAGTTGGGGTACACTTTGGAGCCTTAGGCCACGCTTTTAAAAGCGTGGCCCATGACCAAAAGAAAGAAAGAAGCAGCCAGCACGCACACTGCCCTGCTCTTGCCAAGGGCAGGGCAGAATCATGATGCAAAGTGAGGTTGGAAGCAAGAATTTTCGCTAAGTTAAAATCTGGCCGCACACAGCATGACCATGCCTACTTCAAAGGGCTATAACATGAGCTACAGGCGTCCAATTGATGTGCTTTCAGTTGCGTTGGAAAGCTGACATTCAGAGCTTTCCAACGATATATAGCAATCCATATTTGGCGTAAAATTGAGGCAGGAACGGAAGGCATCTTTAAGGGCCAAAAATAAGCAAAAATAAACCAAGGAAAAGAAATAGCGTGTGCATCCACCAAGTCTCGAACACGGAGCTTCATTTTTGGAAACACTGCCCTGCCCTCCGCGAGGGCAGGGCAGCATTTTGTTGTGGCATGGCCAGCACACCAAACTGGCGCACCAAGGCATCCTTCGGCAGCACCAGCAGCACGCACAAGCACCAAATTGGAGCACCAGATTCTTCTGCCCTGCCCTCCGCGAGGGCAGGGCAGCATCCTGCGCACTAAGCTCGCACGCCACGCCCGCACCATGGCCGCACGCACCAAATCCTGCCCTGCCCTCCACAAGGGCAGGGCAGCCTCCTGGGAGCAACATATGGGCCAACTTTCATATAAATTCAATTCCTCACCAAATTAAATCAAGGCCATCCAAGACCCATTTTCCCTCAAATCCAAAGCAAGCAAAGCCCACTCAACATGACTCAAAGGCACACAGAGAAGCTAGATTAGGAATTTCATTTTGTGAATTTGTTTTTAATTTCAATTTCATTTTATTTTCATTTTGTAAAAAGCCTATATAAAGGCATCACTCTCATTTCAAAAAAGGAGCTCCATTAGAAAAAGGCTAGCTCCACTAAGGAGTATTAGGATTTGATAGCTCTCTCTTTTAATTTTCCTTTCTGCTTGAATCTTGGATTGAGATTTGAAGGAATTCTGTTTCATTCTTGATCTAAGATTGCTCTTTGTTGATTTTCTGCATAATTCAGTGAATTGAGTTTTGGATCCAAGTTTTTCTCTACGGCTTTCATCTTTCTTTCTTCTTCAATTTGCTTTCTACTTTGATCAAGGAAGGGATTGAGATCTAGACTTGTTTTCTAGTCTCCTCCACCTCTGAGATCTTCAACTTTCCCTTAGCTATTGAAATTGAGCTGCATTTTACTTTCTGTTTCATTCCTCTTCTGCTACATTTACTTTTCTGAAATTTCCTTTCCTGCATTCTCCACTTTCACATCTTTGTTCACATTGAGCTTGATTTAATTTCCTGCACATTTACATTTTCTGCAATTTAAATTTTTAGTTGCTTAATCTATTACTCTTTAATTTCCAGCACCCAACCCCTTTACTTTTGATGCAATTTACGTTTCTTGCAATTTAAGTTTCAGCAATTTAATTATTCTGCACTTTTAATTCCCTGCCATTTACTTTCTGTTGGCTACACTTCATCCAGATTCACTTCAATGTTAGCTTGACTAAACTAATCACCCACTAAAGTTGCTTGATCCATCAATCCCTGTGGGATCGACCTCACTCTTGTGAGTTATTACTACTTGATGCGACCCGGTACACTTGCCGGTTGGATTTGTGTGTTGGAAAATTCATTTTCCACAAAAACACCATCAGCTCTTCTTCCAAAAATCCTTGGACTATTTGTTCTATGGTGTCCACCATCATGCATTCTCCTATTGCTTCCTTGGGATAACTCATTGCCTTGAAGACATTGAAGACCATCTTTTTCTCATGTAATCTCAAGACTAGTTCTCCTTTTTGCACATCAATTATGGCTCCAGCAGTAGCTAGGAATGGCCTTCCTAGGATAATTGAAGTGTTTGCCTCTTCTTCCATATCCAGCACAACAAATTCAGCTGAGAAGATGAATTCTCCCACCTTCACCAATAAATCTTCCACCACTCCATGTGAAAACTTGAATGTTCTGTCAGCTAGTTAGAGTGCCATTCTTGTTGGTTTGGCTTCCTCAATTCTTATCCTTCTCATCATGTTCAAGGACATGAGATTGATGCTAGCTCCCAAGTCACACAAGGCCTTTTCAATAGTGATATCCCCTATGATGCTGGGGATTTGGAAACTCCCTGGGTCCTTCATTTTCTGGGGGAGTTTCTTTTGTATGATGGCACTACATTCCTCAGTTAGGACTACAGTCTCTTTTTCACCCCAATTTTTATTTCTTGTCATGAGCTCCTTCAGGAACTTTGCGTAGAAGGGCATTTGCTCCAATGCTTTAGCAAATGGTATGTTGATTTGGAGCTTTTTGAAGATTTCCAAAAATCTGGAGAACTGGCTGTCCTTCCTATCCTTCCTTAGCCTTTGTGGGTATGGTGCCTTTGGTACATAAGGCTTCAGGATTGGCTTTGGTGAAGATGGGCTAGGGGCTTCCCCTTTCTTCTTGTTTTCAGGCTTTTCTGCAGCTTCTTCTTTGTGGTTTTCCTAGTTTTGGGTGGCTTCTTCTATCACTTTTCCACTTCTAAGTGTGATGGCCTTGCATTCCCCTCTTGCGTTGGCCATGGTGTCACTTGGAAATGTGTGTGTAGGCATTCGGATTTGCTTGGATAAGAACCCCACTTGTGCTTCCAGTTTTGAGATTGCTGCACCTTGGTTCTTCAAATTCGACCTGTATTCTTCTTGGTTGGCATCTATCTTCCTTTTAGCTTGTGCTTGCCTTTCCAAGAGGGTAAAAATGGCTCCTGTGAGCTGTGATGATAGTTGTGCTATTGCGGCCTATACTCTCTCAAGGTTATCCTTGATTTCACACGGTTGTGAGGTTGGGGTTAGTGTGTCTTGATGGTGGTTTGTTTGCTGGTTGGAAGGATATGATGTGTGAGGTGGATTGTGGTAAGGTCTGTTGTTATTTGACTGATGGTTGGAGTTGTGATTCTGGTATTGATTGGCTTGGTATGGTTTGTTGTGCTCTTGGTTGTGATTTTGTTGGTTCCCCCACCCAAAATTTGGGTGGTTCTTTCATCCTGCGTTATATGTCTTAGAGTTAGGGTCATATGGTGGTCTAGAGGGGTTATGCACATAGTTTGCTTGCTCACATTTAACGTCTGGTTCATTTTCTTCTTGGGGTAGTGCTTGAGCTTGGACAACTATAACTTGATTATTTTCCATTTTCTTGGTTAAGGCTGCCAATTATGCTACAATTGCCTTGTTTTGTGCCAATAGATCATCCATAGAGTTGAGTTCCAGCACCCCCTTCTTTTGGCCTCTTTCTGAAGCATAGAAGTATTCATTCTCAGGTACAGTTTCAATGACATCTATGGCTTCCTCAATGTTCTTCTTCTTGTTGAGTGAACCCCCTGAAGAGTGGTCCACAGCCTTCTTCGATTCATAGGTTAATCCTTCATAGAAAATGTTAAGATGCACCCACTTATTAAACATATCCGGTGGGCATTTCCTTGTTAGATCTTTGAACCTCTCCCAGGCCTCATAGAGTGTTTCACCATCTAGCTGTCTGAAGGTTTGCACCTCAGTTCTTAGACTGTTGATCCTCTGTGGAGGGTAAAATCTCGCTAGAAACCTGTTCACAACATCCTCCCATGTGGTTAGGCTCTCCTTGGAGAATGATTCTAACCACTTTGTTGCCTTATCTCTGAGTTAGAAAGGGAATAGAAGTAGTTTGTAAGTGTCAGGGTGTACACCATTGGAATTTACAGTATTACATATCCTCATGAATGTGTTGAGTGGGAAGGTTCTCTCAGGTTCACTATCAAAAGAGGATGAAGTCTCTCCTCTTCTACCTGTCATACAGTCAACACACAACAAGAAAAGAGCAAGTGAAGAAATCTCCTTAATTAAAATTAGTGATTAGCTTGAGTGATGCAATTAATCAAACAGTTAGAAGAGTGAAAGTATAAACAATGAATAGCTAAAGAAATCTCAGAAAGACAAGAAAGAAAAATAGAGATTAGAAAAGAATTTAAAGGTTACACTAGGAAATGAATAAAAAATAAAAAAAGCTTAATCTAGCTCTCCAATTGGTTTAATCATTGTCAGATTCAAACCAATCCCCGGCAACGGCGCCATAAAACTTGATGGTCGGAATTCACTACCCTTCCCCAATAATATTGATGAATCCGCTCTTGGCAAGCGCACCAAAATTATCGTCAAGTATTAACCTACAGTGGAGTGGGATCGTATCCACAGAGATTGGTAAATTTGAGCAATTTTAATCAATTGGTGAATTAGTCAAGCTCAACAGAATAGGTTGTGTGTGCAGAATTATAAATGGCAGAAACATAAATGGCAAAAGCAGTAAAAGAAAGCAATAAAATGCGGAAATGGAAATAACAAGAATGTAAAAGGGGAATGGGATTTTGCATAATGTAAATCAAGCTATAAAAGAATGGGAGAGATAAGAATGGGGGGATTCATTAAGATCATGAGATATTGTCTCTTTGGATTAATTCCAGCTCATGTCCTCTTTAATCATGCAACTCATTGACCTCTTGGCAATCATGATTGATTGAGCCCCAATCCCTTGGTGACTCAAACTCTCAAATATTGATCAATAGCCAATTCCTTGGTTTAATTTCTCATGAAGAGAGATATGCTTGGTACCTGATTATACCACACATCATCAGAGGTCCAGGTAGAGGGAGGATTGTATGTCACCATATCCAAACACCAAAACCCAGATTCTACTCAAGTGTGAGAAGGGATTTCTAGCATGGTTTCATGTTTCCTTTTCCAAGGTTCCCATGAAACCCATTTTGCATTTAATCTCTTTTCCAAGTTAATTGATGATGCACAAAAACTTATCTTTCAACAAATTTTCCTTCGGCAAGTATATCGAATTGTCGTGAAGTAAAAAATCACAATAGAGTGAGGTCGAATCCCACAGAGATTGATTGGTCAAGCAACTTTAGTTGGAAGAGTGTGCTAGTTGAGCTAAACAGAATGTAGTTGAGATTTGCAGGAAATTAAATGGCGGAAAACTAAATTGCAGAAAATAAAAGTGCAGAATCGTAAATGGGAAATTGGGAAGATAAACATGGAAATAGATGGCAGAAAGTAAAGAGAATGGGTAAGATCAGAGATATGGATTCATTGGGCTTAGGAGATGTTGCATTCTCCGGATCAAGTTCATTCACATATCTTCCTCAATTAATGCATTCATTGATCTCCTTGGCAATCTTAAGTGATTAGATCCCAATTCCTTGGCAATTCAATTTCTCTAAGCTTGAACAATTGCCCAATTCCTTGATTTAATTGCTCATGGGAAGAGATGAAGTGTGGTCACTGATTAAACCACATGTATTTTGATGAGCGGATAATTTATACGCTATTTGGCATTGTTTTTAGTATGTTTTTAGTATGTTTTAGTTAGTTTTTATTATATTTTTATTAGTTTTTATTTAAAATTCACTTTTCTGGACTTTATTATGAGTTTGTGTGTTTTTCTGTGATTTCTGGTAGTTTCTGGCTGAAATTGAGGGACTTGAGCAAAAATCTGATTCAGAGGCTAAAAAGGACTGTAGATGCTGTTGGATTCTGACCTCCCTGCACTCGAAGTGGATTTTCTGGAGCTACAGAAGCCCAATTGGCGCGCTCTCAATTGCGTTGGAAATTAGACATCCTGGGCTTTCCAGAAATGTAATAGTCCATACTTTGCCCGAGATTTGATGGCCCAAACTGGCGTTCCAAATCAGCTCAAGAATTCTGGCGTTTAACACTGGAACTGACACAAGAATGGGAGTTAAACGCCCAAACTGGCACAAAAGCTGGCGTTTAACTCCAAAAAAAGTCTCTACACATGAAAGCTTTAATGCTCAGCCCAAACACACACCAAGTGGGCCCAGAAGTGAATTTTTATGTCATTTACTCATTTTTGTAAACCCTAAGCTACTAGTTTTCTATAAATAGGACCTTTTGCTATTGTATTTTCATCTTTTGATCACTTTAGATCTTAGGATCATCTTTGGACATCTAGTTCTTAGATTATGGGAGGCTGGCCATTCGGCCATGCCTAGACCTTGTTCTTATGTATTTTCAACGGTGGAGTTTCTACACACCATAGATTAAGGTGTGGAGCTCTGCTGTACCTCGAGTATTAATACAATTACTATTGTTCTTCTATTCAATTCAGCTTATTCTTGTTCTAAGATATCACTTGTTCCTCAACTTGATGAATGTCATGATCCGTGACACTCATCATCATTCTCACCTATGAACATGTGCCTGATAACCACCTCCGTTCTACCTTAGATTGAGTGGATATCTCTTGGATTCCTTGATCAGAATCTTCGTGGTATAAGCTAGAATGCATTGGCGGCCATTTTTGAGAATCCGGAAGGTCTAAACCTTGTCTTTGGTATTCTGAGTAGGATTCAGGGATTGAATGACTGTGATGAGTTTCAAACTCGCGATTGTGGGGCGTTAGTGACAGACGCAAAAGAATCACTGGATTCTATTCCAACATGATCGAGAACCGACAGATGAATAGAAGTGCTGTGACAGAGTGCGTTGAACATTTTCACTGAGAAGACGGGATTGTAGCCATTGACAACGGTAATGCCCAATATACAGCTTGCCATGGAAAGGAGTAAGAAGGATTGGATGAAAACAGTAGGAAAGCAGAGAGACAGAAGGGACAAAGCATCTCCATACGCTTATCTAAAATTCTCACCAATGAATTACACAAGTATCTCTATCTTTATTTTATGTTTTATTCATCTTTTAATTATTAATCCTCCATAACCATTTGAATCCGCCTGACTGAGATTTACAAGATGACCATAGCTTGCTTCATACCAACAATCTCCGTGGGATCGATCCTTACTCGCGTAAGGTTTATTACTTAGACGACCCAGTGCACTTGCTGGTTAGTTGTACAAAGTTGTGATAAAGAGTTGAGATTGCAATTGAGCGTACCATGTTGATGGCGCCATTGATGATCACAATTTTGTGCACCAAGTTTTTAGCGCCGTTGCCGGGGATTGTTTGAGTTTGGACAACTGACGGTTCATCTTGTTGCCTAGATTAGGTATTTTTCTTCAGAATTTTTAAGAATGAATTCTAGAGTTTCAAGGTGATGTTCTAATCATCACCAAAGCTGATTGATTTTCATTAATTTAGCTCATGAATGTAATGTCCTGCTGAAGCTTGGCTAGCCATGTCTAATCTTTTTAGACTAAAGCTTTAGACTAACATTGCATGATTCCTGAAATTCTTATTAAAAATTTTGAATCTCTTTATTTTCTTTTCCATATAATTTTTGAAAAAGCACAAAAAAATTATAAAATCTTAAAATCAAAAAATATTTTATGTTTCTTGTTTGAGTCTAGTGTCTAATTTTAAGTTTGGTATCAATTGCATGTCTTTATTCTTCTAATTTTCGAAAATTACATGCATTATGTTCTTCATTGATCTTCAAGATGTTCTTGATGATTTCCTTGCTCTGATCTTTAAATTCTTTTGTCTTGTGTGTTTTGTTGTTTCTCATATGCATTCTCAATTTGTTAGTGTCAGTAGTATACAAACTTCTAAGTTTGGTGCCTTGCATACATTGTTTATTTGATTTTAGTTGCATTTTGATTATTCCTCATCATTAAAAATTCAAAATTTTTTTTAATTTGTGTCTTTTTAAGTCAATAATACAGAGAATTGAAGATTCAGAACATACAGCAGAGGAATTACACAAAAAAAGCTGGGCGTTCAAAACGCCCAGTGAGGAAGGAAAATTGGCGTTTAAACGCCAGCCAGGGTACCTGACTGGGCGTTTACGCCCAAAAAGGTAGCATTTTGGGCGTTAAACGCCAGAATGGATACCATTCTGGGCGTTTAATGCCAGGATGGCACAAGAGGGAAGATTTTGTTTTTAATGCAAATTTGTTTTTCAAGTTTTCATGATTTTTCAAAATCAAATCTTTTTCAAATCATATCTTTTCAATCATATATTTTCAAAATCAATTTCTTTCCATTTTTTCAAAAATACTTGCTAACAATTAATGATTTGATTCAGCATTTCAAGTATGTTGCCTTTTCTGTTGAGAAAGGTTTAATGTCTGAATCATATCTTTTAAATTTCTTATTAGCCAAGTCATTAATTTTAAAAATCAAATTTTTTTTAAAATTATTTTTCAATCATATCTTTTTAATCACATATTTTTCAAAATAGTTTTCAATCATATCTTTTTTATTTCTAATTTCAAAATCTTTTTCAAAATCACTTTATTTCTTTCCCAACTTTAATTTTCGAAAATCATCAATCAAATTTTCAAAATTTCTTTTAATTATTTTAAAATCTTTTACTTTAATTTCAAAAATTCTTCCCCTCTTCTCACATCCTTCTAATTATGGACTAACACTCCTCCTCAATGCACAATTTGAACTCTATCCCACTTGATAAGTTCGAATTCTTCTACCTCCTCCTTCTATTCTTCTTTTCCTCTGACACCTCAAGGAATCTCTATACTGTGACATAGAGGATTCCATATTTTCTTGTTCTCTTCTCTTTCATATGAGCAGGAACAAAGACAAAGGCATTCTTGTTGAAGCTGACCCTGAACCTGAAAGGACCTTGAAGCGAAAGCTTAGAGAAGCTAAAGCACAATTCTCTGTAGAGAACCTAACAGAAATCTTCAAAGAAGAAGACATGGCAGCCGAAAACAACAACAATGCAAACAATGTAAGGAAGGTGCTGGCTGACTTTACTGCACCTACTCCTGACTTCTATGGGAGAAGCATCTCCATCCCTGCCATTGGAGCAAACAACTTTGAGCTTAAACCTCAATTAGTTTCTCTAATGCAACAGAATTACAAGTTCCATGGACTTCCATTGGAAGATCCTCATCAATTTTTAGCTGAATTCCTGCAAATCTGTGACACTATCAAGACCAATGGGGTTGACCTTGAGGTCTACAGACTTATGCTATTCCCTTTTGATGTAAGAGACAGAGCTAGGATATGGTTAGACTCACAACCTAAAGAAAGTCTGAACTCTTGGGAAAAGCTAGTCAATGCCTTCTTGGCAAAGTTCTTTCCTCCTCAAAAATTGAGTAAGCTTAGAGTGGAAGTCCAAACCTTCAGACAGAAGGAAGGTGAATCCCTCTATGAAGCTTGGAAAAGATACAAACAATTGATCAGAAAGTGTCCTTCTGACATGCTTTCTGAATAGAGCATCATAGGTATCTTCTATGATGGCCTGTCTGAACTGTCCAAGATGTCATTGGATAGCTCTGCTGGAGGATCTTTTCATCTGCAGAAGATGCCTGCAGAAGCTCAAGAACTCATTGAAATGGTTGCAAATAACCAATTCATGTACACTTCTTAAAGGAATCCTGTGAACAATGGGACGAATCAGAAGAAAGGAGTTCTTGAGATTGATACTCTGAATGCCATATTATCTCAGAATAAAATATTAACTCAGCAAGTCAATATGATTTCTCAAAGACTGTCTGTAATGCAAGCTGCACCAGGCAGTACTAAAAACGCTTCATCTGAAGAAGAAGCTTATGATCCTGAGAACCCATCAATGGAAGAGGTGAATTACATAGGAGAACCGTATGAAAACACCTATAATCCTTCATGGAGAAATCATTCGAATCTTTCATGGAAGGATCAACAGAGACCTCAACAAGGTTTCAACAACAATAATGGTGGAAGAAACAAGTTTAGCAATGGTAAGCCTTTTCCATCATCTTCTCAGCAACAGACAGAGAATTCTAAGCAGAGCCACTCTGACTTAGCAACCATGGTATCTGATCTAATCAAAACCACTCAAAGTTTCATGACTGAAACAAGGTCCTCCATTAGAAACTTGGAGGCACAAGTGGGTCAGCTGAGTAAGAAAGTTACTGAACTCCCTCCTAGTACTCTTCCAAGCAATACAGAAGAAAATCCAAAAGGAGAGTGCAAGGCCATCAAGATGGCCAAAATTGGAGAGGAGAAAGAGGCAGTGAGCGCCACTAAGGAAGACCTCAATGGACGTCCACTGGCCTCCAATGAGTTCCCTAATGAGGAACCATGGGAATCTGAGGCTCACACTGAGACCATAGAGGTTCCATTGGATTTACTTCTACCATTCATGAGCTCTGATGAGTATTCTTTCTCTGGAGAGGACGAAGATTTCACTGAAGAGCAAGTTGCTAAGTATCTTGGAGCAATCATGAAGCTAAATGACAAGTTATTTGGTAATGAGACTTGGGAGGATGAACCCCCTTTGCTCACCAAAGAACTGGATGACTTGACTAGGCAGAGATTACCTCAAAAGAGACAAGACCCTGGGAAGTTCTCAATACCTTGTACCATAGGCACCATGACCTTCGAGAAGGCTCTGTGTGACCTAGGGTCAAGCATAAACCTCGTGCCTCTCTCTGTAATGGAGAAGCTAGGGATCTTTGAGGTGCAAGCTGCAAGAATCTCACTAGAGATGGCAGACAATTCAAGAAAACAAGCTTATGGACTTGTAGAGGATGTTCTAGTAAAGATTGAAGACCATTACATCCCTGCTGATTTTATAGTCCTAGAGATGGGAAGTGCATGGATGAATCCATCATCTTTGGCAGACCCTTCCTAGCCACAGCAAAGGCTGTGATTGATGTTGACAGAGGAGAATTGATCATTCAAGTGAATGAAGAATCCTTTATGTTTAAAGCTCAAGGATATCCCTCTGTAACCATGGAGAGGAAGCATGAAGAGCTTCTCTCAAAACAGAGTCAAACAGAGCCCTGATGAGCGGATAATTTATACGCTTTTTGGCATTGTTTTTAGGTAGTTTTTAGTAAGTTCAAGCTACTTTTAGGGATTTTTTCATTAGTTTTTATGTTAAATTCACATTTCTGGACTTTACTATGAGTTTGTGTGTTTTTCTGTGATTTTAGGTAATTTCTGGCTGAAATTGAGGGACTTGAGCAAAACTCTGAAAAAGGCTGACAAAAGGACTGCTAATGCTGTTGAAATCTGATCTCCCTGCACTCGAAATGGATTTTCTGGAGCTATAGAACTTCAATTCGCGCGCTCTCAACGGCGTTGGAAAGTAGACATCCAGAGCTTTCTAGCAATATATAATAGTCCATACTTTATTCGGGAATTGACGACGTAAAGTGGCGCTCAACGCCAAGTACATGCTGCTGTCTGGAGTAAAACGCCAGAAACACGTCACGACCCGGAGTTGAACGCCCAAAACACGTTACAACTTGGCGTTCAACTCCAATAAAAGCCTCAGCTCGTGGATAGACCAAGATCAGCCCAAACATACACCAAGTGGGCCCTGGAAGTGGATTTATGCATCAATTACTTACTTATGTAAACCCTAGTAGCTAGTTTAGTATAAATAAGACTTTTTACTAGTGTATTAGTCGTCTTTTGACCACGTTTCATCTTTGGTCTCAGTTTTGTATTATTCTTCATCTGAGGAGGCCATTGAGCACGTTTTAGGGGGCTGGCCATTCGGCCATGCCTGAACCTTTTACTTATGTATTTTCAACGGTGGAGTTTCTGCACACCATAGATTAAGGGTGTGGAGCTCTGTTGTACCTCAAAGTTTCAATACAATTATTATTACTTTCTATTCAATTCTCTTCTATCCTTATTCCAAGATATACGTTACACTTAACTTTGATGAATGTGATGATCCGTGACACTCATCATCATTCTCACCTATGAACGCGCGTGACTGACAACCACTTCCGTTCTACTCTAGGCCGGGCGCATATCTCTTAGATTCCCTAACAGAATCTTCGTGGTATAAGCTAGATAGATGGCGGCATTCATGAGGATCCGGAAAGTCTAAACCTTATCTATGGTATTCCGAGTAGGATTCTGGGATTGAATGACTGTGACGAGCTTCAAACTCCTGAAGGCTGGGCGTGATGACAAGCGCAAAAGAATCAAGGGATTCTATTCCAACCTGATTGAGAACCGACAGATGATTAGCCGTGCTGTGACAGAGCATAGGAACATTTTCACTGAGAGGATGGGATGTAGCCATTGACAACGGTGATGCCCTACATACAGCTTGCCATGGAAAGGAGTAGGAAGGATTTGATGAATGTAATAAGAAAATAGAGATACAAGAGGAGCACAACATCTCCATACGCTTATCTGAAATTTGCACTATTGATTTACATAAGTATTTCTATCCCTTTTATTTTCTTTTTATTATTAGTTTTCGAACTCATCATAAACCAATTTAATCTGCCTAACTGAGATTTACAAGGTGACCATAGCTTGCTTCATACCAACAATCTCTGTGGGATCGACCCTTACTCACGTAAGGTATTACTTGGATGACCCAGTACACTTGCTGGTTAAGTTGAACGGAGTTTTGTCCACACATAGCCAAAGAGCCACAATAATGATTCCATACAACAACAAAGAATACTATATTGATGTGATCACAATTTCGTCCACCAAGTTTTTGGCGCCGTTGCCGGGAATTGTTCGAGTATGGACAACTGACGGTTCATCTTGTTGCTCAGATTAGGTTATTTTCTTTTCAAAATCTTTTTCAAAATTTTTCTCTTATTTTCGTTTTTCCAAAAATATTTTCGAAAAAAATTAATAAAAATCCAAAAAAAATTAGAAAATCATAAAAATAAAAAATATTTTGTGTTTCTTGTTTGAATCTTGAGTCAACTTTTAAGTTTGGTGTCAATTGCATGCTTTAAAAATTTTTTCTTGCATTTTTCGAAAACTCCATGCATTCATAGTGTTCTTCATGATCTTCAAGTTGTTCTTGATAAGTCCTCTTGTTTGATCTTGATGTTTTCTTGTTTTGTGTTGTTTGTTGTTTTTCATATGCATTTTTCGTTTGTTAGAGTCCATGCATTAAAGATTCCTAAGTTTGGTGTCTTGCATATTTTCTTTGCATCAAAAATTTTTCAAAATTATGTTCTTGATGTTCATCATGATCTTCAAAGTGTTCTTGGTGTTCATCTTGACATTCATAGTGCTCTTGTATGCATTAAGTGTTTTGATCCAAAATTTTTATGTTTTGGGTCATATTTGTGTTTTTCTCTCTCATCATTTAAAAAGTCAAAAAATCAAAAAAATATCTTTTCCTTATTTTTCTCATAATTTTTGAAAATTTGAGTTGACTTGGTCAAAAAATTTTAAAATTAGTTATTTCTTACAAGTCAAGTCAAATTTTAAAAATTTAAAAATCTTATCTTTTCAAAATCTTTTTCTTAACTTTACATCTAATTTTCGAAAATTAGCTAACAATTAATGTGATTGGTTAAAAAACTTGAAGTTTGTTACTTTCTTGTTAAGAAAGGTTCAATCTTTAAGTTCTAGAATCATATCTTGTAGTTACTTGTTAGTTAAGTAATTAATTTTAATTTTAAAATTAAAATCTTTTTCAACAAATATCTTATCTATTTTATCTTTTATCTTATCTTTTTCAAAAATTTTATCTTTTTCAAAATTTGATTTCAAAATATCTTATCTAACTTCTTATCTTCTTATCTTTTCAAAATTTTTGATTTCAAATCTTTTTCAATCAACCAACTAACTTTTTGTTTGTTTCTTATCTTTTTCAAAACCAACTAACTACTTTTCCCTCTCTAATTTTCGAAAATATCTCATCTCTTTTTCAAAAATTCTTTTTGTTTTAAATTTTAATTTCAATTATGTCTTATATCTAATTTTTGAAAATTACTAACCCCTTTTTCAAAATTGTTTTCGAAATTCTCCCTCTCTTTTCTTATTCTATTTATTTATTTAATTACTAACACTTCTCTTCACCTCTCTTCATCCAAATATCTGAACCCCCTCTTCTACTTTCTTCTCCCCTTTTTTTTTCTACTAACATAAAGGAATCTCTATACTGTGACATAGAGGATTCCTCTTTCTTTTCTTGTTTTCTTTTTTTTCATATGAGCAGGAACAAGGAAAAAGGCACTCTTGTTGAAATTGATCCAGAACCTGAAAGGACTCTGAAGAGAAAATTAAGAGAAGCTAAATTACAACAATCTAAAGGTAACATTCAGAAATTTTTGAACAAGAGAAGGAGATGGCAGCCGAAAATAATAATAATGCAAGGAGAATGCTTGGTGACTTCACAAAGCCAACGTCCAAGTTTGATGGAAGAAGCATCTCCATTCCTGTCATCGGAGCCAACAACTTTGAGCTGAAACCTCAGCTAGTTGCCTTAATGCAACAAAACTGCAAGTTTTATGGACTTCCATCTGAAGATCCTTATCAGTTTTTAACTGAGTTCTTGTAGATTTGTGAGACTGTAAAGACGAATGGAGTTGATCCTGAAGTCTACAGACTCATGCTTTTCCCTTTTGCTATAAGAGACAGAGCTAGAATATGGTTGGATTCACAACCCAAGGATAGCCTGGACTCCTGGGATAAGCTAGTCACTGCCTTCTTGGATAAATTCTTTCCTCCTCAAAAGCTGAGCAAGCTGAGAGTGGATGTTCAAACCTTCAAACAAAAAGATGGTGAATCCCTCTATGAAGCTTGGGAAAGATACAAGCAGCTGACCAAAAGATGTCCATCTGACATGTTTTCAAAATGGACCATACTAGATATATTCTATTATGGTCTATCTGAATTTTCGAAAATTTCATTGGACCATTCTGCAGGTGGATCTATTCACCTAAAGAAAACGCCTGAAGATGCTCAAGAACTCATTGACATGGTTGCAAACAACCAATTCATGTACACCTCTGAAAGGAATTCCGTGAATAATGGGATACCTCAGAAGAAAGGAGTTCTTGAAATTGATGCTCTGAATGCCATATTGGCTCAGAATAAAGTGTTGACTCAGCAGGTCAACATGATCTCTCAAAGTCTGAATGGATGGCAACATGCATCCAACAGTACTAAAGAGGCAGCTTCTGAAGAAGCTTATGATCCTGAGAACCCTGCCATGGCAGAGGTTAATTACATGGGTGAACCTTATGGAAACACCTATAACTCATCATGGAGAAATCATCCAAATTTCTCATGGAAGGATCAACAAAAGCCTCAACAAGGCTTTAACAATGGTGGACGCAATAGGCTGAGCAATAGTAAGCCATATCCATCATCTTCTCAGCAACAGACAGAGAATTCTGAACAAAACACTTCTAATTTAGCCAATCTAGTCTCTAATCTGTCAAAGGCCACTTTCAGTTTCATGAATGAAACAGGATCTTCCATCAAAAATCTGGAGGCACAAGTGGGCCAGCTGAGCAAGAAAGTCATTGAAACTCCTCCCAGTATTCTCCCAAGCAATACAGAAGAGAATCCAAAAGGAGAGTGCAAGGCCATTGATGTGATCAATGTGGCCGAATGCACAAGGGAGGAGGAGGACGAAAATCCTAGTGAGGAAGACCTCCTGGGACGTCCTTCAAGCAAGAAGGAGTTTCCAATTAAGGATCCAAAGGAATCTGAGGCTCATACAGAGACCATAGAGATTCCATTAAATCTCCCTCTGCCATTCATGAGCTCTGAAGACTATTCTTCCTCTGAAGAGGATGAAGATGTGACCGGAGAGCAAGTTGCTCAATATTTAGGAGCTATCATGAAGCTGAATGCCAAGTTGTTTGGTAATGAGACTTGGGAAAGTGAACCTCCCTTGCTCATTAATGAATTAGATACCTGGATTCAGAAAACTCTACCTCAAAAGAAACAAAATCCTGGCAAGTTCTTAATACCTTGTACCATAGGCACCATGACCTTTGAAAAGGCTCTATGTGATCTGGGGTCAGGGATAAATCTTATGCCACTCTCTGTAATGGAGAAGCTGGGGATCATGGAGGTACAACCTGCCTTGTTCTCATTACAATTGGCAGACAAGTCATTGAGACAAGCTTATGGAATAGTGGAGGACGTGTTAGTAAAGGTTGAAGGCCTTTACATCCCTGCTGATTTCATAATCTTAGACACTAGAAAGGAAGAGGATGAATGCATCATCCTTGGAAGACCTTTCCTAGCCACAGCAGAAGCTGTGATAGATGTCAACAGAGGTGAATTAGTCCTTCAATTGAATGGGGACTACCTTGTGTTTAAGGCACATGGCCATCCCTCTGTGACAAAAGAGAGTAAGCATGAAGAGCTTCTCTTAGTTCAGAGTCAAGAAGAGCCCCCACAGTCAAACTCTAAGTTTGGTGTTGTGAGGCCACAACCAAACTCTAAGTTTGGTGTTAAGATCCCAGATCCAAACTCTAAGTTTGGTGTTGGGACTATACAACATTGACCTGATCACCCTTGTGGCTCCATTAGAGCCACTGTCAAGCTATTGACATTAAAGAAGCGCTTGTTGGGAGGCAACCCAATTTTGTTTATCTAATTTTTATTTTATTTTATTTTATTGTTATTTTGTGTTTTATTAGGTGCATGATCATGAGGAGTCACGAAAAAATCATAAAAATTAAAAACAGAATCAAAAACAGCAGAAGAAAAAAAATCACACCCAGGAGGAAGCACAGGCTGGCGTTCAACGCCAGTAAGATGCATCTGGCCGGCGTTCAACGCCAGAACAGAGCATCATTCTGGCGCTGAACGCCAGAAACAAGCAACATTCTGGCACTGAACACCAGGAATGTGCCTAGAGAAGAAAAACTGGCGCTGAACGCCAGTAACAAGCATGAAACTGGCGTTCAACGCCAGAAACATGCTTTACATGGGCGTTTAACACCCAGAATGTGCACCACACGGTGTTTAAATGCCAGAATGGTGTGCAAAGGCATTTTACATGCCTATTTGGTGCAGGGATGGAATTCCTTGACACCTCAGGATCTGTGGACCCCATAGGATTCCCACCTACTATATTCCTACCTTACCTCCTAATCCTATTTTTGTGATGACTATTCCCCATGTCACACTTCCCAACACTCTTCACCAATCACCTCAATTCCTCTTCCCAAATCACCCCCTTCACCACTCACATCCATCCACTCTTCCCCATAAACCCCACCTACCTTCAAAAATTCAAAACCATTTCCCACCCATTCCCACCCTAAATGGCCGAATACACACTACCCCATCTCCCTATATATACCCTTCCATTCTACTTTATTTTCACATAACACAACCCCCCTCTTCTTCCCCTTGGCCGAACCTACATCTCTCCCTCTTTACCATATTCTCTTCTTCTTCTTCTTCTTCTTCTTCTCTTCTTTCTTCTATTGCTCGAGGATGAGCAACATTTTAAGTTTGGTGTGGTCAAAGCACAATCTTTTTTGTTTTCCACTACCATCAATGGCACCTAAGGCCGGAGAATCCTCTAGAAAAGGAAAAGAGAAGACAAAAGCTTCCACCTCCGAGTCATGGGAGATGGAAAGATTCATCTCCAAAAGCCATGAAGACCACTTCTATGATGTTGTGGCAAAGAAGAAGGTGATCCCTGAGGCCCCTTTCAAGCTAAAAAAAAATGAGTATACGGAGATCCGACATGAGATCCGAAGAAGAGGTTGGGAAGTCTTAACCAACCCCATGCAACAAGTCGGAATCTTAATGGTTCAAGAGTTCTATGCCAATGCATGGATCACTAGGAACCATGATCAAAGTATGAACCCGAATCCAAAGAATTATCTCACAATGGTTTGGGGGAAATACTTAGATTTTAGTCCGGAAAATGTGAGGTTGGCGTTTCACTTGCCTATGATGCAAGGAGATGAACGCCCCTACACTAGAAGGGTCAACTTTAATCAAAGGTTGGACCAAGTCCTAATGGACATATGTGTGGAAAGAGCTCAATGGAGAATAGACTCTAAAGGCAAGCCAGTTCAACTGAGAAGACTGGACCTCAAGCCTGTGGCTAGAGGATGGTTGGAGTTCATTCAACGCTCCATCATTCCCACTAGCAACCGATCTGAAGTTACTGTGGATCGGGCCATCATGATTCATAGCATCATGATTGGAGAGGAAGTAGAAGTTCATGAGGTCATCTCTAATGAAATCTACAAAATAGCTGACAAGTCCTCCACCATGGCACGGCTAGCTTTTCCTCACCTTATTTGCCATCTATGTTACTCAGCTGGAGTTATCATAGAAGGAGACATCTCTATTGAAGAGGATAAGCCCATCACCAAGAAGAGGATGGAGCAAGCAAGAAAGATCCCTTACGGTTCTCAAGAGATGCATGAGGAAGCTCATCATCAAGAAATCCCTGAGATGCCTCAAGGGATGCACTTTCCTCCCAACAACTATTGGGAGCAACTCAACACCTCCTTAGAAGATTTGAGCCACAATGTGGAACAATTAAGGGTGGAACATCATGAGCACTCCATCATTCTCCATGAAATAAGAGAAGATCAAAGAGCAATGAGGGAGGAGCAACAAAAGCAAGGAAGAGACATAGAAGAGCTTAAGGATATTGTTGGTCCTTCAAGAAGAAGACGCCACTAAAGGTGGATTCATTCCTTGTTCTTTATTTCTTTCTGTTTTCGGTTTTTTTATGTTGAGTTTATCTATGTTTTGTGTCTCTACTTCATGATCATTAGTATGTAGTAACCATGTCTTAAAGCTATGAATAAAATCCATTAATCCTTCGCCTCTCTTAAATGAAAAATGTTTTAATTCAAAAGAACAAGAAGTACATGAATCTCGAATTTATCCTTGAATTTAATTTAATTATATTGATGTGGTGACAATACTTTTTTGTTTTCTGAATGAATGATTGAACAGTGCATATGTCTTTTGATCTTGTTGTTTATGAATGTTAAAACTGTTGGCTCTTGAAAGAATGATGAACAAAGAGAAATGTTATTGATAATCTGAAAAATCATAGAATTGATTCTTGAAGCAAGAAAAAGCAGTGAAAAATAAAAGCTGGCGAAAAAAATCAAAAAAAATAGAAAGAAAAAGAAAAAGCAAGCAGAAAAAGCCAATAGCCCTTAAAACCAAAAGGCAAGGGTAAAAAGGATCCAAGGCTTTGAGCATCAATGGATAGGAGGGCCCAAGGAAATAAAATCCAGGCCTAAGCGGCGAAACCAAGCTGTCCCTAACCATGTGCTTGTGTCATGAATGTCCAAGTGAAAAGCTTGAGGCTGAATGATTAAAGTCGTGATCCAAAGTAAAAAGAGTGTGCTTAAGAGCTCTGGACACCACTAACTGGGGACTCTAGCAAAGCTGAGTCACAATCTGAAAAGGTTCACCCAATTATGTGTCTGTGGCATTTGTGTATCCGGTGGTAATACTGGAAAACAAAATGCTTAGGGCCACGGCCAAGACTCATAAGTAGCTATGTTCAAGAATCAACATGCTTAACTAGGAAAGTCAATAACACTATCCGAAATTCTAAGTTCTTAGAGAAGCCAATCATTCTAAACTTCAAAGGAAAAAGTGAGATGCCAAAACTGTTCAGAAGCAAAAAGCTACAAGTCCCGCTCATCTAATTATAATTAATATTCATTGATATTCTGGAATTTATAGTATATTCTCTTCTTTTTATCCTATTTGATTTTCAGTTGCTTGGGGACAAGCAACAATTTAAGTTTGGTGTTGTGATGAACGGATAATTTATACGCTTTTTGGCATTGTTTTTAGGTAGTTTTTAGTAAGTTCAAGCTACTTTTAGGGATGTTTTCATTAGTTTTTATGTTAAATTCACATTTCTGGACTTTACTATGAGTTTGTGTGTTTTTCTATGATTTCAGGTAATTTCTGGCTGAAATTGAGGGACTTGAGCAAAACTCTGAAAAAGGCTGACAAAAGGACTGCTAATGTTGTTGGAATCTGATCTCCCTGCACTCGAAATGGATTTTCTGGAGCTACAGAACTTCAATTGGCGCGCTCTCAACGGCGTTGGAAAGAAG
This sequence comes from Arachis hypogaea, assembly GCF_003086295.3. Classification (NCBI taxonomy): domain Eukaryota; kingdom Viridiplantae; phylum Streptophyta; class Magnoliopsida; order Fabales; family Fabaceae; genus Arachis; species Arachis hypogaea. Next base: position 69,034,481 of record NC_092039.1, on the reverse strand, counting down.
ACATCCAGAGCTTTTCAGAAATATATAATAGTCTATACTTTATTAGGGAATTGATGACGTAAAGTGGCGCTCAACGCTAAGTACATGCTGCTGTCTGGAGTAAAACGCCAGAAACACGTCACGACCCGGAGTTGAACGCCCAAAACACGTTACAACTTGGCGTTCAACTCCAATAAAAGCCTCAGCTCGTGGATAGACCAAGCTCAGCCCAAACATACACCAAGTGGGCCCTGGAAGTGGATTTATGCATCAATTACTTACTTATGTAAACCCTAGTAGCTAGTTTAGTATAAATAAGACTTTTTACTAGTGTATTAGTCGTCTTTTGACCACGTTTTATCTTTGGTCTCAGATTTGTATTATTCTTCATCTGAGGAGGCCATTGAGCACGTTTTAGGGGGCTGGCCATTCGGCCATGCCTGAACCTTTTACTTATGTATTTTCAACGGTGGAGTTTCTGCACACCATAGATTAAGGGTGTGGAGCTCTGTTGTACCTCAAAGTTTCAATACAATTATTATTACTTTCTATTCAATTCTCTTCTATCCTTATTCCAAGATATACGTTACACTTAACTTTGATGAATGTGATGATCCGTGACACTCATCATCATTCTCACCTATGAACGCGCGTGACTAACAACCACTTCCGTTCTACTCTAGGCCGGGCGCATATCTCTTAGATTCCCCAACAGAATCTTCGTGGTATAAGCTAGATAGATGGCGGCATTCATGAGGATCCGGAAAGTCTAAACCTTGTCTATGGTATTCCGAGTAGGATTCTGGGATTGAATGACTGTGACGAGCTTCAAACTCCTGAAGGCTGGGCGTGATGACAAGCGCAAAAGAATCAAGGGATTCTATTCCAACCTGATTGAGAACCAACAGATGATTAGCCGTGCTGTGACAGAGCATAGAAACGTTTTCACTGAGAGGATGGGATGTAGCCATTGACAACAGTGATGCCCTACACACAGCTTGCCATGGAAAGGAGTAGGAAGGATTGGATGAATGTAATAAGAAAATAGAGATACAAGAGGAGCACAGCATCTCCATACGCTTATCTGAAATTTGCACTATTGATTTACATAAGTATTTCTATCCCTTTTATTTTCTTTTTATTATTAGTTTTCGAACTCATCATAAACCAATTTAATCTGCCTAACTGAGATTTACAAGGTGACCATAGCTTGCTTCATACCAACAATCTCTGTGGGATCGACCCTTACTCACGTAAGGTATTACTTGGATGACCCAGTCAACTTGCTGGTTAAGTTGAACGGAGTTGTGTCCACACATAGCCAAAGAGCCACAATAATGATTCCATACAACAACAAAGAATACTATATTGATGTGATCACAATTTCGTCCACCAAGCCCCCACAGTCAAACTCTAAGTTTGGTGTTGGGAGGTTCCAACATGGCTCTGAGTATCTGTGAGGCTCCATGAGAGCCCACTGTCAAGCTACTGACATTAAAGAAGCGCTTGTTGGGAGGCAACCCAATGCTATATTTATCTATTTTCTTTTGTTATTTTATGTTTTCTGTAAGTTGATGATCATGTGAAGTCACAAAATCAATTGAAAAAGCAAAAACAGAATGAAAAATAAAAAGAAAAATAGCACACCCTGGAGGAAAATTTACTGGCGTTTAAACGCAAGTGAAGATAGCAAAATGGGCGTTTAACGCCCAGTTTGGCACCATTCTGGGCGTTTAACGCCAGAAAGGGGCACCAGACTGGCGTTTAACGCTAGGAATGGGCAAGAAGCTGGCGTTAAACGCCAGAAATAGGCACCATCCCGGTGTTTAACGCTAGGATTGGCAGAAGGAGCATTTTTGCATGCCACTTGGTGCAGGGATGAATTATCCTTGACACCTCAGGATCTGTGGACCCTACAGGATCCCCACCTACCCCACCACTCTCTCTCTTCTTCACCCATTCACCAATCACCTCAACACCTCTTTTCCAAAAACCCCTCACCTATCAAATCCTACCATTCTCTTCACCACTCACATCCATCCTTCATAAAACCCCACCTACCTTACCATTCAAATTCAAACCACTTTCCCTCCCAAACCCACCCATATTGGCCGAACCCTACCCCTCTCTCCACCCCTATATAAATCCATCTTCACTCCTTTATTTTCACACAACCTACACACTACTTCTCCCCCTTGGCCAAAAAATAAAGCCACCTCCATCTCCTCTATTTCTTCTTCTTCTATTGCTAGAGGACGAGCAAACCTTCTAAGTTTGGTGTGGTAAAAGCATTGCTTTTTGTTTTTCCATAACCATTTATGGCATCTAAGGCCGGAGAAACCTCTAGAAAGAGGAAAGGGAAGGCAAAAGCTTCCACCTCCGAGTCATGGGAGATGGAGAGATTCATCTCAAGGGTGCATGAAGACCACTTCTATGAAGTTGTGGCCATGAAGAAGGTGATCCCCGAGGTCCCTTTCAAAGTCAAAAAGAGTGAATATCCGGAGATCCGACATGAGATCCAAAGAAGAGGTTGGGAAGTTCTTACTAACCCCATTCAACAAGTTGGAATCTTAATGGTTCAAGAGTTCTATGCCAATGCATGGATCACCAAGAACCATGATCAAAGTGTGAACCCGGACCCAAAGAATTGGCTTACAATGGTTCGGGGGAAATGCTTAGATTTTAGTCTGGAAAATGTAAGGTTGGCATTCAACTTGCCCATGATACAAGGAGATGAACACCCCTACACTAGAAGGGTCAACTTTGATCAAAGGTTGGACCAAGTTCTCATAGACATTTGTGAAGAGGGCGCTCAATGGAAGAGAGATTCAAGAGGGAAGCCGGTTCAGCTAAGAAGGCATGACCTCAAGCCCGTGGCTATGGGATGGTTGGAGTTTATCCAACGCTCAATCATTCCCACTAGCAACTGGTCTGAAGTTACTATAGACCGGGCTATCATGATTCATAGCATCATGATTCGAGAGGAAGTAGAATTTCATGAGGTTATATCCCAAGAACTTTATAAGGTGGCGGACAAGTCCTCTACCTTGGCAAGGTTAGCCTTCCCTCATCTCATTTGTCACCTCTGTAATTCAGTTGGAGTTAACATAGAGGGAGACATCCTCATTGATGAGGACAAGCCCATCACTAAGAAAAGGATGGAGCAAACAAGAGATCCCACTCATCATGAAATCCCTGAGATGCCTCAAGTGATGCACTTTCCTCCACAAAATTATTGGGAGAAAATCAACACCTCCCTAGGAGAATTGAGTTCCAACATGGGACAACTAAGGGTGGAGCACTAAGAACATTCAATCCTCCTCCATGAAATTAGAGAAGATCAAAGAATCATGAGAGAGGAGCAACAAAGTCAAGGAAGAGACATTGAGGAGCTCAAGCACTCCATAAGATCTTCAAGAGGAAGAACAAGCCTCCATCACTAAGGTGGACCCGTTCTTTAATCTCCTTGTCCTTTATTTCTCTATTTTTCAAATTTTTATGCTTATGTTTATTTATGTTTGTGTCTTATGATCATTAGTGTCTTAGTGTCTATGCCTTAAAGTTATGAATGTCCTATGAATCCATCACCTTTCTTAAATGAAAAATGTTCTTAATTGAAAAAGAGAAGAATTGCATGAATTTTGAATTTTATAACAGATTAATTATTTTGATGTGGTGGCAATACTTTGACTTCTGAATGTATGCTTGAACAGTGCATATGTCTTTTGAATTTGTTGTTCATGAATGTTGGCTCTTGAAAGAATGATGAAAAAGGAGACATGTTATTGAGGATCTGAAAAATCATAAAAATGATTCTTGAAACAAGAAAAAGCAGTGAATTCAAAAAAAAAAAGAGATTATGTGCGAAAAAAAAAGAGAGAGAGAATGCAAGCAGAAAAAGCCAATAGCCCTTTAAACCAAAAGGCAAGGGTAAAAATAAAGTGGTGATCCAAGGCAAAAAGAGTGTGCTTAAGAACCGTGGACACCTCTAATTGGGGACTCTAGCAAAGCTGAGTCACAATCTGAAAAGGTTCACCCAGTTATGTGTCTGTGGCATGTATGTATCCGGTGGTAATACTGGAAGACAGAGTGCTTTGGGCCAGGGCCAAGACTCATAAAGTAGCTGTGTTGAAGAATCATCATACTTAACTAGGAGAATCAATAACACTATCTGGATTCTGAGTTCCTATAGAAGCCAATCATTATGAATTTTAAAGGATAGAGTGAGATGCCAAAACTGTTCAGAGGCAAAAAGCTAAAAGCCCCGCTCATCTAATTAATACTGATCTTCATATATGTTTTTGGAATTCATTGCATATTCTCTTCTTTTTATCTTATTTGATTTTCAGTTGCTTGGGGACAAGCAACAATTTAAGTTTGGTGTTGTGATGAGCGGATAATTTATACGCTTTTTGGCATTGTTTTTAGTATGTTTTTAGTATCTTTTAGTTAGTTTTTATTATATTTTTATTAGTTTTTATTTAAAATTCACTTTTCTGGACTTTACTATGAGTTTGTGTGTTTTTTTTGTGATTTCAGGTATTTTCTGGCTGAAATTGAGGGACTTGAGCAAAAATCTGATTCAGAGGCTAAAAAGGACTGCAGATGCTGTTGGATTCTGACCTCCCTACACTCGGAGTGGATTTTCTGGAGCTACAGAAGCCCAATTGGCGCGCTCTCAATTGCGTTGGAAAGTAGACATCCTGGGCTTTCCATACTTTGCTCGAGATTTGATGGCCCAAACCGGCGTTCCAAATCAGCTCAAGAATTCTGGCGTTTAACGCCGGAACTGGCACAAGAATGGGAGTTAAACGCCCAAACTGGCACAACAGCTGGCGTTTAACTCCAAGAAAAGTCTCTACACATGAAAGCTTCAATGCTCAGCCCAAACACACACCAAGTGGGCCCTAAAGTAGATTTTTATGTCATTTACTCATTTTTGTAAACCCTAAGCTACTAGTTCTCTATAAATAGGACCTTTTGCTATTGTATTTTCATCTTTTGATCACTTTAGATCTTAGGATCATCTTTGGACGTCTAGTTCTTAGATTATGGGAGGCTGGCCATTCGGCCATGCCTAGACCTTGTTCTTATGTATTTTCAATGGTGGAGTTTCTACACACCATAGATTAAGGTGTGGAGCTCTGCTGTACCTCAATATTAATACAATTACTATTGTTCTTCTATTCAATTCAGCTTATTCTTGTTCTAAGATATCACTTGTTCCTCAACTTGATGAATGTGATGATCCGTGACACTCATCATCTTTCTCACCTATGAACGTGTGCCTGACAACCACCTCCATTCTACCTTAGATTGAGTGGATATCTCTTGGATTCCTTAATCAGAATCTTCGTGGTATAAGCTAGAATCCATTGGCGGCCATTCTTGAGAATCCGAAAGGTCTAAACCTTGTCTGTGGTATTCTGAGTAGGATTCAAGGATTGAATGACTGTGACAAGCTTCAAACTCACGATTGTGGGGCGTTAGTGACAGACGCAAAAGAATCACTAGATTCTATTCCGACATGATCGAGAACCGACAGATGAATAGCCGTGCTGTGACAGAGCGCGTTAAACATTTTCACTGAGAGGACGGGACTGTAGCCATTGACAACGGTGATGCCCAACATACAGCTTGCCATGGAAAGGAGTAAGAAGGATTAGATGAAGACAGTAGGAAAGCAGAGAGACGGAAGGGACAAAGCATCTCCATACGCTTATCTGAAATTCTCACCAATGAATTACATAAGTATCTCTATCTTTATTTTATGTTTTATTCATCTTTTAATTATTAATCCTCCATAACCATTTGAATCCGCCTGACTGAGATTTACAAGATGACCATAGCTTGCTTTATACCAACAATCTCTGTGGGATCGACCCTTACTCGCGTAAGGTTTATTACTTGGACGACCCAGTGCACTTGCTGGTTAGTTGTACGAAGTTGTGATAAAGAGTTGAGATTGCAATTGAGCGTGTTGATGGCGCCATTGAAGATCACAATTTCGTGCACCATATTTCCAAATCAAAGTGGTGGGAAGATTACATGTCATTATATTCGCCCAGACCCCAATTTGGTCCAACATGAGAAAGCATTCCAAGGCTCAGAGGAGATTCAATTATGGAGAGTTTTTTTTCTAAGACAACTAACCAATTAAAGTAAGATCGAAAGCTTTCTAGTAAATCAAGAGAAAAAAAAGAGGAAGAAGAATGAAAACTATAATTGATCCATCAAATTACAACAGAGCTCTGTAACCCAATGAAAGGGGTTTAGTTGTTCATAACTCTAGAAATAGAAATGAAAATGGGTAGAACAGAATACATGCAGTAAATATACAGAGTGTAATTCTCAAAAGTGCCAAAAAGCTCCCTATTAGTTCAAAGCTACTCCTATATATACTACTCTTCTTGATCTTCTAGTGAGTTCTCCAATTCTTGGATATGGGCCTTTGATCTTGAGTTGAAGTAGTTACAATCTTCAGTGGGCTCAGCTTTGTTAGCAGAAAAAGTGTGAGTGAGGCATGGGCGTTAGTTAGGACGTTAGTGGCGTTAACGTTAAGTGAGGATGTAGGTTCGGGAACGTTAGTGACAATCACCTTTTCCACTAATGTTCCAACCCAAAATGATCAACGTTAACTTCAACGTTAGTGGCACTAAAGTGACCACTAACGTTGCTTCTTGGTCCTTCACGAACGTTATTGGGAATCACCTTTTCCAATAACGTTGCCTTGTGCCCCGTTTCCCTACGTTAGAGTTCACGTTAGTATAACTAACGTGACTCTTAACGTGGGCATGCCTAAGCTCGAGAGCGTTAGTGACACTTACCTTTGTCACTAACGCTCCAAACGCCCCTCCTTCCCATGTTAGAGCTCACGTTAATTAGATTAACGTAGCTACTAACGTGGTAGTGAATGCCATCTCCAACGTTAGTGACAAAGGTGAGTGTCACTAACGTTGGCTTATCATGCTTAGGTTCATTCCTTCACTGGCTTCCAGGCCTTTATCATGCCCTTAAACACTTGCTTGATTGCATCCTTTAAGACTTCTTATTATTGATCCTTCCTTCTTTTCCAAGGTTTATTGTATTTCTTTTTAGGCTAAGTGCTCTGTGAGAGGGCGACTCTTTATGATAAGCTTTCAGCCAACACTCCCGAACCAGTTGGTTCAAGGTGCTAGGTGTTGAGACACCCCTAAGGGCTTACTCCCTCAAGTCTCTTTCCCCTATACATACACACCACAGGCATATGGTTTGTCATTTTTCTTTCTTGAGACCTTGGTGTCCAACACCTCTTTGGGTCACTAAGTGCTCTGTAGCAAGGGTTATTCTTGATAGTGGACTTTCAGCTGATAATCCCAGATTAGTTAACCCAAGTTACCAAGTGATAAGGCACCCCTAAGAGCTTATTCATCCAAGCATATCCCTTGCACATGGACACCACAGACACATGCCTCAATATTCAAACCCTTGGTGCCTAGCATTATGTCTTATTGTTTTTCTTTCTTTCTCAAACTCTTATTATTTTTCTCTCTTCTCTTATTGGGATCTTATTGTTTGGATAGAATGTGTTTCAAGCATGTGGTTTAGAGCATATAGTTGCCTCTATACCTTGTAGGTGAACCAACTTAGCTGATCAATGACCATACCACAAACTTAAGAATTTGCTTCACAAGATAACTCCACTCTTGTTTTTCATAACATTTTCTTTTTAATTGACTTAGAAGGGCAAGCATACATATAAGCAAGATGAAAATGAAAGCTAGGGCCTAGAATAGCACACTTCGATGTGAATAAAGAGGAACAAGTAGAAGATGCAGGTTTCTAGGACAATATTCAATCATTTTTCAATTAAAGTACTGCAACTCCGAGACAGTTCAATACAACCTCATGATGTCTTCCTTGGCATTATCATCCTAGCATTTTGCGTCCTTATTTGTCTCCTTGGATAATGAAGTATGATTATTCCCTGAGATTAATTGAATTCCTGTAACACTATTGGAAGTTGCTTGTTCCCTAAGCACTTGGAAAATAGTTAGCATGCATGTATGCTTGTGAATTTCTGAACTTAATTTAGTGTGTGAACACCAAACTTAGTTCCTTGCCTAATGCAGCAATTTAAATACATGCAGAAACCTCATGTGCTTTTATTAAGAAAACAACTATGAGCTTAAAAAGACAAACTATGCATTAGAGGTTAAACCTTTGTCAAGTGAGTTCTCTGGTTATTAGAGCAATGCTTTATCACTGAGGGGTTGCAATGCACTCTTCAGCTGGAGTCTTTGGTGGAATACCAAACTTAGAGTTTCACATTCACCCTTGAAATGTTTTGGTTTGCAACATCAAACTTAGCTTCTCACAATACAGAGAACTCAACTTGAAGTTTTTATTGAGACAATCATGAAAAGAGAATTACCTCAGGTTGGGTTGCCTCCCGACAAAGCGCTTTTTTAGCGTCGCTAGCTCGATGATTGCTTCTCTAGTTGAGGTTATACTTCTGTTTGGGGGCTTCCCCCATGCTGCCCAAGTAGTGTTTGAGTCTTTGCCCATTCACAGTGAATGTCCTCTTTGAGCTTTCTTTCATGATTTCTATGTGTCCATAAGGTGAGACTTTTGTGACAAGAAAGGGGCCGGACCATCTTGATTTGAGTTTCCCAGGGAAGAGTTTTAGTTTGGAGTTGTAGAGAAGCACATGTTGTCCTTCTTTGAAATATCTTGGTGCCAGGTTGAGATCATGTCTCCTTTTTGCTTTTTCCTTATAAATCTTGGTGTTTTCATAAGCTTGAGACCTAAACTCTTCCAGTTCTTGCAGCTGCAAGATCCTCTTTTCACTAGCAGTGGTGCTGTCTAGGTTTAGTATCTTGAGAGCCCAAAAGGCTTTGTGCTCTAGCTCTAATGGTAAGTGACAGGCCTTTCCATACACCAGTTGATATGGGGACATCCCAATTGGTGTTTTGAAGGCTGTCCTGTATGCCCAAAGAGCATAATCTAGCTTCTCGCCCATTCCTTTCTTGATGCCCCCATAGTCTTTTCCAAGATCCTTTTTAACTCTCTGTTGGATATCTCGGTTTGCCCACTTGTTTGGGGATGATAAGGTGTGGCAACTTTATGCTTCACCCCATATCTTAGGAGTAGGGTCTCCAATGGTCTATTGCAGAAATGACTCCCTCCGTCACTGATGAGGGCTCGTGAGACTCCAAATCTGGTGAAGATATTCTTTTTAAGAAAGTTTATGACTACCTTGTTGTCATTTGTTGGGGTTGCCACGGCCTCCACCCATTTAGATATATAGTCCACTGCTACCAAGATATACTTGTTTGAATATGAGGTTGGGAATGGTCCGATGAAGTCGATCCCCTATACATCGAATAGTTCAAGTTCTAGAATGTATTGTTGTGGCATCTCATTTCTCTTGGGCAGATTTCCAGCCTTTTGGCACTCATTGTAGCTCCTCACCAGTTCCTTAGCATCCTTGAAGATAGTGGGCCAGAAGAACCCACATTGCAGTACCTTTGCTGCGGTTCTTTCTCCTCCAAAATGACCTCCAGAGCTAGCGCTATGACAACTCCACAGGACCTCTCGTCATTCTTCTTCTAAAATGCACCTCCTAAGGATTCCATCTGAGCATTTCTTGAAGAGATAAGGTTCATCCCAAATAAAATACTTAGCATCATTTATGAGTTTTCTTCTTTGATGTTTGTTGATCCCAGGGGGTAGGTCACCGGCTGCTTTAAAATTGGCAATATCTACAAACTATGGTGCTTTATGAACCAACATTAACTGCTCATCTGGGAAGAACTCATTTACACTTGTATCATGTGTAGCATCTTTCTCACAAGGGATTCTGGATAGATGATCTGCTACCTTGTTCTCCACACCCTTTTTGTCTCTAATCTCAATGTTGAATTCCTGCAACAATAAGATCCATCTGATTAGTCTTGGTTTTGACTCCTGTTTGGCAAATAGATATTTGAGTGCTGTGTGATCAGTGAAAACAATAACTTTAGAGCCAATGAGGTATGATCTAAATTTTTCAAATGCAAAAACTATTGCCAGCAACTCCTTCTCGGTAGTGGTATAATTTCGTTGAGTGTCATTAAGGACCTTGCTGGCATAGTATATGACATGCACTGAATTTTCTTTTCTCTATCCTAACACTGCCCCAACTGCGAAATCAGATGCATCACACATCACTTCGAATGGCAGATTCCAATCATGTGGGGTGATGATAGGAGCTGAAGACAGCTTCTTTTTCAAGTTCTCAAATGCAAGCATACACTTCTCATCAAAGATAAATGGTGTATCAGTCATAAGGAGATTGCTTAAGGGCTTGGCTATCTTTGAAAAATCTTTAATAAACCTTCTGTAGAAGCCATCATGCCCCAAAAAGCTCCTAATTTCCTTGACATCACTTGGTGGAGGTAATTTTTCAATTAGCTCCACCTTAGCTCTATCTACCTCAATACCTTGGTTAGAAACTTTATGGCCAAGGACTATTCCATCCGTCACCATAAAGTGGCATTTTTCCCAATTCAAGACCAAGTTTGTCTCTTGACATCTTTTTAATACCAAGGCAAGATGACTTAGGCAATTAGGAAAGGAGTCTCCGAATACTGAAAAGTCATCCATGAAAACTTCAATGAACTTCTCTATCATATCCGAGAAGATGGAAAGCATGCAGCGTTGAAAAGTTGCAGGTGCATTACATAGCCCAAATGGCATGCGCCTATAGGAAAACACCCCATATGGGCAAGTAAATGATTTTTTCTCCTGGTCTCTTGGATCAACCACTATTTGGTTATATCCTAAATAACTATCTAGAAAATAATAGTATGCGTGTCCTGCAAGTCTTTCTAGCATCTGGTCCATGAAGGGAAGTGGGAAATGATCTTTTCGTGTGGCTTCATTGAGTTTTCTGTAATCAATACACATCCTCCATCCTGTGATAGTTCTTGTAGGGATCAGATCATTCCTTTCATTGGGTACTGATGAGCGGATATTTTATACGCTTTTTGGGGGTAATTTCATGTAGATTTTAGCATGTTTTAATTGGTTTTTAGTAGAATATTATTGGTTTTTAGGCAAAAATCATATTTCTGGATTTTACTATGAGTTTGTGTGTTTTTCTGTGATTTCAGGTATTTTCTGGCTGAAATTGAGGGAGCTGAGCAAAAATCTGAGTTAGGCTGAAAAAGGACTGCTGATGCTGTTAGATCCTGACCTCCCTGCACTCGAAATGGATTTTTTGGAGCTACAGAAGTCTAATTGGCGCGCTCTCAACGGCGTTGGAAAGTAGACATCCAGGGCTTTCCAGCAATATATAATAGTCCATACTTTGCGCGAATATAGACGACGCAACTTGGCATTGAACGCCAAGTACATGCTGCTGTCTGGAGTTAAACGCCAGAAACACGTCATGATCCGGAGTTGAACGCCCAAAACACGTTATAACTTGGAGTTCAACTCCAAGAAAGGCCTCAACTCGTGGATAGCTTTAATCTCAGCCCCAGCACACACCAAGTGGGCCCCAGAAGTGGATTTCTGCACCAATTATCTTAGTTTACTCATATTCTGTAAACCTAGGTTACTAGTTTACTATTTAAACAACTTTTAGAGACTTATTTTGTACCTCATGACATTTTCAGATCTGAATTACATACTCTTTGATGGCATGAGTCTCTAAACTCCATTGTTGGGGGTGAGGAGCTCTGCAACGTCTCGATGAATTAATGCAATTGTTTCTATTTCACTCAAACGTGTGTATGGTCCGATCTAAGATGTTTATTCGCGCTTAATTATGAAAGAGGTGATGATCCGTGACACTCATCACCTCCCTCAATCTATGAACGTGTGCCTGACAAACACCTCCGTTCTACATCAGACTGAATGAGCTTCTCTTAGATTCCTTAATCGGAATCTCCGCGGTATAAGCTAGAATTGATGGCGGCCACTCTTGAGAATCCGGAAGGTCTAAACCTTGTCTGTGGTATTCCAAGTAGGATTCAAGGATTGAATGGCTATGACGTGCTTGAAACTCGCGATTGCTGGGCGTGATGACAAACGCAAAAGGATCAATGGATCCTATTCCAACATGATCGAGAACCAACAGCTGATTAGCCGTGCTGTGACAGAGCATCTGGACCATTTTCACTGAGAGGATGGGAGGTAGCCACTGACAATGGTGACACCCTACATACAGCTTGCCGTAGACGTGCTTTACAAACAATTGAGTTGAATATTACTTTACAGAAATTCAGAGGACAAAGCATCTCCAAAACTCCAACATATTTCTCATTACTGCACAACAAGTAACGATTTTATTCTCTTTTATTTTTCCAATCTAATAATTCCAACTGATAATTTTAATTAATATCCTGACTAAGAATAATACAATAAACATAGCTTGCTTCAAACCAATAATCTCCATGGGATCGACCCTTACTCACGTAAGGTATTACTTGGACGACCCAGTGCACTTGCTGGTTAGTTGTGCGGATCATAAATTCGTGCACCAAGTTTTTGGCGCCGTTGCCGGGGATTGTTCGAGTTTGAACAACTAAAGGTTTGTTTTATTTCTTAGATTAGGAAGATTTTGGTAATTGGGTCAGAGTCTTTTATTTGCTTTTCAAAAATTTTATTTTTCTTTATTAATTTTTTTTTCTTTGAGTCTAATGTCTTGTTATATGTTTGGTGTCAATTGTATATTTTATATTCTTTTTTAAAATTTTCGTATTAGTGTTCTTTGTTCTTCCTTGATCTTCAAGTTGTTCTTGTTTATTTTTCTTGATTGATCTTGAGTTTTTCTTGTTTTGTGTCTTTTCTTGTTTTTCTTGTGCTTTTTCAAAACATTAACTTTCAAAAATTATACTCTTATCCATAAATATAATACATCTTTTAAATCAACACTGAAGTTACTGCCCAATTGGCTGGAGCTTTAGTAGTTGTTCTTGATAATTGGGTATCCTCTTTGGAATCTTTTTCAAAAATAATTTTTCTTTGATTGAATCTTGTGCCAAATTCTAAGTTTGGTGTTTTATTGTTAATTTTTCTTTAATTTTCGAAAATTTATCTTGGTTTTCTAAAAATTTTAAGTTTGGTGTTCTTTCTTTTGTTCTTGGTGTTCTTGTGAATCTTCAAGGTGTTCTTGAGTTTTTCTTGTGTTTTGATCTTAAAATTTTTAAGTTTGGTGTTCCTTGGTGTTTTCCCTCCAAAATTTTCGAAAATAAGGAGCATTAGATCTAAAAATTTTAAGTCTTGTGTCTTTTGTGTGTTTTTCTCTTTCATCATAAAATTCAAAATTCAAAAAAAATATATCTTTTCTAACTAATTTTGAACTGCATTTTCGAAAATTTTATATAAAATTCAGATTTCAATTTCAAAATATTTTCAATTTCTTTTATTTATTTCGTTTTTATTTTATTTTATAAAAATTAATTTTTTTAAAAATAAATAATATCAACATACATATCATCTCTTTTATTCCATCATGGAATTAAGTGGGAATGAACAGTCCAGGAGGACTCTGGGGTCATATGCTAACCCCACTACTGCTTCATATGGGAGTAGTATCTGTATACCCTCCATTGGAGTTAGTAGCTTTGAGTTGAATCCTCAGCTCATTATCATGGTGCAGCAAAACTGCCAGTATTCTGGTCTTCCACATGAAGAACCTACAGAGTTTCTGGCACAATTTTTACAAATTGCTGACACAGTGCATGATAAGGAAGTAGATCAGGATGTCTACAGATTATTACTGTTTCTATTTGCTGTAAAAGATCAAGCTAAGAGGTGGTTAAATAACCAGCCTAAGAACAGCATAAAAACATGGAAACAGCTGTCAGAAAAATTCCTGAATCACTATTTCCCTCCAAAACGGATGACACAGCTAAGGCTAAGCATCCAAGGCTTCAAACAAGGAGATAATGAATCCCTTTATGATGCTTGGGAGAGATACAAAGAGATGCTAAGAAAATGCCCCTCTGAAATGTTTTCAGAGTGGGTGCAATTAGACATCTTCTACTATGGGCTTACAGAAAAAGCTCAGATTTCTCTAGACCACTCAGCTGGTGGGTCTATACATATGAGAAAAACAATTGAAGAAGCTCAAGAGCTTATTGATACAGTTGCCAGAAATCAGCATCTGTACCTAGGCAGTGAATCTTCCATGAAAGAAGAAGCTAAAACAGTAACTGCTGAACTCAGTCCTGTAGATCAGGCTACTGAATTCAATCAGCAATTAGACTTTCTAACTCAGCAGCTAGCCGAATTCAAGGAAATGCTACAGGAAACAAGAATGGTTAACAGGAATATGGAAGTACAGTTAAAGCAAACAGAAAAGCAATTGCCAAAACAAATAGCAGAAGAATGCCAAGCAGTTCAATTAAGAAGTGGAAAAACATTAAATACCTCACTTCAAAGCAGCAGGAAGCCAAGAAATGAACAAATGGCTACTCAAAATCCCTCTGAGGACAATCAGAGCCCAGAGAGGAATAAGGCTGGCGCTGAACGCCCAGACCATGCTCATTCCTGGCGTTCAACGCCAGAAACAAGCATGAATCCGGCGTTGAACACCCAAAGGGAGCATAGTTCTGGCGTTCAGATGCCAGTAACAAATGAGGAGTTGGCGTTTAACGCCACTCCAGCTTCCACCCCTGGCATTCAAACGCCAGTGGGAGATCAGTCACATACAAGTGCTGATAACAACCCTTCTAAAAAGGCTTCCCAACCCACTTCTGTAGGTAATAAACCTGCAGCAACTAAGGTTGAGGAATATAAAGCCAAAATGCCTTATCCTCAAAAACTCCGCCAAGCGGAACATGATAAGCAATTTGCTCGCTTTGCAGACTATCTCAGAACTCTTGAAATAAAGATTCCGTTTGCAGAAGCACTTGAGCAAATACCTTCCTATGCTAAGTTCATGAAAGAGATCTTAAGTCATAAGAAGGATTGGAGGGAGACTGAAAAAGTTTATCTCACTGAAGAATGCAGTGCAGTCATTCTGAAAAGCTTACCTGAGAAGCTTACCTGAGAAGCTTACCTGAAAAAGTTTATCTCACTGAAGAATGTAGTGCAGTCATTCTGAAATGCAAATACCATGCACATTAGAGGGTACTTGTACCAAGCAAGCTTTATGTGATCTTGGGGTAAGTATCAACCGAATACCTGCATCTACTATCAGAAAGCTTGGTTTGACTGAAGAAATCAAACCAACCAGGATATGTCTTCAACTTGCTGATGGCTCCATTAAATACCCATCAGGAGTGATTGAAGACATGATTGTCAAGGTTGGGCCATTCGCCTTTCCTACTGACTTTGTGGTGCTGGAAATGGAGGAGCACAAGAGTGCAACTCTCATTCTAGGAAGACCTTTCGTAGCAACTGGCCGAACCCTCATTGATGTCCAAAAAGGGGAAGTAACCTTGAGAGTCAATGAGGAGGAGTTCAAGTTGAATGTTGTCAAAGCCATGCAACATCCAGACACCCCAAATGACTGTATGAGTGTTGATATTATTGACTCTCTGGTAAGAGAGGTCAATATGGCTGAGAGTCTCGAATCAGAGCTAGAGGACATATTTAAAGATGTTCAGCCTGACCTGGAGGAATCAGAGAGAATAGTAGAACCTCTGAAAATCCCTCAGGAAGAGGAGAAACCTCCTAAACCCGAGCTCAAACCATTACCACCATCCCTGAAATATGCATTTCTGGGAGAAGGTGATACCTTTCCTGTAATTATAAGCTCTACCTTAGAGCCACAGGAAGAGGAAGCACTAATTCAAGTGCTAAGGACACACAAGACAGCTCTTGGGTGGTCCATCAGTGATCTTAAGGGCATTAGTCCAGCCAGATGCATGCACAAGATCCTATTGGAGGGTGACGCCAAGCCTGTGGTCCAACCACAAAGGCGGCTGAACCCAGCCATGAAGGAAGTGGTGCAAAAGGAGGTCACTAAATTACTAGAGGCTGGGATTATTTATCCTATTTCTGACAGCCCCTGGGTAAGCCCTGTCCAAGTTGTCCCTAAGAAAGGTGGCATGACAGTGGTTCATAATGAAAAAAATGAACTGGTTCCTACAAGAACAGTTACAGGGTGGCGTGTGTGTATTGATTATAGAAGGCTCAATACAACCACCAGAAAGGATCATTTTCCTTTACCATTCATAGACCAGATGCTAGAAAGACTAGCAGGCCATGAATACTACTGCTTCCTGGATGGATAATCAGGTTATAATCAAATTGCAGTAGATCCAAAAGATCAAGAGAAAACGGCATTCACATGTCCATCTGGAGTATTTGCATACAGAAGGATGCCATTTGGTCTGTGTAATGCACCTGCAACCTTTCAGAGGTGCATGCTCTCAATTTTCTCTGATATGGTGGAAAAATTTCTGGAAGTCTTCATGGACGACTTTTCAGTATTTGGAGACTCATTCAGCTCCTGTCTTGACCATCTAGCACTTGTTCTAAAGAGATGCCAAGAGACTAACCTGGTTTTAAACTGGGAAAAATGTCACTTTATGGTGACTGAAGGAATTGTCCTTGGGCACAAAATCTTGAACAAGGGGATAGAGGTGGATCAAGCTAAGGTAGAGGTAATTGAAAAATTACCACCACCTGCCAATGTTAAGGCAATCAGAAGCTTTCTGGGGCATGCAGAATTCTATAGGAGGTTTATAAAGGATTTTTCAAAAATCGCCAAACCTCTGAGCAACCTGCTAGCTGCTGACATGCCATTTAACTTTGATAAAGAGTGTCTGCAGGCATTTGAGACTCTGAAAGCTAAATTGGTTACAGCACCAATCATCTCTGCACCAGACTGGACATTACCATTTGAATTGATGTGTGATGCCAGTGACCATGCCATTGGTGTAGTGTTGGGACAAAGGCATGACAAGCTTCTGCACATCATTTACTATGCCAGCCGTGTTCTAAATGACACACAGAAGAATTACACAACCACAGAAAAAGAGCTACTTGCAGTGGTTTACGCCATTGACAAATTCAGATCCTATTTAGTAGGATCAAAAGTGATTGTGTACACTGATCATGCTGCTCTTAAATATCTACTCACAAAGCAGAATTCAAAACCCAGACTCATCAGATGGGTGTTGCTTCTGCAAGAGTTTGATATAGAAATAAGAGACAGAAAAGGGACAGAGAATCAAGTAGCAGATCACCTGTCCCGAATAGAACCAGTAGAAGGGGCGTCCCTCCCTCTCACTGAAATCTCTGAAACTTTTCCGGATGAGCAACTCTTTGCCATCCAGGAAGTGCTGTGGTTTGCAGATATTGCAAACTACAAGGTAGTGAGATTCATACCCAAAGAGTACAGTAGGCTGCAATCAAAGAAATTGATCACAGATGCAAAGTACTATCTTTGGGATGAGCCGTATCTCTTCAAGAGATGTGCAGACGAAGAAATCCGTAGATGTGTGCCTAAGGAAGAAGCGCAGAAGATTCTATGGCACTGCCATGGATCACAGTATGGAGGACATTTTGGAAGTGAGCGAACAGCCACAAGAGTCCTCCAATGTGGCTTCTACTGGCCTACTCTCTATAAAGATTCCCGAGCGTTTGTGCTTAATTGTGACAGTTGCCAAAGATCTGGCAATCTGCCTCACAGTTATGCCATGCCTCAACAAGGAATCTTGGAGATTGAGTTGTTTGATGTATGGGGTATTGACTTCATGGGACCTTTCCCACCATCATACTCAAACACTTATATTCTGGTGGCAGTGGATTATGTATCCAAATGGGTGGAGGCTATTGCAACACCCACTAATGACACTAAAACAGTGTTAAAATTCCTCCAGAAACACATATTCAGCAGATTTGGTACCCCTAGAGTATTAATCAGTGATGGGGGCACTCATTTCTGCAATAAACAGCTTTACTCTGCTTTGGTTCGTTATGGAGTTAGCCACAGGGTAGCCACTCCATACCATCCACAGACTAATGGGCAAGCTGAAGTCTCAAACAGAGAACTCAAAAGAATCCTGGAACGGACTGTAATTAACCGTAGAAGGGATTGGGCAAGAAGCTTGAATGATGCTCTGTGGGTATACAGAACAGCATTCAAAACCCCTATAGGGACCTCTCCATACCAGCTTGTGTATGGAAAGGCATGTCACTTGCCAGTGGAACTGGAGCATAAGGCCTACTGGGCAACCAGATTCCTGAACCTTGATGCCAAGTTAGCTGGAGAAAAACGCTTGCTCCAGTTAAATGAGCTAGAGGAATTTAGACTCAATGCTTTTGAAAATGCAAAAATTTACAAAGAGAAAGCAAAAAGATGGCATGATAAGAAATTGTCATCTAGAGTCTTTGAGCCGGGGCAGAAAGTTCTGCTATTTAATTCTAGGCTCAAACTATTCCCTGGGAAATTAAAATCCCGGTGGAGAGGTCCATATGTAATTACCAGTGTATCACCATATGGATACGTAGAGCTTCAAGATAATGACTCTAACAAAAGATTCATTGTCAATGGACAGAGAATTAAACATTATCTTGAAAGCAATTTTGAGCAAGAATGCTCAAAACTGAGACTTGATTAGAGCTCAGTAATAGTCCAGCTAAAGACAATAAAGAAGCGCTTGCTGGGAAGCAACCCAGCCATTTACAAAGATTATTTACTAATTAAATAAATTTCCTTTTCTTTACAGGTATATGTCAAAGTATCTTCAAAAGGTAAAATAGCAATTGATTGGATTCACAGAGTTACAAGGGAATTTGGAAGCTCACTGGCGTGAAAAAGCCAGTAAGAAACATTTTGGGCGTTGAACACCCAAAAGAAGCACCCACTGGGCGTTCAACGCCAGTGAGGGTAGCCATCTGGGCGTTAAACGCCAGAAAGAAGCACCTTCCGGGCGTTTAACGCCAGATTGACAGCGTCCTCGGCGTTCAGAAAAACGCCCAGTGACAAAGGACTTCCTGGCGTTCAACGCCAGAAAGAAGCAACAGCTGGGCGTTGAACGCCCAGGAGAAGCAGCAATTGGGCGTTAAACACCCAAAACATGCAGCATTTGGGCGTTTAACGCCAGAATGGTGGGGAGGAGGTAAAATTCGTTTTTCTTCACAAATTTTCTAATTTTTATCTTTCAATTCATAATTTCTTGCATAAACATATTTTAAAATATCATCCTTCAATTCCAAAAATTTTAATCCTAATTTCTAAAAACACTAATTTCTAAAATCCCTTTTTCAAAAATATCAAATATATCTTAATCCATAAACCCAAATCTTTTTCCAATCCAACTCTTTTTCAAATCTTTTTCAAACTCATCATATCTTTTGAATTTCGAAATTGCCTCTCCCTCTATTCCTCTCATATCCTTTCTTTTGCTTGAGGACAAGCAAACATCTAAGTTTGGTGTGATTTGCCATAATCACTGAGCTAAAACTCATCAAGATCATGGCACCTAAGGGAACAGGAAGAGCAAGGATGTGACTTGAAGGAACTGAAGCGTCAGAAGCTATTCCTTGAAGGACCAAGCACCCCACAGACTAGAGGAACATCCACTTCCCAAAATAAAGGTCGTTGAGTTCTAATCTTTGCCTTAACTCTGTGATAACTGTTCTTATTAGAAATTTACCTTAGAAGTTATATATTAGTTGTAGTAATTAGTATCTCTACTTTGATTTTAATTCCAATTAAGTTATAATTTATTTTTTTCATCATCATCAAACATGAATAAAATAGTAGATTTTTAGAATAAAGAGGCAATATTTTTTTTCAGTTCTTAATAAGAAAAATTCTAATTATTTATATGTGGTGGCAATATTTTTTGTCTTCTGAATGAATGCTTGAACAGTGCATATTTTTGATATTGAATTTTATGAATGTTAAAATTGTTGGCTCCTGAAAGAATGATGAACAAGAAAAATGTTATTGATGATCTGAAAAATCATGAAAGTGATTCTTGAAGCAAGAAAAAGCAGTGAAAAAGCAAAAGCTTGTGCGAAAAAAAAAGGAATAAAATAGAAAGAAAAAGAAAAAGCAAACAGAAAAAGTCAATAGCCCTTAAAACCAAAAGGCAGGGGTAAAAAAGATCCAAGGCTTTGAGCATCAATGGATAGGAGGGCCCAAGGAAATAAATCCAGGCCTAAGCGGCTAAATCAAGCTGTCCCTAACCATGTGCTTGTGGCATGCAGGTCCAAGTGAAAAGCTTGAGACTGAGTGGTTAAAGTCATGATCCAAAGCAAAAAGAGTGTGCTTAAGAACTCTGGACACCTCTAATTGGGGACTTTAGCAAAGTTGAGTCACAATCTGAAAAGGTTCACCCAGTTATGTCTCTGTGGCATTTATGTATCCGGTGGTAATACTGGAAAACAAAGTGCTTAGGGCCACGGCCAAGACTCAATAAGTACCTGTGTTAAGGAATCAACATACTAAAATAGGAGAGTCAATAATACTATCTGAATTCTGAGTTCCTATGGATGCCAACCATTCTGAATTTCAAAGGATAAAGTGAGATGCCAAAACTGTTCAGAAGCAAAAAGCTACAAGCCCCGCTCATGTAATAAGAATCTGAGCTTCACTTAAAACTCCGAGATATTATTGCTTCTTAATTTCTTTTAATTCTTTTTTATTTATCTAGTTGCTTGAGGACAAGCAACAGTTTAAGTTTGGTGTTGTGATGAGCGGATATTTTATACGCTTTTTGGGGGTAATTTCATGTAGATTTTAGCATGTTTTAATTGGTTTTTAGTAGAATATTATTGGTTTTTAGGCAAAAATCATATTTCTGGACTTTACTATGAGTTTGTGTGTTTTTCTGTGATTTCAGGTATTTTCTGGCTGAAATTGAGGGAGCTGAGCAAAAATCTGAGTTAGGCTGAAAAAGGACTGCTGATGCTGTTGGATCCTGACCTCCCTGCACTCGAAATGAATTTTTTGGAGCTATAGGAGTCCAATTGGCGCGCTATCAACGGCGTTCGAAAGTAGACATCCAGGGCTTTCCAGCAATATATAATAGTCCATACTTTGCGCGAAGATAGACGACGCAACTTAGCGTTGAACGCCAAGTACATGCTGCTGTCTGGAGTTAAACGCCAGAAACACGTCATGATCCGGAGTTGAACGCCCAAAACACGTTATAACTTGGAGTTCAACTCCAAGAAAGGCCTCAACTCGTGGATAGCTTTAATCTCAGCCCCAGCACACACCAAATGGGCCCCAGAAGTGGATTTCTGCACCAATTATCTTAGTTTACTCATATTCTGTAAACCTAGGTTACTAGTTTACTATTTAAACAACTTTTAGAGACTTATTTTGTACCTCATGACATTTTCAGATCTGAATTACATACTCTTTGACGGCATGAGTCTCTAAACTCCATTGTTGGGGGTGAGGAGCTCTGCAGCGTCTCGATGAATTAATGCAATTGTTTCTATTTCACTCAAACGTGTGTATGGTCCGATCTAAGATGTTTATTCGCGCTTAATTATGAAAGAGGTGATGATCCGTGACACTCATCACCTCCCTCAATCTATGAACGTGTGCCTGACAAACACCTCCGTTCTACATCAGACTGAATGAGCTTCTCTTAGATTCCTTAATCGGAATCTCCGCGGTATAAGGTAGAATTGATGGCGGCCACTCTTGAGAATCCGGAAGGTCTAAACCTTGTCTGTGGTATTCCAAGTAGGATTCAAGGATTGAATGGCTGTGACGTGCTTCAAACTCGCGATTGCTGGGCGTGATGACAAACGCAAAAGGATCAATGGATCCTATTCCAACATGATCGAGAACCAACAGCTGATTAGTCGTGCTGTGACAGAGCATCTGGACCGTTTTCACTGAGAGGATGAGAGGTAGCCACTGACAATGGTGACACCCTACATACAGCTTGCCGTAGACGTGCTTTACAAACAATTGAGTTGAATATTACATTACAGAAATTCAGAGGACAAAGCATCTCCAAAACTCCAACATATTTCTCATTACTGCACAACAAGTAACGATTTTATTCTCTTTTATTTTTCCAATCTAATAATTCCAACTGATAATTTTAATTAATATCCTGACTAAGAATAATAAAATAAACATTGCTTGCTTCAAACCAATAATCTCCGTGGGATCGACCCTTACTCACGTAAGGTATTACTTGGACGACCCAGTGCACTTGCTGGTTAGTTGTGCGGATCATAAATTCGTGCACCAGGTACCATAGTGATTCCTCCTTTCTTGGGGACCACTTGGACGGGACTGGCCCATGGGTTATTCGAAATTGGGTAGATTAATCCTCCCTGCCATTGATGCGTTTGCATATTTGCTATATTAGCTAGTTAGCTTAAGTAGTTTTAGCTTAATTTCATTCACTTTCTTTGAAATAAACAAGCATTTTGATGAGTTTTACCTCCATGCATTAAAACACCAAGAACTAGGTAAATGTTGGCCAAATTCATGCAAATATTCATGGAGTTTATAAACAAGTTGATGTGAATGATTCCCTTGAAATATATTGCATAAGATGGCAAGACCTTGAGGAAGTTTCTTTGGTTTATGTTAGGTGATGAAGCTAGAAAGCAATGGAGCAAGAATTAGAGCAAGAAGGCTTGAAGATACATCAAGCTTGGCAAGGAAGCAGAGGATCGCATGTTGCCAACTTGGGCTACCACTGGCGTGTTTGATGATAACGCCAGCAGCCCTGGAGAGTGATTCTAGAGGAGTTTGCACGTTGCCAACTTGCACTTATACTTGAGTGTTTGGCAATAACGTCAAGAGGCAAGACTTGGCAAGAGAGGAGAGGACTCGAGCATGTTGCCAGCCTAGAGATGAGGGGCGTGTTCCTTGGCAACGTAGCAAGCAAAGCTTGATGCTAGGAGAATGAAGTTAGCACGTTGCTAACTTGGAGTGCATTGGCGTGTTTGGCAACAACTCAAGGCAGCTTGGATGATGACTCTCCCATTCAAGCACGTTGCCAACGTTGGGATGCATAGGCGTGTTCAATGACAACGCCAATAAACAAGGCTTGGTCCAGGGAAGGAGGCTAGCACGTTGCCAACGCTGGATTCTAAAGGCGTGTGCAATGGTAACGTAGCAAGCAAAGCTTGGAGCAAGAAGGCAGCCACAAGCACGTTGCCAACTTGAAGGTTCATTGGCGTGTGTAGTGGTAACGCCAGGAAGCAAGCATGGAGCAAGGGGGCAGGGGCTGGCACGTTGCCAACGTGCTGAGAAGAAGGAGTGTTTGCCAAAAACGCTGGCAACCCTGGCAGCCGGACCTTACTCTCTTCCATGGAGTATATCTTGAGTTCTAGAGCTTCAAATGATGCACTCTTAACGGCATTGGAAAGTAGACGTCCGGAGCTTTCCAACGATATATCATAGTATGGGTTTGACATTAGTTTGAAGCTTCAAAAACTGGCTTCATTTGGAGCCTCAGAAAGGAGCACGTTGCCAACGTGGGTTCTATAGGCGTGTTCAATGGCAACGTGGGAAGCAATGTTTGGAGCTAGGAAAGAGCATCGAGCACGTTGCCAACTCAAGAAAGCATTGGCGTGTTTGGCAACAACGCCAGGAAGCTTTGGATGGTGAAGAATGGAGGTAGCACGTTGGCAACTTGGAAATACAAGGGAGTGTTTGCCAAAAACGCTGGTGAGTCTGGCAGCCGGACCTTACCTCCTTCAATGGAGTATATCTTGAGCTACAAAACTCCAAATGAGGTGATTCCAATGGCATTTGAAAGTAGACATCCAGAGCTTTCCAACCATATATCATAGTGTGGGGTTGACATTCGTTTAAAGCTTTAAAAGCGGGCTTCATTTAGAGCTTCAGAATCTGAAGGCGTTGGCAACTTGGAAATACAAAGGCGTGTTTGCCAAAAACGCCTGCGATTTTAGCAGCCTGACCATGTCCCCTTCAATGGAATATATCTTGAGCTACAGAGATCCAAATTGAGTGCTTCCAGTTGCGTTGGAAAGCTAACATTCAGAGCTTTCCAACCATATATAATAGTCTATGGTGGAGCACAAAATTGAAGCCAAATCAGAGTCATCTTTAGGCCCCAAAAACAAGAACATGAAGTTGAAATTCAGGAAGGCTGCCAACCAAGTTGCCAACGCCAGGAAAGGCTGCCAACCAAGTTGCCAACGCCAGGAAAGGCTGCCAACCACATTGCCAACGCCAGGAAGGCTGCCAACCAAGTTGCCAACGCCAGGAAGGTTGCCAACCAAGTTGCCAACGTGCTAGAATGGGTGCGTTTTCAGCAACAACTTGGCAGCTTGACCTTACCTTCTTTGAGGAAGCATAACTTGAGCTAGGAAAGTCCAAATGAGGTGATTTCAGTGGCATTGGAAAGTAGACATCAAGAGCTTTCCAATGATATATCATAGTTCATATTTAGGCAAAGGATTGACACTCAAATTCTGGGCAACATTAAGCATGAAAGTAAAGTCAAGAAGAAGAAAAGCAAGTTGTTGGCAATAACTTGGGCCAGCAACGCCCAAGTCTCAAACCTCACTTCCAGGAAAACACCATGCACGTTGCCAACGTGCATTAAGCCTAGAGTTGTTGCCAATAACGCCCCTCAATGGGCCAGAATTGTAGCCAACTTGCTCTGCTTCCTCTATTCCTCACAAAGGCTAGCAACTTCTTGAATTGAACCAGAAACTCAACAAAGAGAAAGCCCACATTGCTAGCCCAATTGAAGATCTTTGAAGGAGTTTTAGGACTAATATAAATAGAGATTGAGTTTGTACTAAGAGGGGACTTTTGGACACTTAAACTTTTTAGACTCTTAGCACTTTTATTTTGAGAACTTCTTAGCACTTCCGGGAGGATACCCGGAGAGCATTTTTGGTTCTTCTTGGAACTTCTCTTCTTCATTTTCTTAAGCTTTAAGCATTTCCTTATTCTTCTTCATCTTTCTTTGCACTTAGTTTAATTTTGGTTTATGGCAATTGTTGTTGAGATTGGAGCTATGACTCACTAAACCCCACTTTCATTAGGGGGAAGAGCTCTGCTTGTTGGAATGAATTGGTGAATTCATCTTTTCCTCCTCAATTCTAGTGGTTGATCTAAAGAGGGAACTCTTGTTCTTCAAAGATTCAACCACCATCGAGAGAGGGGTTAATCTATATGAATTATGTGGTGAATTTGAGGAATGAGCCATATAATTCAGTTTAGAGTTCATCCTTTCATGATTTCTTTAATCAATACACCTTGGTTAGTATGTGAGATGTAACTCTCCTTGGTTGAGATTATGGGAGTTGTGTGGCTGGATTAGATTTGAGCTTCATCTCTTCTCATGAACAATTAGATCACGAGAGTGGCAATTGGTTATGTTGAGAGAAGTTGAATCACCAAGAGATTGGGATTCAACTACCCACTTGCCATGGATCTATGCCCATGATTGAGAAGGATTTGACTAACATCAATTCATGAAAACTTGCATCTCTGATCCCTAATGATCCTCTCTATCATTAATTCTCATTTCTTTTGCTCCTAGTGTTTGAATACCCATTTCCCAATTCCCTTCTACACTCTTGCAATTTATTATTCTTGTCATTTACATTCTGTTTCTTTATTTCTTGCTATTTACTCTCTTGCTCTTTAGAATTCAGCATTCTATCTTCCTGCAATTTACTTTTGATGTCATTTAAGTTTCTTGCAATTTAAGTTTCCGTTATTTACGTTCACTTTATTTCTCTCTTCTAATTCTTTACATTTTTTGCCATTTAAATTCTTGCAATCATGTTCAAAAATCAAAATGCTCATGAAATCAAAACTATGTTTGCTTGACTAAATCTACCATTTAACTAAAGTTGCTTAATCTACCAATCTCCGTGGGATCGACCTCACTCTTTCTGAGTTTTATTACTTGATACGACCCGGTATACTTGCCGGTTGTACGTGAAATCAAATTTTTACGTATCAAGTTTTTGGCCGAACTAATTCCCTTTAAGTCAGCAAGTGTCCATCCAATGGCATCCTTATGCTTTTGTAAGACTTGAAGTAACTCTTCCTCCTGTTCTTGGCTAAGGGCTGAATTTATGATCACTGGATAGCTTTCATTATCTCCTAAGTATGCATACTTGAGAGTGGGCGGTAGTGCCTTTAATTCAAGTTTGGCTGCTTCTTTTCTTTTATTCTTCCCTTTTAGTGTGTAATGAATGTGAATTTCAGCTGTTGTAACCTCTTCACTTGATGCTGATTTCTCTTCTTCTGTTAACCTCTCAAGTTCTTCTTCTTCAAGAGTCTCTTGCACCACAGTATCCACTGAGTCCAACCTCATACATTCTCCCAGTGAGTCTTGTAGGTAGCTCATGGCCTTGAACACATTGGTGGCTCCAGCAGTGGCCAATAATGGCCTTCCCAAGATGATAGAGGTCTTAGCTCCTTCCTCCATGTCCAATACTACGAAGTCTACTGGAAAGATAAAGTCTCCCACCTTCACCAACAAATCTTCTACTTTTCCGTGAGAAAACTTGAATGATCGGTCTGCTAGTTTTAGGGCCATTCTTGTTGGTTTGGCCTCCTCAATCCTCATTTTCCTCATCATTGCTAAGGATATCAGATTTATGCTAGCTCTTAGATCACATAAAGCCTTCTCCATTGTGATTTCCCCTATGATACAGGGGATTTGGAAGCTCCTAGGATCCTTCAATTTCTGGGGCAATTTGTGCTGGATGATGGCACTGCATTCTTCGGTGAGTACCACAATCTCATTGTTCTTCCAACTTCTCTTCTTGGTCATCAACTCCTTTAAGAACTTGGCATAGAGTGGCATTTGCTCTATTGCTTCAGCAAATGGTATGTTGATTTGTAGTTTCTTGAAGATTTCCAAGCATCTTGAGAATTGGTTGTCCTCTCCCTTCTTCTTTAACTGCTGGGGGTATGGGTCTTTTGAAACGTATGGTTTTAGCACTTCTCCCTTTTGATGTGACTTAGGAGTGGAGACTTGAGTTTCCTCTTATCCCTTTTCTTCTTTATCCGAGTTCTTCTCTGGTGGTTTCTTGTGGGTCTCTCTCAATTCCTTCTTATTTCTGAGGGTGATAGCCCGACGCTTCTCCCTTGGAGTAGAATTAATGTTGCTGTGAATGTTGTGGCCAGGGGCTTGCTTGAATAAGTAGCCAATTTGTGTTTCAAGTTTCATGATGGTAGCATCTTGATTCTGCATATTGGATCACACTTCTTCCCAGAAAACTTTACAATCTTGAATTTCCTTACATATGTTTTCAAGTAGAGTCTCAATTTTGGAAAGTCTATCTTCGGTTGGTGATGGTGGGTTGAGATTAGGTGGTTGAGAATGGTGATTAGGTGGGTGTTGATAGGATCTCTGTGAGGTATGTTGGTGAGTTGCATTGTTGTTGGGATTGTGTTTGTGGCGTCTCTAGTCTTGGCCTTGGTCTTGCTGATTTCCCCACCCAAAGTTAGGGTGATTTCTCCAACCAGAATTATAAGTTTTGGAGTATGGATCATGGGTCTATCTGGGTGAGTTTCCAACATAGTTGGCTTGTTCCCACTCACCTTTTTCTCCTACATTCACTCTTTCTTGAGCTGGTGATGAAGTGATGACTGCTGTGACTTGGTTTTCTTCCACCTTCTTGGTGAGATTTGCTAACTGCTTGGTGATCATCTTGTTTTGATCCAGCAATGCATCCATTTGGTTCAACTCCATTACTCCTCGAGTATTGCTTCTTTCAAGTTGCTGACATCTATGGCTTCTTCAATGGTTTTCTTCTTGTTTAGAGAGCCCTCTGATGAATGGTCTATGGCCTTCTTTGACTCATAAGAAAGACCTTCATAGAAGATGTGTAGTTGAACCCATTCATTGAACATGTCTGGTGGGTATCTTCTTGTTAAGTCTTTAAACCTCTCCCATGCCTCATAGAGAGTCTCACCATCTTGTTGCCTGAAAGTTTTCACCTCAGCTCTTAGCCTATTAATTCTTTGAGGAGGATAGAATCTTGCCAAAAACTTGTTTACCACATCCTCCCAATTTGTTAAGCTCTCCTTCGGGAAGGACTCCAGCCACTTAGATGCTTTGTTCCTGAGTGAGAAAGGGAACAAAAGCAATCTATAGACATCCGGATGAGCACCATTAGACTTCACAATGTCACATATTTTTAGAAAGGTGGTTAGATATTGATTGGGGTCTTCTTAGGCACTTCCTCCAAATGAGCAATTGTTCTGAACAAGGGTGATAAGCTGGGGTTTCAATTCAAAGTTATTGGCATGTATGGTTGGCTTCTGGATGCTACTTCCACAATTTCCAGGGTTTGGATTGATGTAAGAGCCTAAAACTCTCATTTCTTGCCCAGCATGATTCACAGGGCCTTCTCTGGCATGGTTGTGAGCTTCTCCTTCATGGTTGTTTTCCAAGTTCTCCTCCATGTTTGTTTCAAAGTACTCTTCCTCTTCCTCAGCACCAATAACTCTTTTCCCTCTTGCTTCCCTCAATAATCCACAGAGGGTCCTCTCAGGTTCTGAATCAAAGGAAGTTGAAGCTCCTCTTCTTCTCCCTGTCATACAACTAACAGAGCACACAATAAGAAAGTAAACGAAGTGATTATTCTTGTAAGAGTGGCTGTTAGTGTGAGTGGTGCAAATTATCAAACAATTAGTGGGTTAGTGAGCATAATTGTAGATAATAACAAAGAAAAAAGAAAATAACGAGGGGTGAAGGGGTGAGGAAGAAACTAAATGAACTGAAAGTAAATGACTAGATAAAATAAACAAACAAAAGAAAAATGCTCAATCCAGTGAACTTCCAACTTAATCATTGTTGATACAAAATCAATCCCCGGCAACGGTGCCATAAACTTGATACACGAAAACTTGTCTCTCAACAAATTTCCCTTCAGCAAGTATACCGAATTGTCGTCAAGTAAAAACTCACAATAGAGTTGATTGGTCAAGCAACTTTAGTTGAAAGTGTGTGCTAGTTGAGCTAAACAGAATGTAGTTGAGATTTGCAGGAAATTAAATGGCGGGAAAGTAAATTGCAGAAAATAAAAGTGCATAATCGTAAATGGGAAATTGGGAAGATAAACATGGAAATGGATGGAAGAAAGTAAAGAGAATGGGTAAGATCAGAGATGGGGATTCATTGGGCTTAGGAGATGTTGCATTCTCCGGATCAAGTTCATTCTCATCTCTTCCTCAATCAATGCATTCATTGATCTCCTTGACAATCTTAAGTGATTAGATCCCAATTTCTTGGCAATTCAATCTCTCTAAGCATGAACAATTGCCCAATTCCTTGATTTAATTGCTCGTAGGAAGAGATGAAGTGTGGTCATTGATTATACCACATGTATTTCTAAATCAAAGTGTTGGGAAGATTACATGTCACTATATCCGCCAAAACCCTAATTTGGTCCAACATGAGAAAGAATTTCTAGCAAGATCTCCTCATCCCTTTTCCAAGGCTCAGAGGAGATCTAATTATGGAGAGTTTCTTTTCCAAGACAACTAACCAATTAAAGTAAGATCGAAAGCTTTCTAGTAAATCAACAGAAAAGAAAGAGGAAGAAGAATGAAAACTATAATTGATCCATCAAATTACAACAGAGCTCCCTAACCCAATGAAAGGGATTTAGTTGTTCATAGCTCTGGAAATGAAAATGAAAATGGGTAGAACAGAATACATGCAGTAAATATACAGAGTGTAATTCTCAAAAGTGCCAAAAAGCTCCCTATTAGTTCAAAGCTACTCCTATATATACTACTCTTCTTGATCTTCTAGTGAGTTCTCCAAGTCTTGAATATGGGCCTTTGATCTTGAGTTGAAGCAGTTACAATCTTCGGTGGGCTCAGCTTTTTTTGCAGAAAAAGTGTGAGTGAGGCATGGGCGTTAGTTAGGACGTTAGTGGCGTTAACGTTAAGTGAGGATGTGGGTTTGGGAATGTTAGTGACAATCACCTTTTCCACTAACGTTCCAACCCAAAATGATCAACGTTAACTTCAACGTTAGTGGCACTAACGTGACCACTAACGTTGCTTCTTGGTCCTTAGCGAACGTTATTGGGAATCACCTTTTCCAATAACGTTGCCTTATGCCCCCTTTCCCTACGTTAGAGTTCACGTTAGTATAACTAACGTGACTCTTAGCGTGGGCATGTCTAAGCTTCAAGAGCGTTAGTGACACTTACCTTTGTCACTAACGCTCCAAACACCCCTCCTTCCCATAAGAACTCACGTTAATTAGATTAACATAGCCACTAACGTGGTAGTGAATACCATCTCCAACATTAGTGACAAAGGTGAGTGTCACTAACGTTGGCTTATCATGCTTAGCTCCACGTTATCTCTCACGTTAGTGGTCTTAACGTGACCACTAACGTGGGCAATGTTGGCTTAATCCAACGTTAGTGACAAATGTGAGTGTCACTAACGTTGGCATTGTCTTCCTCTTCTACGTTAGAGTTCACGTTAACTGAGTTAATGTGACTCTTAATGTGGCCAATTGCCAATTTGGGGCATTAGTGGTATTTACTTTTACCACTTTGATTTATTTTCGCTTATTTTTGGCCCTTAAAGATGCCTTTCACTCATGCCTCAATTGTACACCAAATATGGATTACTATATATCGTTGGAAAGCTATGAATGTCAGCTTTCCAACGCAACTGGAAGTACATCAATCGGACGTCTGTAGCTCAAGTTATAGCCCTTTGAAGTAGGCATAGTCATGCTGTGAGCGCCCAGTTTTTACCTTAGCGAAAATTCTTGCTTCCAACCGCACTTTGCATCACGATACTGCTCTGCCCTTGGCAAGGGCAGGGCAGTGTGTGTTGATTGCGTATTCTCCTTTAATTTGGTCATGGGTCACGCTTTTAAAAGCGTGGCCTAAGGCTCCAAAGTGTGCTCCAACTTCAAAGTGTGTCCCAAAGCTCTTTTTTTCTCCTTTTTTGTGCTTCTTTGCTTCCTTTTCTTCTTATTTCCTACAAGATTTATAAATTTAAAAGATGAAGGAAATATACCATTTAATCACAAAAGCATTCAATATTTAAGCACAATTCATCAATTTCTTGTATGAAAAACCATAGAAAAATAGGTATCTGATGGCTTGTCATCATTGAACACCCAAAGGAAGTACAGTTCTGGCGTTCAGACGCCAGAAACAGGAAAGGAGTTGGCGTTTAACGCCACTCCAGCCTCCACCCCTGGCATTTAAACGCCAGTGGGAGATCAGATACATACAAGTGTTGATAGCAACCTCTCTAAAAAGGCTTATCAACCCACATCTGTAGGCAATAAACCTACAGCAACTAAGGTTGAGGAATACAGAGCCAAAATGCCTTATCCTCAGAAACTCTGCCAAGCGGAACAGGATAAGCAATTTACCCACTTTGCAGACTATCTCAAGACTCTTGAAATAAAGATTCCGTTTGCAGAGGCACTTGAGTAAATACCCTCTTATGCTAAGTTCATGAAAGAGATCTTAAGTCATAAGAAGGATTAGAGGGAAACTGAAAAAGTTTACCTTACTGATGAATGCAGTTCAGTCATTCTGAAAAGCTTACCTGAGAAGCTTAAAGATCCCGGAAGCTTTAGGATACCATGCACATTAGAGGGTACTTGTATCAAGCAAGCTTTGTGTGATCTTAGGGAAAGTATCAAGCTAATACCTGCATCTACTATCAGAAAGCTTGGTTTGACTGAAGAAATCAAACCAACCCGGATATATCTTCAACTTGCTGATGGCTCCATTAAATACCCATCAGGCGTGATTGAAGACATGATTGTCAAGGTTGGGCCATTTGCCTTTCCCACTGACTTTGTGGTGCTGGAAATGGAGGAGCACAAGAGTGCAACTCTCATTCTAGGATGACCTTTCCTAGCAACTGGACGAACCCTCATTGACGTCCAAAAAGGGGAAGTGACCCTAAGAGTCAATGAAGACGAGTTTAAGTTGAATGTTGTCAAAGCTATGCAGCATCTAGACTCCCCAAATGACTGTATGAGCATTGATATTATTGACTCTATGGTAAAAGAGATCAATATGACTGAGAGTCTTGAATCAGAGCTAGAGGATATCTTTAAAGATGCTCAGCCTGATCTAGAAGAATCAAAGAGAATAATAGAACCTCTAAAAATCCCTCAAGAAGAGGAGAAACCTCCTAAACCTGAGCTCAAACCATTACCACCATCCCTAAAATATGCATTTCTGGGAGAAGGTGATACCTTTCCTGTAATCATAAACTCTACCTTAGAGCCACAGGAAGAGGAAGCACTAATTCAAGTGCTAAGGACACACAAGACAGCTCTTGGGTGGTCCATCGGTGATTTTAAGGGCATTAGCCCAGCCAGATGCATGCACAAGATCCTATTGGAGGGTAACGCTAAGCCAGTGGTTCAACCACAAAGGCGACTGAATCCAGCCATGAATGAGGTGGTGCAGAAGGAGGTCACTAAATCACTAGAGGCTGGGATTATTTATCCTATTTCTGATAGCCCCTGGGTAAGCCCTATCCAAGTCGTCCCTAAGAAAGGTGGCATGACAGTGGTTCATAATGAAAAAAATGAACTGGTTCCTACAAGAACAGTTACAGGGTGACGTATGTGTATTGATTTTAGAAGGCTCAATACAGCTACCAGAAAGGATCATTTTCCTTTACCCTTCATAGACCAGATGCTAGAAAGACTAGCAGGTCATGAATACTACTGCTTCTTGGATGGATATTCAGGTTATAATCAAATTGCAGTAGATCCCCAGGATCAAGAGAAAATAGCATTCACATGTCCATCCGGAGTATTTGCATACAGAAGGATGTCATTTGGTCTGTGTAATGCACCTGCAACCTTTCAAAGGTGCATGCTCTCAATTTTCTCTGATATGGTGGAAAAGTTTCTGGAAGTCTTCATGGATGACTTTTCAGTATTTGGAGACTCATTCAACTCCTGTCTTGACCATCTAGCACTTGTTCTAAAGAGGTGCCAAGAGACTAACCTGGTTTTAAACTGGGAGAAATGTCACTTTATGGTGACTGAAGAAATTGTCCTTGGGCACAAAATTTCGAACAAGGAAATAGAAGTGGATCAAGCTAAGGTAGAGATAATTGAAAAATTACCACCACCTGCCAATGTTAAGGCAATCAGAAGCTTTCTGGGGCATGCAGGATTCTATAGGAGGATTATAAAAGATTTTTCAAAAATCACCAAACCTCTGAGTAATTTGCTCGCTGCTGACAAACCCTTTATCTTTGTTAAGGAGTGTCTGCAGGAGTTCGAGACTCTGAAAGCTAAGCTGGTCACAGTACCAGTCATCTTTGCACCAGACTGGACATTACCATTTGAACTAATGTGTGATGCCAGTGACCATGCCATTGGTGCAGTGTTGGGACAAAGACATGACAAGCTTCTGTACGTCATTTACTATGCCAGTCGTGTTTTAAATGATACACAGAAGAACTACACAACCACAGAAAAAGAGTTACTTGCCGTGGTTTACACCATTGACAAGTTTAGATCTTATTTAGTAGGATCAAAAGTGATTGTGTACACTGACCATGCTGTTCTTAAATATCTACTCATAAAGCAGGATTCAAAACCCAGACTCATCAGATGGTTATTGCTTTTGTAAGAGTTTGATATAGAAATAAGAGACAAAAAAGGGACAGAGAACCAAGTAGCAGATCATCTGTCCCGAATAGAACCAGTAGAAGGGGTGTCCTTCCCTCTTACTGAGATCTCTAAAAACTTTCCGGATGAGCAACTTTTTGCCATCCAGGAAGTGCCATGGTTTGCAGACATTGCAAACTACAAGGCAGTGAGATTCATACCCAAAGAGTACAGTAGGCAGCAATTAAAGAAATTGATTACTAATGCAAAGTATTATCTTTGGGATGAACCATATCTCTTCAAGAGATGTGCAGATGGAGTAATCCGTAGATGTGTGCCTAAAGAAGAAGCACAAAAGATCCTCTGGCACTACCATGGATCACAGTATGGAGGACATTTTAGAAGTGAGCGAACAACCATAAGAGTCCTCCAATGTGGCTTCTACTGGCCTACTCTCTATAAAGACTCCCGAGTGTTTGTACTTAATTGTGATAGTTGCCAAAGATCTAGCAATCTGCCTCACAGTTATGCCATGCCTCAACAAGGAATCTTGGAGATTAAGTTGTTTGATGTATGGGGTATTGACTTTATGGGGCCTTTTCCACCATCATAATCAAACACTTATATTCTGGTGGCAGTGGATTATGTATCCAAATGGGTAGAAGCTATTGCAGCACCCACTAATGATACTAAGACAGTGCTGAAATTCTTCCAGAAACACATCTTCAGCAGATTTGGTATCCCTAGAGTACTAATTAGTGATGTGGGCACTCATTTCTGCAATAAACAACTTTACTCTGATTTGGTTCGATATGGAGTTAGCCACAGAGTGGCCACTCCATATCATCCATAGACAAATGGGCAAGCTGAAGTCTCTAATAGAGAACTTAAAAGAATCCTGGAACGAACTGTGATTAACCATAGAAGGGATTGGGCAAGAAGCTTGGATGATGCTCTGTGGGCATACAGAACAGCATTCAAGACTCCTAAAGGGACCTCTCCATACCAACTTGTGTATGGAAAAGCCTGTCACTTGCCAGTGGAACTGGAACATAAGGCCTACTGGGCAACCAGATTCCTAAGCCTTGATGCCAAGTTAGCTGGAGAAAAACGATTGCTCCAGTTAAATGAGCTAGAGGAATTCAGACTCAATGCTTTCAAAAATGCAAAAATTTACAAAGAGAAAGCAAAAAGATGGCATGATAAGAAGTTTTCATCCAAAGTCTTTGAGCCAGGGCAAAAAGTTCTGCTGTTTAATTCTAGGCTCAGATTATTTCCCAGGAAATTGAAATCCCGGTGGAGAGGTCCATATGTGATTACAAGTGTGTCACCATGTGGTTACGTAGAGCTTCAGGATAATGATTCTAACAAAAACTTCATTGTTAATGGACAGAGAGTCAAACATTATCTTGAAAGAAATTTTGAGCAAGAATGCTCAAAACTGAGACTTGATTAAAGCTCAGTAATAGTCCAGCTAAAGACAATAAAGAAGCGCTTGCTGGGAGGCAACCCAGCCATTTACAAAACTTATTTGTTAATTAATTGATTTTTACAGGTTCATGTCAATTATCTTCAAGGTAAAATAGCAAATTGCTTTAGTTCACAGAGTTACAGAAGAATTTAGAGGAATAAAGCAGCAAAAAGAAGCTCACTGGTGCGAAAAAGCCAATAAAAGCTGTTTTGGGCGTTCAACGCCCAAAGAAAGCATCCACTGGGCGTTCAACGCCAGTAGGGATAGCGATCTGGACGTTAAACGCCAGAAAGAAGCATCTTTTGGGCGTTGAACGCCAGAAAGAATCACCTTCTGGGCGTTTAACGCCAGATTTACAGCATCCTGGGCGTTCAGAAAAACGCCCAGTGACAAAGGAATTCCTCGCGTTCAACGGCAGCCAGAAGCAACAGCTGGGTGTTGAATGCCTAGGAGAGGCTACAAATGGGTGTTAAACGCCCAAAACATGCAGCGTTTGGGCGTTTAACGCCAGGATTGTGGGGAGGAGGTAAATTCGTTTTTTTTTTCACATTTTTTTCCAATTTTCATATTTCAATTCATGATTTCTTGCATAAACATGTTACAAACTCTCATCCTTCAATTCCAAAAATTTTAATCCTAATTTCTAAAATCCCTTTTTCAAAAATATCAAATGTATCTTAATTCATAAACACAAATCCTTTTCAAATCCCATCCAACTTCTTTTCAAATTTTTTTTTCCAAAACTAAATTATCTTCCAAATTCATCTCAAATCTTTTTCAAAATAAAGATTTATCTTTTTCAAATATCTTTCACAACTTTTTAATTTTAAATTATATCTTTTTTCTATCATATTTATCTTTTACAAATCATATCTTCTATCTTATCTTTCTTCAAAATTTTCGAAAACCCACCCCCTCCCTTTAAATCCACATTCGGCCTCCCTCCTCTCATCCACCATTCGATACTAGCTCTCCTTTTATCCCTCTCCTTTCCTTTCTTTTGCTTGAGGACAAGCAAACCTCTAAGTTTGGTGTGTTTATCCGTGATCACTAAACCATACCCACTAAGATCATGGCTCCTAAAGGAAAACAACCCACTCCAAGAGGCAAGAAAGAGAGTATTCCAAAACCACTTTGGAATCAAGGGAAGTTCTTAACCAAAGAACGTTCAGACCATTACTACAAAATAATGGGTCTACGGTTAGTGATCCCGAAAGCTAAATTCGATCTGAAAGAAGACGAATATCCGGAGATCCAAGAGCAAATTTGAAACAGGAACTGGGAAGTCCTAGCTAATCCTAAAACAAAGGTGGAGAGAAACATGGTTAATGAATTCTATGCTAATCTATGGCAAATAGACAGGAAGAGAATATCTAGAACTGCCCTCTATGACTATCGGACCTTGGTCAGAGGAAAGATTGTTCACATCCACCTGACAAAATTAGGGAGATCTTTAAGCTACCTCAGCTAAAAGATGACCCATACTCCTTTAATAGGAGAATGATGAGAACAAATAAGGGCCTGAACAAGATTCTAGAGGACATATGCCTCCCTGAAACCAGGTGGACCACCAGCACCAAGGGCGTCCCAAATCAACTCAAGAGAGAATATCTCAAACCAGTCGCTAGAGGCTGGCTGAACTTCATTGGGCGTTCTATACTATCCACTAGCAACTGCTCTGAAGTCACCATTAAAAGAGCAGTGATGATCCACTGCATTATGTTAGGAAGAGAAGTGGAAATTCATCAGCTGATTTCATGTGAACTTTACATAATTGTAAACAAGAACTCCAAAGATGCCAAATTGGCTTATCCTAGCTTAATATCTATGCTATGTAAAGATGCTGGAGTGAAGATGGGAATAACTGAGTATATCTCAGTTGAGCGACCAATCACCAAAATATCAATGGAAAAATAACAAGTGCAGGATGACCCCATCAAGAGGAGAGCACAGGAATTCCTCCCGGAAATCCCTCAAATTGAATACTGGGAGCATCTTGAAGCATCTGTTACGAAGTTGCAAGAAGCTATGGACCAAATAAAGGAAGAACAGAATAATCAAAATAGCATGCTTTGCAAATTGCTTGGGGAACAAGAAGAGCAAAGGCGTGACTTGAAGGAACTTAAGCGTCAAAAATTATCTCTTGAAGGACCAAGCAGCCCACAGACTAGAGGAACATCCACTTCCCAAAATAAAGGTTGTTGAGTTCTAATCTTAGCTTTAACTCTGTGATAGTTGTTCTTATAGGAATTTACCTTATAAGTTATATATGAGTAGTAGTAATTAGTATATCTATTTTAATTTTATTTCCAATTAAGTTATAATTTATTTTTCTCATCATCATCAAACATGAATAAAATAGTAGATTTCTAGAATAAAGAGGCAATTTATTTTTTTGAGTTCTTAATAAGGAAAATTCTAATTATTTATATGTGGTGGCAATACATTTTGTCTTTTGAATGAATGCTTGAACAGTGCATATTTTTTATATTGAATTTTATGAATGTTAAAATTGTTGGCTCCTGAAAGAATGATGAACAAGAGAAATATTATTGCTAATCTGAAAAATCATGAAATTGATTCTTGAAGCAAGAAAAAGCAGTGAAAAAAAAAAGCAAAAGAGATAGAAAAAGATAGAAAAAGCCAATAGCCCTTTAAACCAAAAGGCAAGGGTGAAAAGGATCCAAGGCTTTGAGCATCAATGGATAGGAGGGCCCAAGAAAGTAAATCCAGGCCTAAGCGGCTAAATCAAGCTGTTCCTAACCATGTGCTTGTGGCATGTAGGCCCAAGTGAAAAACTTGAGACTAAGTGGTTAAAGTTGCGATCCAGAGCAAAAGAGTGTGCTTAAGAACTCTGGACACCTCTAATTAGGGGACTTTAGCAAAGCTAAGTCACAATCTGAAAAGGTTCACCCATTTATATGTCTGTAGCATTTATGTATCCGGTGGTAATACTGGAAAACAAAGTGCTTAGGGCCACGGCCAAGACTCATAAAGTAACTGTGTTCAAGAATTAACATACTAAACTAGGAGAATCAATAATATTATCTGAATTATGAGTTCCTATGGATGCCAATCATTCTGAATTTCAAAGGATAAAGTGAGATGCCAAAACTGTTTAGAAGCAAAAAGCTACTAGCCCCGCTCATCAAATTAGAATATGAGCTTCACTAAAACTCTGAGATATTATTTCTTCTTGATTTCTTTTTATCCTATTTTATTTATCTAGTTGCTTGGGGATAAGCAACAGTTTAATTTTGGTGTTGTGATGAGCGGATATTTTATACACTTTTTTAGGGTAATTTCATGTAAATTTTAGTATGTTTTAGTTAGTTTTTAGTAGATTTTTTTTAGTTTTTAGGCAAAAATCATATTTCTGGACTTTACTATGAGTTTTTGTGTTTTTCTGTGATTTAGTAGATTTAGGTATTTTTTGGCTGAAATTGAGGGAGCTGAGCAAAAATCTTATTTAGGCTAAAAAAGGACTGCTGATGCTGATGGATTCTGACCTCCCTGCACTCGGAATGGATTTTTTGGAGCTACAGGAGTCTAATTGGCGCGCTCTCAATTGGGTTAGAAAGTAGACATCCAGGACTTTCTAGCAATATATAATAGTCCATAATTTGTGCAAAGATAGACGATGTAAACCGGCGCTCAACGCCAGTTCCATGTTGCATTCTGGCATTCAGCGCCAGAAATAGGTTGCAAGTTGGAGTTGAACGCCAGAAACAGGTTACAACCTGGCGTTTAACTCCAGAAACAGCCCAGGCACGTGAGAAGCTCAAGCCTCAGCCCCAGCACACACCAAGTGGGCCCCAGAAGTGGATTTCTACACCATCTATCTTAGTTTACTCATTTTCTGTAAACCTAGGTTACCAGTTTAGTATTTAAACAACTTTTAGAAACTTATTTTGTATCTCATGACATTTTAGATCAGAACTTTGTACTCTTTGACAACATGAATCTCTAAACTCCATTGTTGGGGGTGAGGAGCTATGCAGCATTCGATGAATTAATGCAATGATTTCTGTTTTCCATTCAAACACGCTTGTTTCTATCTAAGATGCTGATTCGTACTTAACTGTGATGGATGTGATGATCCATGACACTCATCACCATCTTCAACCCATGAACGTATGCTTGATAAACACCTCCGTTCTAAATTAGATTGAATGAGTATCTCTTATATTACTTAATCAGAATCTTCGTGGTATAAGCTAGAATCCATTGGTAGCATCCTTGAGAATCTGGAAAGTCTAAACCTTGTCTGTGGTATTCCGAGTAGGATTCTGGGATTGGATGACTGTGACGAGCTTCAAACTCGTGAGTGTTGGACGTAGTGACAAACGCAAAAGGATCAATGGATCCTATTCCGTTATGATCGAGAACTGACAGATGATTAGTCGTGCTGTGACAGAGCATTTGGACCATTTTCACTGAGAGGACGGGAAGTAGCCATTGACAACGGTGATATCCTACATACAGCTTGTCATGAAAGGAGCCTTGCATGTATGAAAGTGAGAAAGCATTATGTTGCAGGAATTCAGAGGACAAAGCATCTCCAAAACTCCAACTTATTCTCCATTATTGCGTAACAATTATTTATTTTATGCCCTTTCATTCTTTTTACAATTGAAATTAAAGTACCCTATTGGTATCCTGACTAAGAATAATAAGATAACCATAGCTTGCTTCATGCCAACAATCTCCGTGGGATTCGACCCTTACTCACGTAAGGTATTACTTGGACGACCCAGTGCACTTGCTGGTTAGTTGTGCGGAATTACATAGTGTGAAGTAATTTTTGTGCACCACTCATGATGTCACTTTTCGGTTCATAACTGCCAACCCGACACATCCTTTCGGATGTAGCCTTCCTGCCGCATACTCAAGAAGTTTAGAAACCTAGAGAATCAGTTAAAATTGCAAGAAAATAAGTTTTCAGCAAAACAGGGGTCTCGCATACTCAAGCCCCCTGTCTGCATACGCAAGTGTGCAAAAATGGGTGGTTGCGTACACGACACCTCTCTCGCGTACGTGAGTATCCAAAATAGAATGGAATCCTCGTATCATGTGTTAAAAGCTCGTGTATGCTTGCCTCAAAATACATGCTCGCGTAGGTATGTGAGTGCCCAGGTATGCGAGAGCACTTGGCAGTGGCCAATGTTTGCGCCGCGTGCACATGTCCGCATACGCATGCCTTATCAGACTTGGAATATTTTTACAGCTGCAGAATTTTAGATTTTCATACCAAACTTCAAACACACATAACTCTTTAATTTTAAAACATTTTCCATCCATTCTTTGAACATCTTAAAGCTCTCGGACCCAAATTTTATTTAAATCAAGTTTCATCTAAAATGAAGGTCCGGAGGCCATGTTATGCCTCCCCAAAGTTTGTCAAAAACAAGCTTTTATAAAACTTGACAAGTTCTCTAGTTTTACCAAAACTTCAAAACCAAACCAACTTAAAACAGACTCAAAACTGCCTAAAATCCATATTAAACATTTTCCAACCATTCCCCACTCATGTAGCTATTAAACCACCTAATGCTCATAAATTTTCTTAAGATCTTATTAATATAATCATCGTAAAAGCATCATCACTACAATCCAAATTCATCAATATTCTTATTCATCCATTTAATCAATCATCAAAACTCACCATTCACCACCATTTATTATCAACATCAATGACAAGATTCAATACCCAATACCATGATCAACATTTATCATCAAACATCAACAACCACACCATCATAATTCATCAAAATCATCACAATCATCAATAATCATCATGCATCATCAACAATTCAAACTTATCCTAAGGTCTACTAGGATAAG
Source organism: Arachis hypogaea (assembly GCF_003086295.3). NCBI lineage: Eukaryota > Viridiplantae > Streptophyta > Magnoliopsida > Fabales > Fabaceae > Arachis > Arachis hypogaea. The sequence continues at coordinate 68,993,687 of NC_092039.1, read as the reverse complement.
GTTCACGAAACATTACATATTCCATAGAGGAAATCGAAACCATACCTTGGTCAATTCTCACGCAACTCAAAACACCAAGCGAATGCCACTAAGGTCATTCTCAAAGCTCAAGACCACTAAGCTCACTCCAACAAATACCAAACCTCAATCTAACATCATATAATATACAAAATCAACATGTGGACTAACCGAAATGTAACACTCCATTATCCTAATAATTAGCTATAGGTGCATACCAAGGAACCACCTCAGATACTTCTTGCAAGCTATCAAGTGAAAAAGCATCATTGATAGGAGTGGGGTCATTTTTAATATGTTCAAGGTGACTCAAGTGTTCTGCCATTAAGTTTTGGGAACCACTCCTATCTTTGATTTCTAAATCAAATTCTTACAACAGCAGTATCCAACGGATTAACCTTGGTTTAGACTCTTTCTTAGCTAACAAATATTTTAAGGCTGCATGGTCTGAATATATTACCACCTTAGTTCCAAGTAAATAAGCTTTGAATTTATCAAGAGCAAAAAAAATAGCTAGTAGCTCTTTTTTAGTGGTAGTATAATTAGATTGAGTACCGTCTAAAGTCCTAGAGGCATAGGCAATAATATAAAGGTCCTTACCTTCGCGCTGAGCCAGCACCACTCTACCGTATATTGGACGCGTCACACATAATTTCGAACGGCCTACTCCAGTCTGGCCCTCTCACAATGGGAGCTTGGTGGTGGACAGAATTGTGATCATCAATGTTGTATTCTTTGTTTGTATGAAATAATTATAATGGCTTCTTGCTATGTGTGGACACAACTCCGTTCAACTAACCAGCAAGTGTACTGGGTCGTCCAAGTAATAAACCTTACGTAAGTAAGGGTCGATCCCACAGAGATTGTTGGTATGAAGCAAGCTATGGTCATCTTGTAAATCTCAGTCAGGCGGATAATAATTGATTATGGATTTTCGAATATTAATAAATAATAAACAGAAAATAAAGATAATTAAAATAGGATAGAAATACTTATGTAAATTAATGGTGGGAATTTCAGATAGGCGTATAGAGATACTGTACCCTTTCTTTTTCTACTTTCCTACTTCTTCCTTCCAGTTCTTTCATTCCTTCCTATGGCAAGCTGTATGTAGGGCATCACCGTTGTCAATGGCTACATCCCATCCTCTCAGTGAAAAAGGTCCAAAAGCTCTGTCACAGCACGGCTAATCATCTGTCGGTTCTCAATCAGGTTGGAATAGAATCCCTTGATTCTTTTGCGTCTGTCACTAACGCCCAGCCTTCAGGAGTTTGAAGCTCGTCAAAGTCATTGAATCCCATAATCCTACTCGGAATACCACAGACAAGGTTTAGAATTTCCAGATTCTCATGAATGCCGCCATCAATCTAGCTTATACCACGAAGATTCTGTTTAAGGAATCTAAGAGATACGCGCCCGGCCTAAGGTAGAACGGAAGTGGTTGTCAATCACGCGCGTTCATAGGTGAGAATGATGATGAGTGTCACGGATCATCACATTCATCAAGTTGAAGTGCAACGAATATCTTAGAATAGGAATAAAGAGAATTGAATAGGAAATAGTAGTAATTGCATTAAAACTTGAGGTACAGCAGAGCTCCACACCCTTAATCTATGGTGTGTAGAAACTCCACCGTTGAAAATACATAAGTGAAAGGTTCAGGCATGGCCGAATGGCCAACCCCCAAAAGGTGATCAATAGTCTCCTAAGATGAAGAATAAAACAAAACTAAGACCAAAGATGTATAATACACTAGTAAAAAGTTCTATTTATAATAAACTAGCTACTAGTGTTTACAGAAGTAAGTAATTGATGCATAAATCCACTTCTGGGGTCCACTTGGTGTGTGTTTGGGCTGAGCTTGATCTATCCACAAGCTGTGGCTTCTTTTGGAGTTGAACGCCAAGTTGTAACGTGTTTTGTGTGTTCAACTCCAGGTCGTGACGTGTTTCTGGCGTTTGACTCCAGACAGCAACATGAAACTGGTGTTGAGCGCCAGTTTACGTTTTCAATTCTCGAATAAAGTATAGACTATTATATATTGCTGGAAAGATCTGGATGTCTACTTTCTGACGCCGTTGAGAGCGCGCCATTTTAAGTTTTGTAGCTCCAGAAAATCCATTTCGAGTGCAGGAAGGTCAGATTCCAACAGCATTAGCAGTCCTTTGTTAGCCTCCTATCAGAATTTTGCTCAAGTCCCTCAATTTCAGCCAGAAATTACCTGAAATCACAGAAAAACACACAAACTCGTAGTAAAGTCCAGAAATGTGAATTTAACATAAAAACTAATGAAAACATCCCTAAAAGTAGCTTGAACTTACTAAAAACTACCTAAAAACAATGCCAAAAAGTGTATAAATTATCCGCTCATCACAACACCAAACTTAAATTGTTGCTTGTCCCCAAGCAACTGAAAATCAAATAGGATAAAAAGAAGAGAATATACTATAAATTCCAAAATATCAATGAATATTAATTCTAATTAGATGAACGGGACTTGTAGCTTTTTGCTTCTGAACAGTTTTGGCATCTCACTTTTTCCTTTGAAGTTTAGAATGACTGGCTTCACTAGGAAATTAGAATTTCGGATAGTGTTATTGACTTTCCTAGTTAAGTATGTTGATTCTTGAACACAGCTACTTATGAGTCTTGGCTGTGGCCCTAAGCACTTTATTTTCCAGTATTACCACCGGATACATAAATGCCACAGACACATGACTGGGTGAACCTTTTCAGATTGTGACTCAGCTTTGCTAGAGTCCCCAATTAGAGGTGTCCAGAGCTCTTAAGCACACTCTTTTTGCTTTGGATCACGACTTTAACCACTCAGTCTCAAGCTTTTCACTTGGACCTTCATGACACAAGCACATGGTTAGGGACAGCTTAATTTAGCCGCTTCATCTTGGATTTTATTTCCTTGGGCCCTCCTATCCATTGATGCTCAAAACCTTGGATCCATTTTACACTTGCCTTTTGGTTCTAAGGGCTATTGGCTTTTTCTGCTTGCTTTTTTTTCTTTTTTTTCTATTTTTTCGCCACTTTTTTTTTCGCACAAGCTTTTGCTTTTTCACTGCTTTTTCTTGCTTCAAGAATCAATTTTATGATTTTTCAGATTATCAATAACATTTCTCTTTTTCATCATTCTTTCAAGAGCCAACAATTTTAACATTCATAAACAACAAGATAAAAAATATGCACTGTTTCAAGCATTCATTCAGAAAACAAAAAGTATTGTCACCACATCAATATAATTAAACTAAATTTAAGGATAAATTCGAAACTCATGTACTTCTTGTTCTTTTGAATTAAAAACATTTTTCATTTAAGAGAGGTGAAGGATTCTTGGAGTTATTCATAACTTTAAGACATAGTTACTAAATACTAATGATCATGAAGTAGAGACACAAAACATAGATAAACATATAGCATAAAAACTGAATAGCAGAAAAAAATAAGAACAAGGAATGAATCCACCTTAGTGAGGGTGGCGCCTTCTTGAAGGACCAATGGTGCTTTTTGAGCTCCTCTATGTTTCTTCCTTGCCTCAACAAGAGTGCCTTTTTCTTTATTCCTGCTCATATGAAAGAGAAGAGAAAGAGAAAAGGAAGAGAAATCCTCTATATATGGACAAAGAGGAGCCTTATTATTAGTAGAAGAAGAAAGGGATAAGGGTTAGGAAGAAGGGATAAGAACTTGGTGGATGGATCCCAACACAAGGGTAAGGATAGGGGAAGTGATCTGAGATGAAGAAAGGTGAAGAGAAATGTTAGTAAATAAATAAATAAATAGAAGGAGAGGAGAGATAGAATTCAAAAATTAATTTTAAAAGAAGTTCATAATTTCGAAAATTAGAGATAAGATAGAATTAAAATTAAAATTTAAAACAATTAATTAATTAAAAAGAATTTTTGAAAAAGGATGAGATATTTTCGAAAATTGAAGAGGAAAAAGTAGTTAGGTGGTTTTGAAAAAGATAAGAAACAAACAAAAAGTTAATTAGTTAGTTGAAAAAGATATTAAAATCAAATTTGAAAAGATAAGAAGATAAGAAGTTAGATAAGATATTTTGAAATCAAATTTTTGAAAAAGATAAAATTTTGAAAAAGATATGATAAAAGATATGATAAAAAGATATGATAAAAAGATAAGATTTTTAAGAAAAAGATATTTTGAAAAAGATTTAAAATTAAAATTGATTATTTGACTAACAAGAAACTAAAAGATAAGATTCTAGAATTTAAAGATTGAACATTTCTTAACAAGAAAGTAACAAACTTCAAATTTTTGAATCAATCACATTAATTGTTAGTAAAGTTTCAAATTTTTTTTATTTTTTTATTTTATTTTATTTTATTTAACAAAAGATAAGAAAAAGGTTTTGAAAATAAATTTTTAAAATTTTGAATATTATGAAAAAATGAAAAAGATATGATTTTTTGAAAAAGATTTTGAAAAGATAAGATTCTTAAATTTTCAAAATTTGACTTGACTTGTAAGAAACAACTAATTTTAAAAAATTTTGACTAAGTCAACTCAAATTTTCGAAAATTATGAGAAAATTAAGGAAAAGACAATTTTTTGAATCTTTTGAATTTTTAATGATGAGAGAGAAAAACATAAAAATGACCCAAAACATGAAAATTTTGGATCAAAACACATGATGCATGCAAGAACACTATGAATGTCAAGATGAACACCAAGAACACTTTGAAGATCATGATGAACATCAAGAACATATTTTTGAAAAAAATTTTATGCAAAGAAAACATGCAAGACACCAAACTTAGAAATTTTTTATGCATAGACAATATGAATGCAAAAATGCATATGAAAAACATCATACAACACAAAACAAGAAAACATCAAGATCAAACAAGAAGACTTACCAAGAACAACTTGAAGATCATGAAGAACACTACGAATGCATGAATTTTTGAAAAGTGCAAGAAATATATTTTTAAAACATGCAATTGACACCAAACTTAAAAACTGACTCAAGACTCAAACAAGAACACAAAATATTTTTAGTTTTTATGATTTTATGATTTTTTTGGATTTTTATTAATTAATTTTTTTCGAAAATATTTTTGGAAAAATGAAAAAGAAAAGAAAATTTTGAAAAAGATTTTTGAAAAATTTTGAAAAGAAAATTACCTAATCTAAGCAACAAGATGAACCGTCAGTTGTTCAAACTCAACAATCCCCGGCAACGGCGCCAAAAACTTGGTGGATGAAATTGTGATCATCAATGTTGTATTCTTTGTTGTTGTATGGAATAATTATAATGGCTCCTTGCTATGTGTGGACACAACTCCGTTCAACTAACCAGCAAGTGTACTGGGTCGTCCAAGTAATAAACCTTACGTGAGTAAGGGTCGATCCCACAGAGATTGTTGGTATGAAGCAAGCTATGGTCATCTTGTAAATCTCAGTCAGGCGGATAATAATTGATTAAGGATTTTCAAATATTAATAAATAATAAACAGAAAATAAAGATAATTAAAATAGGATAGAAATACTTATGTAAATTAATGGTGGGAATTTCAGATAGGCGTATGGAGATACTGTGCCCTTTCTTTTTCTACTTTCCTACTTCTTCCTTCCAGTTCTTTCATTCCTTCCTATGGCAAGCTGTATGTAGGGCATCACCGTTGTCAATGGCTACATCCCATCCTCTCAGTGAAAAAGGTCCAAATGCTCTGTCGCAGCACCACTAATCATCTGTCGGTCTCAATCAGGTTGGAATAGAATCTCTTGATTCTTTTGTGTCTGTCACTAACGCCCATCCTTCAGGAGTTTGAAGCTCGTCATAGTCATTCAATCCCAGAATCCTACTCGGAATACCACAGACAAGTTTTAGACATTCCGAATTCTCATGAATACCGTCATCAATCTAGCTTATACCACGAAGATTCTGTTTAAGGAATCTAAGAGATACGCGCCCGGCCTAAGGTAGAACGGAAGTGGTTGTCAATCACGCGCGTTCATAGGTGAGAATGATGATGAGTGTCATGGATCATCACATTCATCAAGTTGAAGTGCAACGAATATATTAGAATAGGAATAAAGAGAATTGAATAGGAAATAGTAGTAATTGCATTAAAACTTGAGGTACAGCAGAGCTCCACACCCTAAATCTATGGTGCGTAGAAACTCCACCGTTGAAAATACATAAGTGAAAGGTTCAGGCATGGCCGAATGGCCAGCCCCCAAAACATGATCAATAGTCTCCAAAGATGAAGAATAAAACAAAACTAAGACCAAAGATGTATAATACACTAGTAAAAAGTTCTATTTATAATAAACTAGCTACTAGGGTTTACAGAAGTAAGTAATTGATACATAAATCCACTTCCGGGGCCCACTTGGTGTGTGTTTGGGCTGAGCTTGATCTATCCACGAGCTGAGGCTTCTTTTGGAGTTGAACGCCAAGTTGTAACGTGTTTTGGGTGTTCAACTCCGGGTCGTGACGTGTTTCTGGCGTTTGACTCCAGACAGCAACATGAAACTGGTGTTGAGCGCCAGTTTATGTCGTCAATTCCCAAATAAAGTATGGACTATTATATATTGCTGGAAAGATCTGGATGTCTACTTTCCAACGCCCTTAAGAGCTCGCCATTGTAAGTTTTGTAGCTCCAGAAAATCCATTTCGAGTGCAGGAAGGTCAGATTCCAACAGCATTAGCAGTCCTTTGTTAGCCTCCTATCAGAATTTTGCTCAAGTCCCTCAATTTCAGCCAGAAATTACCTGAAATCACAGAAAAACACACAAACTTGTAGTAAAGTCCAAAAAATGTGAATTTAACATAAAAACTAATGAAAACATCCCTAAAAGTAGCTTGAACTTACTAAAAACTACCTAAAAACAATGCCAAAAAGCGTATAAATTATCCGCTCATCACTTGGGTCAAGGCAACTTTTAGCTTATCAAACGCCTCCATGCAATATTCACTCAACTCGAACTCTACGTCCTTCTAAAGCAACCGGGATAAAGGCAATGCTACCTTACTGAAGTCCTTGATAAATCGTCGGTAGAAACCTACATGACCAAGAAACGAACGGACTTCCCTCACGGAGGAGGAGTAAGGTAAACTAGAAATGACTTCTACCTTTGCTGGATCTACAGATATACCAGTATTAGAAACAACATGTCCTAGAACAATATCTTGTTTTACCATAAAATGACATTTTTCAAAATTCAGTACAAGGTTTGAACTAGTACACCTTTCTAATACTCTAGCTAAACTGTCCAAGCAAAGGTCGAATGAATCACCATACACACTAAAGTCATCCATAAAACTTCTATACAATTCTTAAGAAAATCTGAGAAAATACTCATCATGCATCTTTGAAACGTAGCCGGTGCATTACACATGCCAAAAGGCATTCATTTATATGCGTATGTTCCAAAGGGACATGTAAAAGTAGTTTTCTCCTGATCTTCTGGAGCTATATGAATTTGAAAATATCCTATATAACCATCTAGAAAACAATAGTGCAATTTACCTGACAGGCGATCAAGCATTTGATCGATGAAAGGCAGTGGGTAGTGATCCTTGCGAGTGGCCTGGTTCAGACGTCTGTAGTCAATACACACCCTCCAGGAATTTTGCACTCTCGTGGCCATGAGTTCTCCATGCTCATTCTTTACTATGGTGACGCCAGACTTCTTTGGAACTACCTATACTGGGCTGACCCATTCACTATCCGAGATCGGATAAATGATGTCAGCTTCTAGCAGTCTGGTTACTTCCTTCTTTACCACTTCTAAAATAGTGGGGTTCAGCCGCCTTTGAGGTTGATGGATAGGCCTTGCTCCTTCCTCTAGAAATATCCAGTGCTAGCAAACCTGAGAGTTAATACCTACTATATCCGCCAAACTCCACCCAATTACTTTCTTGTGTCTTCTCAGCATGCTAAGCAGTCGCTCCTCTTGTTGGGAAGTGAGTTCCCTTGCAATGATAACTGGGAGCTTCTGATTATCCTCAAGGTAGGCGTACTTGAGATGAGGTGGAAAGGGCTTCAATTCCATTTTCAGCTCATGGTTGGGCACTTGATCATCTGGAACCACTGCAGGTGGCAAGGTGTCTGCAGTATACTCAGAGGTCATCCCTACACTTGCACCTTGCTCGATGGTCCTTTCCTCTACTAGCTCTTGGTGAACTTCAGCTACAATCTCATCAATAATATCGCATCAAAAGATGGAGTGATCTTCCGGTGGGTGCTTCATGGCTTCAACAAGGTTGAAACTTACTGCTCTGCCATCTATCTCAAAAGAATATGTTCCTGAGAAGGCATCCAACTTGAACTTCGAAGTATTCAGAAATGGCCTTCCAAGCAAGATGGATGAAGGTCTTCCGGAGTCACCAGGGGGCATCTCTAGAATGTAGACGTCGATAGGAAATGTCAGCCCCTTGATGCTTACTAGAACGTCCTCCGCAATGCCAACCACTGAGATTATGCTCTTATCTGCCAAAACAAAATATGCTGCCGGCCTTATCAAGGGTGGAAGCCTCAAGGCATCATGACATAATACTCACACATGCACCTAAATCACACATGCAGTCAATAAATTGTACACCCCCTATAATGCAAGTAACCATGCATGGACCCGGATCCCCATATTTTTCTGCTATAGCACCCATTAGAGTAGAAATAGAGATACCTAAAGGAATAGTTTCTAAATCATTTATTTTATCTTTATGCATGCACAAATATTTTAGAAACTTAGCATATTTAGGTACTTGCTGAATAGCATCAAAAAGGGGAATAGTTACCTCAACCTTTTTGAAGATTTCTACCATTTTGGGGTCTAGCTCCACTTGCTTCTTAGTCCTCCTAGCAATGTGTGAAAAAGGGATGGGGATGGCATCTTGCACAGCACTATCTTCCTTAGGCACTCCATTCCTTGGTTGAGCAGCTTCTTCTTCAACCGCATCTTGTACCTCATTATCTTTGTCAACCTCTTCTGCCTCAACAACATCTTCAACTTGGACATCTTCTCTTAAGCTCGGCTCCTATGGACTTCTCTCTTGTAATGTAGTTTCGGACCTAAAAGTGATGGCATTGATTCCACCTTTGGGGTTGGGTAAAGGTTGAGAGTAAAGTGTACTAGAGCTTGAAGGTTGTTGTTGGTGGTAGAAGGTGGTTCCATCTGGGATATAAGAGCTTGTAGAGTAGAGGTAAGACCAGTAAGGTTAGATGTAAGTGAATTCTGAAGCTCTTTTTGTCCTTGCAGGATAGAACAAAGTGTTTCATCTTGGTTAGAGGAAGGGGAAGGATAGGTGATTTGAGGGGCTTGTTGTTGTTTGAATGGAGGTGCTTGGTATTGCCTTTGATGAGGTGCTCGGTATGGAGGATTCTGTTGGTTTCAATTCTATTGATAGTTGTTATTATTCCACATTTGATTCTGACCAGTGTTTCTGCCTCCTTGGTTGTAGTTGTCCCTCCATCCTTGGTTGGAGTTGTCTTGCCAACCCTGATTGTAGTTCCCACCTTGATTCAGACAGTCGAAGAAATTTTGGGTAGCCGCTAAGGTGTTGTCTTCTTGTTGGAATTAAGGACACTCATCAGTGTAGTGAGAATAGAAAGCTTATATTCTACACACTTTCTGAGGGGCTAACTGTTGACAATGTTGCTGTGGAAGAGGCGGGGGTTGTTGTTGATTAAGTTGGAGCTGCTTCAGTATATTGGTCATCTCTCCCAGAGTCTTTGTGAGTACAGCTGTCTCACTGCTAGAGGAAACTTCTGCTATAGCCTTGGGATGATTGTTCCTCTACCTTGTATTTTGGTTGGACTCAGCTAGGTCGATGATCAGTTGCCACGCTTCTATCGCCGTCTTGTACTTAGTCAGAGAGCCATTACTCGCAGCATCTAGGAGGGTCTTGTCTCCAGGCTTCATGCCTTGGCTAAATTAGCTAATCAACACTAACTGGTCAATCTTGTGGTGGGGACATGAATCGAGGAGGTTCTTAAAGCGTTTCCAGTACTCGTAGAGAGCTTCTGACTCACCTTAAATGATACAGGAAATCTCCTTCCTCAATCTATCTGTAACCTCTGGTGGAAAATACTTGTCTAGGAACTCCTTTCTGAGTGAGTCCCAATTAGTAACAACCGCTTCCGTTTGAGGGTAGAACCACTCCTTTGCCTTTTCTTCAAGAGAGAACGGGAAGGTGTATAGCTAGACGGCAATCTCATCAGCACCATGTCAGCTAGTAGTTGAGCAAGCTTTCTGAAAATCCCTAAGGTGCTTGATAGGCTCTTGAGCAGGTAAGCCATGGAACTTGGGCAGTAAATTAATCAGGGCGGTCTTCAGCTCGAAGTCTTTACCTTTCGGATGCCACGCTTGATATGGTTGCAGTGTAAAATCTGGAGCTCTCGCTTCCTTTAGTGTGATTCTCCTAGGTTCTGCCATAGTTCCTGCACTCAAATCAACAGAAGATGCGTCAATAAAATTAACCAGAGAGGAACTAGTTTCTTCCTCGAATGACTCGTCAGACCCGTTCTCAGATAAGATTGGTGAATTGGGTAAAACCCCGTCACCACCCTCAGAGAATAACCGACGCCGAGCTTGCCTAATTCGTGAAATAGTTCTTTCGATCTCAAGATCAAATGCGGCTAAGCTCAGATTCGATAATGAACGTGTCATTCAATGAAAGAAATGTATAGCTCATGGTAATAAATACAAAAGGAAAAATGCAATAAAATAAATATTTACACCAACCAATAATTTAGCACACTGTTGTAACTCCCCGGCAACGACGCCAAAATAATTGACGGGCGAAAAATTACCAGTTAAGAATTTCTAATAAAATAACGTTGTACGTACAGTTCTTAACTAACTAAAATTTCGCTTATCAATTTAATAGGGGTTGTCACAAATTTAGAATCAATTAACTGGGAGTAGAATTCCCAGGTCGTTTCCCAATGAGTTGAAACAAAGTGTGAATTATTAGTCAGGAATTTTTTTGAGAAATTTTCAATGTTGAAATTGGAAAAATAAATAACTAAAAAATTAAAGCAAGAGATAGTAACTAGAGGTGTTATGTATTTGCAATTAAAGGCCTTGGCTAGGAGAGAAAATTAATAGGGGTTTCTATCCTCGTTGGATTTCTCAAGTGTAATTGTAAAAAGTTATTGCTTCCACTTAGTTATCCTTTAATTAATAAAGGAAAGTCAAATGGGTAACACTAACTCTGATTCATAAGACCTAATCTCTTCCTAGGGAAGGATTAGAGTTAGTAAAAACTCGAGTTAGACAACAATTTCAAAATACAAATTAACACTTGAGTTTTCCAACTCAAGGGTTCCCTATTAATCAACTCCAAAGCCAAGTTAAGAGCTCTATTCCATTAACATGAATGCCATTTTCACAAACATGTAAAGGGAGTAGAAAGGAGACATGGTAATTAGAACTGAATTAATAAAACTAAAATTCGTATTAAGAAATAAAATGAAGGAAATTTAACTAATCAATGGGATTAAATATAAAAATGATTCATTGCATTAATAAATTCAAAATTAAGAAAATCCGAACATGAATTGGAACAACTAATGGAAAATAAAAGAGTAAGGTAACAGAAGAGAAAACTAAAATGGTAAAAACTTCAAGCGAAGGTAGTAGTAGCTCTATCTCCAAATCCAATCCAAAAGCGAAAACTATGAAAATGTTAGAACCCTAGAAGATGTAGTGTTTTTTCTCTAAAATTCAAAAATAAAACTAAAAACTAAGTGAGAATGAAAAGTATATAAGTCTCAGCTACACCCCTGCCTCTAATCTGGACTTTTGGGCTTAAAATTAGGTGAAAAAGGGGACCAGAAATTGCCCCCAGCGGATTCTGATGTCTGCAGCACGTGGCGGCCTGTCACGCGTACGCGTCATCCACGCATAAGCGTCGATTCACATTCTCCTAATTACGCGTATGCGTGCTACATGCATGCGCGTCGATGCACGTTCTCCTGGCCATGCATACGCGTGCTATACACGTGCGCGTCACTGCTCGCCCATGAAATCCTTACTTCCTTATATTCCTTCCTCTTTTGCATGCTTCATTTTCATTTAATAAGCCATTCTTGCCCTATAATCCCTGAAAATACTTAACACACATATCATAGCATCGAATAGAAATAAAAGAGGATTAAAAATAACGAATTTAAGGCCAAATAAGCATGTTTTCAATCATAGCATCAATTTGGGAAGGAAAATGTAAAACCATGCTTTTCATATGAATAAGTGTATAAAAGATTGATAAAATCCGCTCTATTTAGCACAAGATAAACCATAAAATAGTGGTTTATCAATCACGTACCACACGAAGTCCAGATAATTAAAAGTCATGAGAAGTTGGTTTCAAGCTATAATTTTAATGATATAACTTTTCCAAGACTTAAATTGAATTCAAGTTGAATTAGAGTTATGTTCCAATAATCACTAATCCCTAGGATGAAGAATGAAACCAATCTTTAAACAATAATCAAGGCATTAATCAAGGAAAAAAGAACAAATATTTATTAATCAATTCAAGTAAATAGAGCTCCTAATCTTAACAATGGAGGTTTAGTTGCTCGTGGTGTAGAAAACCCAAGCACAGAAAAGGTTGTAAAAGTGCAAATGAAAATTAGGAGAAGAGAGATCCCCGCGTTGGCTGATCTCTATTGTATTTATAGTCCTAATTAAAATTGATTTTTAAACTTAAATAAAGCCCTAATGAATCTTTTCTAATGGTTATATGTTACAAAATTAAATCTTGAAGACCGGTAGAAAATAGAAGTACTTACAAACAAGTAGAAACATAGGTAATATGCATACATAGCAAGTAATTCAGGAAGCAAGTATGCATGTTATACATTTAGGCAAAAGATGCAATTTGTAACACCCTACCGCACAGAGCTTTATGCTTAAGTTCGTAAAATAGAAGGTATGGTATTACGACCTCTAAAAATAAAATATATACATAGTTATAATTGAAATAATTTGGTAACTAGGAGCCTTAGAGAAAAGTTTAAGCAAAAATCGTAAAAAGAAGAGAAGCACATCCTACGCGAGAACGTAAAACTAATTAGCAGAAAAAGGATAAGACATGAGGATATATAGAATAGAGTACCAAAATGACAGAATATTAAACTCCCAACTCGACTTGCAAAGTCAAGGCCGGCCAGAGAATATATATATATATATATATATATAAACATCCCAAATGTCCCAAAAGACAACTGACACCTATTTCTCCATAGTATCCTCTAAGAGCTACGATATCCAAAATACAGTAACAGAGAGTCTATATACATATAAACAAGGCATAAACAAAATACATCAATCCCAAAATATCTATCTTTGCTTGCAGAGAAAACTCCAGATGCTCAACGAGGCACATCTTGACCTGCATCAGAAAACAACAGCATTTGTATAGAATGAGAACCGGGAGTTCTCAACATGGTAAAGGTACTACATATATAATATATAAGATCCTGGGAAAGCCAAAGGCAATCCTAGAACTCCGACACATAGATTTAAACTTAAGGAATAAACTAAACCAGAAATTAGGTAAACTGCCTAAGGTTCTCAAATTCTGAATCTAATCATAACTTAACACTTCACTTTTACCTCCTCCAACCCTCGGAAACACCGGTGGAACTACCCTCGCCACACTTCCGTCATGCGAGGGGTCTTTTAGCAGTTCAAACACAATCAATACACACAAAGAAAACACACATAGAATACCTGTATGACAACTAAGCAAATAGAAATTTGACATAAGTAAACAATTAGGCAATCTAGGATAATGCACACTCAAGGAAATCATTTAAATGCACATGATACATGTCTGTCCTATGGTTGATTAGTCTCATCTGTCAGTTATATAGCCAACCTGACATGTCTTGGTAGCTAATTGTGGATAGTCTCTCTATACGTGTATCTCGAAGCTCCAAATTAACCATGGGAAGAATTTCAAGCTGACATGGGGGAGACAACACCCTAAGCTCAAAAATATCCATGGGAAGAATTCAAAGCTGACATGGGAGAGTCAACACCCCAAGCTTATATATATATATATATATATGTCTGTGTGTGTGTGTGTGTGTGTGTGTGTGTGTGTGTGCATGCCCATGGGGGAACCCGGGGAGTTAAAGTGCCCAGTCACATCATACATACAAGGGGTCAACAAATGTCTTAAATATGCAAGCCAAATATACTTTCAATTCATCATTTATCAATTATTGTTGTCATCATCAATTGTCTCATTCCTCATTATCAATATTTCCTATTCATTACATTCATCATCTCATCAAATCAACTATCCCCTTCTTTAACTCCACCAATACCAATTTTATTTTTTCCACTCACTAACCCTTACTTCGTAACCCAAAATCTGAGTAATAGACCTTAAACAGAGTTTTCAAAAGTTTGGAAAAGAAGAGGAATGGTCAGTAGTTCAAAAGTAGTGAATTTTTATCAAAACAGTGGTTTTGGAGGTTTACAAGCTTACCAGGAAAGTCAAACAGCGAAAACCAGAATTTTTTGTGTAAAATGGGGTGGTGTATGTACGCATGGAACAACAAGCCTTCCCATGCCTGTGCGTACGCACACTTGCAAAATCTCAAGGTGTGCGTGTGCACACCCCCTCATGCGTACACACAAGACAAAATGCACTCTCTATTCTGTGTAGTGTGCGTACGTACATACACCAGAATTCCTGGTTCTCTACAACTTAAGAAAATTTAGTTTTTGGTACATAACTTCCGACGTCCATAACTTCCTCTACGAAATTCCATTTTCCATAAACTTTATATCATTTGTAAATCTTTTGAAATTATCTTTAATTTAAAATAAATTTCATTCAAATCCAAAATTCGAGGCTCAAGTTGTGGACTTCCGAAGTTCATTAAAAATCTATTTTTACCAAAAGAGTTTGAAACATCTATTTTGCAAAATTCTCATTTTTAATCCAAAGTTTCACAATTCAACAACACAAAATACCCTCAAATAAATCTTATATCCATCTCATCTCTTCCATAACACCCGTATGCTCAATTTTCTCACTTCTAACAAAAAAATCAATAATCAACAACAACACAATTCACCAATATATCATTATTATCATTCATAATCATTATCAATCCTCATTATCAACCATCACAATCCTCATTAATTATCATTAATCTTATAATAAAAATATTGAATACACTTTCAAAATAAACTCAATATTTCATTAGAAATCACTAAACCTCAACATATGCACATAGTTCAACTTATCCTACATTCAACTAGCCTAAGTTTTCACGCAACATTATATATTATCTACGAGAAACCAAAACCATACCTTGGCCGATTTTTCTCTAAGCCAGAGACACCTTAAGGTCACTGTTCTTCAAGATCCAAGGCTCCAAAATGTTCACCAACCGATATCCCGGCTTCCAAGATCTAAAACCAAGTTTTCAACACCACCAATTTGGTCCAAAGACTCACAATTTAATCTAATACCAACAATATTACCCAAAATCAACCTAGGGCTCATAATTATTAATGATTTACAAAGATTAGAAGTTTTTCACCTTACCAATGGGAAATCAAAGCAAGACCCAGCAAGTTCTCAAGGTCAATATGATACTAAACATCAAAATTTAACAAAATCTCAACACTAGAATTCAACAAATTTTGAATTTGAGGTGGTGAGCAGCTGGGAATGAGAATAAGGCTTACCTATAACTTTGTTTGGTGTGTTTTGTAGAGCTTGACGCGGTGATCGCGTGGCTGCAAACCAAGTGGCAATCGGAGCTCCGTATTGGAGGATATGGAAAATTGAATGAAGAATAAGGGTTTGGAATCAATGTTCTTCTTCCCCCAAAGTTCCCAGCATGTTTCATTAAGGAGGGGAGGAAATGCTGAAGTTGATTTAAGAGTGAGCTGAAATGGGTTGGTCTTTGGGCCTAGTTTGGGCCCAATTCGACCGATTTGGCCCATTCGCTCCAATTTTGGGGTAAAACTTTTTAAATTAGTGACAAAATTTATGTTTTAATTATTTCTACTTCTTTAAACTATAAAATTTAATATTTTTAAACAATAATTAATTTATTAGCTAGTTATTTGTTAATTTCATGGGTTTTACACAATTAGGCAAAGCAAACAAACACGTAGAAGATGCACATGATGAATGCCAGTCTTGTAACACCCTCACTATCAGAATGTCATGCTTCTGGCTGTGTCACTCTGATGGCTTGAGTATTATGACTCTAAACATATTTATACTAAAATAGGAGCCTGTTTAAAACTTAAAATCGCATAAGCTTTCAAAAACACTTTTCTGTTGAAAACATGTATATATACATACAGGCCAGATACAATACTTTAATATTATATAGATACATATCAATAACTTACATACATATCATTAATTCTTATCCCTCTTACAAAATTGATAAAGATAAAGGTGAGGGAAATATAATAACTATGATAATACAAAAAAATATCGAATAAACAGAAGGTGAAATAACTCTTCTGAAACTTCATCATCTGTAACCCAAACTCATCAACCGAACTCTTTTCCCTCAGCCCGAAACCAACGGCAACTGCACAGTTAGTCCCTGATCACTTTCGCAACAATCCCAGCAACTTAGAAGCGACATGCAACGCTCATAACACGTCACTACGTTACTAGAATCTCAGAGTTTATAACCAGACATAACAGAATACTAACACAGGGATTTTTTGAAATGTAAACACTTACTTTAATAAGAACGAAATAGCGGCGGTCACTAAATCACTTTGATGACTGAGACAAACATACAGTGATGAAAAGCTTCCGAAAACTCAAAAGGAATGAAAGCCAACATAAAAACCCTTACCGGCTGTGGATCTCAGTGGCGGCAGAGGCTCATCCAGAAGCTTTGGCAGTGGCGGACCTGGCGGCAGTTCAAACGAAGACGGAGCCGGCGACACGAACAGCGACTGTGCGAGGCGACGGCGGCAGGACTGGCTTCTCCCCTCTCGCACGCACGCTCTCCCATCGGTCTCTCTCTCTCTTTGTGCACTCTCTCTCTCTCTTCTGTGTCTCCCATGGCTGACAGCGATACAGTGAGGATGACGACAGCAATTGGGTGGCGCGATCTACTTCTCTTCATAGCTCTCTCTCTCTCTCTCCTCGGCTCTGATTTGCGATGGCAGCTCGTGGCGGATCGGCAGCGACATCGGCACCCATAGACGGTGATGCAGCAGGGCGACGAGAAGTTTGCACGGCGGCAGGGCGCATTTTGCCATCGAGCTCCTCCTTCCCCTCTTCCCTTCTTCCCGTGGCTCCCTCTCCTCTCTTCCCTTTCTATTTCTTTTTCTTTCTTTCTTGCTTTCTTTCTTTTCCTTTCAATTGAAGCTGCGTGTGTGTTGTGTTGTTTGATGGTGGGAAAAAGAAGAGTAATGGCTAAGATTTCATTTGGGGTAAAGGGAAAAATTAAGGTTTCATTAGGGTTAGGGTTTGTGCATAGAATTGGGAATTTTGGGGTTTATTGAGACTAATTGAATCCTTAAAATTATTCTAAAATATTATTTATTGTATCAAAATACTATTTGGTTTGGAATCAAATATTCTAAGTGAAATTATAAGATAATAAGATTAATTTTCTTTATTTCTAAAACTTAAAGTATTAAATCATAAAAATATCAATTAGTTGAATTAAATCATATAAAGACTCTTGTTATTCCATAACTACAAACTTTATAATTTAAATACCAAAAATAACTCAATAATTGTAAAATTAGATAAAATCTTAATTTAAATAGCCAAATATCATTATTCTTTGAGTTTCTAAAACTTTAAATTATAAATAGGAAAATAATTTATAATTATAGAGTCTAGATAAAAACCTTAATTTATTTCAAATCCAATTAATCAAAATTTCTTTTAATTATCTTCAATAAAACAATTTCTGAAATTAAAACTGTAAATAAATATGTAATTTGAAATTAGTTCAAAATAGAATTTTTCAAAAGTTATGGGTCTTACATTCCATCCACCTTATAAAAATTTTTGTCCTCAAAAATTAAAGTTATACATAAGATAATATATAGTCTTGGCACTCTACTTTTTAAATACCTTTTAGAAAAGTAAGAAACCTTAGCACATATATATAAAAGTTCAATTACCGGATAACCATAAGATTTAAATATAAGAGTAAAGTATTGTGAAGGTAGAAGATACAAGATAGGATTGATGCAAAAAAGTTATATGGTTTCAAAATTTTACAAAGGCTTGGAGGAACAACATAAGGTGCAAGTCAAGATAGGCATTCACAAAGCAAAGCTAAAGTTAATGTGGCAAAAAGGCTATAGCATGTTGGTATATAAAAAACAAATATAACGTTTGCTCACAGATCCCGTACCCACTTCAGAACTTCAACTTGCTAACTCCATCAATCACTTCACAATCCCATAACCGATCACAAGCCTAACATCCACAAACCTGCCTGCGAGAAACAAAACTCCCACAAGTTCTTATAACGCTGGACACTTATTACTTCACCTTCCATATCCACATATCACGTCTTAAAGAACTAACACATTACATTACTATGCCTAAAGGTCGCACGTGACACCAAAATAACTCTCGAGTTTATTCAAAAGGATACAAGACTTTGAAAAAGGATAAGCAACAAGGACAATATCCACAAAGACTTGAAAAGATAATTGGGATCACAAGCAATTAAGGACATACAAGGAATGAAGAGTGCCGGAAAGAAAAAATCACTTTGGCAACCTTAAGAATGACACATGAATCAAAGAAGTCTGATATGAACGATAAAAGAAAAGGTAGTGTAGTAGCTATACCAAAATCAAGCTAAGTTAAAGAAGTGTGAGTTTTACAGAGGAAGAATGTCTAAATTCGAAGACAAGGCTTACAAGACTCAAGAGTAGGATTAAGAATACCTTCGAATGCAATGCTCATGAAGTGTGAAAAGCATTTCAAAAAATATCTCATGTTTTCAAAAGAAAAGTGCGCAACAAACACTTTGTAAAAGAAATAACAAAAGTATATTTGTGGCATTACATTAATACAATTTCATGTTAAAATTGATTATGTAGAGTTTTAAAACAAAATGAACACCAGTTTAGTTAAAAGCAAAAATATTTTCTCAAATATTTGAGAAAAATAGTTAGGTGCACAACTTAACCAAAAGTAGGCATAAAACTCGGAAGGAAATCAAATCGCCTCTCGTCAAAATAATTTACAAGTTAAAGACAAAATAGGTGAGGTTTGAAAAAGCAAAGTCAATTGGGTTAAGGCCAAAACAATTTTCAGAAAATCTTGAAAGACATTTAAGTACTCAATCAAATAAAGGTATACAGTGAAATCGTGGCAAGGTTGTAAGAAAATCAAATGTTTGTTCAAAAATTCTCAAGGTTTATATTCAAACAAGCGTGTATAAAAATTATAGCAAAGATGGAAGAAGAAGTTAAACTTTACTTAGAAAAGAAACTCCGAGGTAAAAATTAGCTTATAAGTCGGTAAAGGAAATAAGTGGAGTGTTGCAAACAAATAGGTTTTTCTAGATAAGGAAGCTTTTCAAAACTTCATTTAAAACAGTGCATGCCAACTTCAAAAACAACTTTGTCAAATTTAAAGAATAGCTATGGATGCAATTTAAGCGAGAAAAATTGATTTAAATTTCTTAAGAAGAGAACCTAAAATTTATTTTAAAAGTTCACATAAAAAACTCCAAGAATATACTTGAAATCGCCATCACATAGGAAGATTCAAGAATATTAAGATGTACTTAAAAAGAAATCAAGCCATAAGAAAACGGATCTTAAATCAAGGAAGTTCAAACAAGATTCACTAGGCATGAGACATCGAACAAGCTTTCAATTGATCCAAAAGAATACAAAACATGCAATGAAAGACAACTCCATCAACAGTAAATCCTCAAGAAAGAACTTTTGACTAAAGAAAGACAATTAAGAGGACAAACAGTGCATTAGATTGAAAAAATTCAAGCTGACTCAGATGAGTATGAGATTCTCAAGAGAATGAAAAATGAGATTAATGGTAATGCTTGGTGCACGAAATTGTAATCTCAATATCAAAATCAAGATTTCTTATGATTTCGTACCACTAACCAGCAAGTGCACTGGGTCGTCCAAGTAATACCATACGTGAGTAAAGGTCGATCCCACGGAGATTATTGGTTTGAAGCAAGCTATGTTTATTTTATTATTCTTAGTCAGGATATCAATTATAATTATCAGTTTGAATTATTAGAAAAATAAAAGAGCGTGAAATAATTACTTGTTATGCAATGATGGAGAATATGTTGGAGTTTTGGAGATGCTTTGTCCTTCTTATTTAAGCTTTCCTCTTGTATTCCTCTTACCACACGCAAGGTTCCTTCAATGGCAAGCTGTATGTAGGGTGTCACCATTGTCAATGGCTACTTCCCATCCTCTCAGAAAAAATGGTCCAAATGCTATGTCACAGCACGGCTAATCATCTGTTGGTTCTCGATCATGCCGGAATAGAATCCATTGATTCTTTTGCATTTGTCATCATGCCCAACAATCGCGAGTTTGAAGCTCGTCACAGCCATCCAATCCTTGAATCCTACTCGGAATACCACAGACAAGGTTTAGACTTTCCGGATTCTCATGAATGCCACCATCAATTCTAGCTTATACCACGAAGATTCTAATTAAGGAATCTAAGAGATACTCATTCAATCTAATTTAGAATGGAGGTGGTTGTCAGGCACATGTTCATGGGTTGAGGAAGGTGATGAGATTCACAGATCATCACCTTCTTCATAGTGAAGCGCGAATGAATATCTTAGATAGGAACAAGCGTGTTTGAATGGAAAACAGAAAGAATTGCATTAATTCATCAGGACGCTGTAGAGCTCCTCACCCCCAACAATGGGGTTTAGAGATTCATGCCGTTAAAGAGTATAAAATTCAGATCTAAAAATGTCATGAGATACAAAATAAGTCTCTAAAAGTTGTTTAAATACTAAACAAGTAACCTAGGTTTACAGAGAATGAGTAAACTAAAATGGATAGTGCAGAAATCCGCTTCTGGGGCCCACTTGGTGTGTGCTGGGGCTGAGACTTAAGCTTTTCACGTGTCTAGGCTGTTTCTGGAGTTGAACGCCAAGTTGTAACGTGTTTCTCGCGTTCAACTCTGGTTCGTGACGTGTTTGTGGCGCTGGACGCGAGACTGCAACATGGAACTAGCGTTAAACGCCAGTTTACGTCATCTATCTTCGCGCAAAATATGGACTATTATATATTGCTAGAAAGCCCTGGATGTCTACTTTCCAACCCAATTGAGAGCACGCCAATTGAACTCTTGTAGCTCCAAAAATCCATTCCGAGTGCAGGGAGGTCAGAATCCAACAACATCAGCAGTCCTTTTTTAGCCTAAATCAGATTTTTGCTCAGCTCCCTCAATTTCAGCCAGAAAATACCTGAAATCACAGAAAAACACACAAACTCATAGTAAAGTCCAAAAATATGATTTTTGCTTGAAAACTAATAAAATTCTATTAAAAACTAATAAAAACATGCTACAATCTATATGAAATTACCCCCAAAAAGTGTATAAAATATCCGCTCATCACAACACCAAACTTAAACTGTTGCTTGTCCTCAAGCAACTAGATAAATAAAAGTGGATAAAAAGAAATCAAGAAGCAATAATATCTCAGAGTTTTAAGTGAAGCTCATATTCTAATTAGATGAGCGGGGCTAGTAGCTGTTTGCTTCCAAATAGTTTTAGCATCCCACTTTATCTTTGGACACCTCTAACTGGGAACTCTAGCAAAGCTGAGTCACAATCTGAAAGGGTTGACCCAGTCATGTGTCTGTGGCATTTATGTATCCGGTGGTAATACTGGAAAACAAAATGCTTAGGGTCACGGCCAAGACTCATAAAAGTAGCTGTGTTCAAGAATCAACATACTTAACTAGGAGAATCAATAACACTATCCGAAATTCTAAGTTCCTAGAGAAGCCAATCATTCTAAACTTCAAAGGAAAAAGTGAGATGCCAAAACTGTTCAGAAGCAAAAAGCTGCAAGTCCCGCTCATCTAATTAGAATTAATATTCATTGATATTTTGAAATTTATAGTATATTCTCTTCTTTTTATCCTAATTGATTTTCAGTTGCTTGGGGACAAGCAACAATTTAAGTTTGGTGTTGTGATGAGTGGATAATTTATACGCTTTTTGGCATTGTTTTTAGGTAGTTTTTAGTAAGTTCAAGCTACTTTTAGGGATATTTTCATTAGTTTTTATGTTAAATTCACATTTCTGGACTTTACTATGAGTTTGTGTGTTTTTCTGTGATTTCAGGTAATTTCTGGCTAAAATTGAGGGACTTGAGCAAAACTCTGAAAAAGGCTGACAAAAGGACTGCTGATGCTGTTGGAATCTGACCTCTCTGCACTCGAAATAGATTTTCTGGAGCTACAGAACTCCAAATGGCGCGCTCTCAACGGCGTTGGAAAGTAGACATCCAGAGCTTTCCAGCAATATATAATAGTTCATACTTTATTCGGAAATTGACGACGTAACTTGGCGTTGAACGCCAAGTACAAGCTGTTGTCTGGAGTTAAACGCCAGAAACACGTCATGATCCGGAGTTGAACGCCCAAAACACGTTATAACTTGGAGTTCAGCTCCAAGAAAAGCCTCAGCTCGTGGATAGATCAAGCTCAGCCCAAGCATACACCATGTGGGCCCCGGAAGTGGATTTATGCATCAATTACTTACTCATGTAGACCCTAGTAGCTAGTCTAGTATAAATAGGATAAGTTACTATTGTATTAGACATCTTTTGACAGTTTAATCCATGGTTCTGAAAACCGGACCGGACCGGCCGGTTCAACCGGAAAACCGGGAACCGGTCAGTTAACCGGTCCGGGTAAGCTCAAAAACCGGCTAGCAAAAAACCGGTAAAAAACCGGTCGAACCGGCCAGTTAACCGGTAAACCGATCGAACCAGCCGGTTTTTTAACGGTTTTTTAACGGTTTTTTATTAAATTAATATATTTAAAATTATTTTTAGGTTTTTAATAATTTTATTTAATATTTAATTAAACCGGTTGAACCCCGTTTGAACCCCGGTCGAACCATTGAACCATTGAACCAGTAACCTCACCGGTTCATTGACCGGTCCGGTTCTCGCAACCTTGGTTTAATCTTTTGACTTTGTAGTCTTTGATCATTCGGTCTCTTGATCATTCAGGGTGCTGGCCATTCGGCCATGCCTGAACCTTTCACTTATGTATTTTCAACAGTGGAGTTTCTGCACACCATAGATTAAGGGTGTGGAGCTCTGCTGTACCTCAAGTTTCAATACAATTACTATTACTTTCTATTCAATTCTCTTTTATTCTTATTCCAAGATATACGTTGCACTTCAACTTGATGAATGTGATGATCCGTGACACTCATCATCATTCTAACCTATGAACGCGCGTGACTGACAACCACTTCCGTTCTACTTTAGGCCGGGCGCATATCGATTAGATTCCCCAACAGAATCTTCGTGGTATAAGCTAGATAGATGGCGGCATTCATGAGGATCCGGAAAGTCTAAACCTTGTCTATGGTATTCCGAGTAGGATTCTGGGATTGAATGACTGTGACGAGCTTCAAACTCCTGAAGGCTGGGCGTGATGACAAACGCAAAAGAATCAAGGGATTCTATTCTAACCTGATTGAGAACTGACAGATGATTAGCCGTGCTGTGACAGAGCATAGGACCATTTTCACTGAGAGGATGGGATGTAGCCATTGACAACGGTGATGCCCTACATACAGCTTTCCATGGAAAGGAGTAAGAAGGATTGGATGAATGTAATAAAAAAGTAGAGATACGAGAGGAGCACAGCATCTCCATACGCCTATCTGAAATTCCCACTATTGATTTACAGAAGTATTTCTATCCCTTTTTATTTTCTATTTATTATTAATTTTCGAACTCATCATAAACCAATTTAATCTGCTTAACTGAGATTTACAAGGTGACCATAGCTTGCTTCATACCAACAATCTCTATGGGATCGACCCTTACTCACGTAAGGTATTACTTGGATGACCCAGTACACTTGCTGGTTAAGTTGAACGGAGTTATGATCACACCAGGGATTATTCAGATCCTAATTTATCACACCATGATCTCTTTGGGGTATTTTTGATTTCATACAAATACAAAGAGACCAACTTTGAGGATCACAATTTCGTCCACCATATTGCCACTACATATAAATAATTAGAATTTCCTTATTAAGAACTCGAAAAAATATTGCCTCTTTATTCTAAAAATCTACTATTTTATTCATGTTTGATGATGATGAGAAAAATAAAGTATAGCTTAATTGGAGATAAAATCAAAATAGAGATACTAATTACTACTACTAATATATAACTTCTAAGGTAAATTCATAATAAGAACAGTTATCACAGAGTTAAGGCAAAGATTAGGACTCAACAACCTTTATTTTGGGAAGTGGGTGTTCCTCTAGTCTATGGGATGCTTGATCCTTCAACAGATAATGTCTGACGCTTCAGTTCCTTCAAGTCACATCCTTGCTCTTCCTGTTCCCTTAGGTGCCATGATCTTGATGAGTTTTAGCTCAGTGATCATGGCAAATCACACCAAACTTAGAGGTTTACTTGTCCTCAAGCAAAAGAAAGGATAGGAGAGGAATAGAGGGAGAGGCAATTTCGAAATTCAAAAGATATGATGAGTTGAAAAAGATTTGAAAAAGAGTTGGATTGGAAAAAGATTTGTGTTTAGGATAAAAAATTTTTGGAATTGAAGGATGAGAGTTTGTAACATGTTTATGCAAGAAATCATGAATTGAAATGAAAATTAAAAAAATTGTGAAGTAAAAATGAATTTAACTCCTCCCCACCATCCTGGCGTTAAACGCCCAAACGCTGCATGTTTTGGGCGTTCAACGCCCATGTGCAGCTTCTCCTGGGCGTTCAACGCCCAGCTGTTGCTTCTTTCTGGCGTTGAACGCCAAGAACTCCTTTGTCACTGGGCGTTTTTCTAAACGCCCAGGACGCCGCAAATCTGGCGTTGAACGCCCAGAAGGTGCTTCTTTCTGGCGTTCAACGCCCAGAAGATGCTCCTTTCTGGTGTTTAACGCCCAGTAGGTGCTTCTTTTGGGCATTCAACGCCCAAAATAGCTTTTACTGGCTTTTTCGCACCAGTGAGCTTCCTCTTTTTTGCTGTTTTATCCTCTGATTCCTTCTGTAACTCTGTGAACTTATGCAGTTGCTATTTTACCTTGAAGATACTTGACATATACCTATAAAAATTAATTAATTAACAAATAAGCTTTGTAAATGGCTGGGTTGCCTCCCAGCAAGTGCTTCTTTATTGTCTTTAGCTGGACTATTACTGAGCTTTAGTTAAGTCTCAGATTTGAGCATTCTTGCTCGAAATTGCTTTCAAGATAATGTTTGACTCTCTGTCCATTAACAATGAACTTTTTGTTAGAATCATAATCCTGGAGCTCTATGTATCCATATGGTGACACACTTGTAATCACATATGGTCCTCTCCACCGGGATTTTAATTTTTCGGGGAATAATCTGAGCCTAGAATTAAATAGCAGAACTTTCTGCCCTGGCTCAAAGACTCTGGCTGACAATTTCTTATCATGCCATCTTTTTGCTTTCTCTTTGTAAATTTTTGCATTCTCGAAAGCATTGAGTCTAAATTCCTCTAGCTCATTTAACTGGAGCAATCGTTTTTCTCCAGCTAACTTGGAATCAAGGTTTAGGAATCTGGTTGCCCAGTAGGCCTTATGGTCCAGTTCCACTGGCAAGTGACATGCCTTTCCATACACAAAATGGTATGGAGAGGTCCCTACAAGGGTCTTGAATGCTGTTCTGTATGCCCACAGAGCATCATCCAAGCTTCTTGCCCAATCCCTTCTACCGTTAATCATGGTCCGTTCCAGGATTCTTTTAAGTTCTCTATTAGAGACTTCAGCTTGCCCATTTGTCTGTGGATGATATGGAGTGGCCACCCTGTGGGTAACTCCGTATCGAACCAAAGCAGAGTAAAGCTGTTTATTGCAGAAATGAGTGCCCCCATCACTGATTAATACTCTAGGGGTACCAAATCTGCTGAAGATGTGTTTTTGGAGGAATTTCAGCACTGTCTTAGTATCATTAGTGGGTGTTGCTATAGCTTCTACCCATTTGGATACATAATCCACTGCCACCAGAATATAAGTGTTTAAGTATGATGGTGGGAATGGCCCCATGAAGTCAATACCCCATACATCAAACAACTCGATCTCCAAGATCTCTTGTTGAGGCATGGCGTAACTGTGAGGCAGATTGCCAGATCTTTGGCAACTATCACAATTGAGTACAAACACTCGGGAGTCTTTATAGAGAGTAGGCCAATAGAAGCCACATTGGAGGACTCTTGTGGCTGTTCTCTCACTTCCAAAATGTCCTCCATACTGTGATCCATGGCAGTGCCAGAGGATCTTTTGTGCTTCTTCTTTAGGCACACATCTACGGATTACTCCGTCTGCACATCTCTTAAAGAGGTATGGTTCATCCCAAAGATAGTACTTTGCATCTGTGATCAATTTCTTTGATTGCTGCCTACTGTACTCTTTGGGAATGAACCTCACTGCCTTGTAGTTTGCAATGTCTGCAAACCATGGCACTTCCTGGATGGCAAAGAGTTGCTCATCCGGAAAGGTTTCAGAGATCTCAGTAAGAGGGAGGGACGCCCCTTCTTCCGGTTCTATTCGGGACAGGTGATCTGCTACTTGGTTCTCTGTCCCTTTTCTGTCTCTTATTTCTATATCAAACTCTTGCAGAAGCAACACCCATCTGATGAGTCTGGGTTTTGAATCCTGCTTTGTGAGTAGATATTTAAGAGCAGCATGATCAGTGTACACAATCACTTTTGATCCTACTAAATAGGATCTAAACTTGTCAATGGCGTAAACCACTGCAAACAACTCTTTTTTTGTGGTTGTGTAATTCTTCTGTGCATCATTTAAAACACCACTGGCATAGTAAATGACGTGCAGAAGCTTGTCATGCCTTTGTCCCAACACTGCACCAATAGCATGGTCACTGGCATCACACATTAATTCAAATGGTAATGTCTAGTCTGGTGCAGAGATGACTGGTGTTGTGACCAGCTTAGCTTTCAGAGTCTCAAATGCCTACAGACACTCCTGATCAAAGATAAATGTGTGTCAGTAGCTAGCAGATTACTTAGAGGTTTGGCGATTTTTGAAAAATCCTTTATAAACTCCTATAGAATCCTGCATGCCCCAGAAAGCTTCTGATTGCCTTAACATTGGCTGGTGATGGTAATTTTTCAATTACCTCTACCTTAGCTTGATCCACCACTATTCCCCTGTTCGAGATTTTGTGCCCAAGGATAATTCCTTCAATCACCATAAAGTGACATTTCTCCCAGTTTAAAACTAGGTTAGTCTCTTGGCACCTCTTTAGAACAAGTGCTAGATGGTCAAGACAGGAGCTGAATAAGTCTCCAAATACTGAAAAGTCATCCATGAAGACTTCCAGAAATTTTTCCACCATATCAGAGAAAATTGAGAGCATGCATCTTTGAAAGGTTGCAGGTGCATTGCACAAGCCAAATGGCATCCTTCTGTATGCAAATACTCCAGATGGACATGTGAATGTTGTTTTCTCTTGATCCTGGGGATCTACTGCAATTTGATTATAACCTGAATATCCATCCAGGAAGTAGTAGTATTCATGACCTGCTAGTCTTTCCAGCATCTGGTCTATGAATGGTAAAGGAAAATGATCCTTTCTGGTGGCTGTATTGAGCCTTCTATAATCAATACACATACGCCACCCCGTAACTGTTCTTGTGGGAACCAATTCATTTTTTTCATTAGGAACTACTGTCATGCCACCTTTCTTAGGGACAACTTGGACAGGGCTTACCCAGGGGCTATCAGAAATAGGATAAATGATCCCATCCTCTAGTAATTTAGTGACCTCCTTCTACACCACTTCCTTCATGGCTGGATTCAACCGCCTTTGTGGTTGAACCATTGGCTTGGCGTCACCTTCCAATAGAATCTTGTGCATGCATCTAGCTGGGCTAATTCCCTTAAGATCACTAATGGACCACCCAAGAGCTGTCTTGTGTGTCCTTAGCACTTGAATTAGTGCTTCCTCTTCCTGTGGCTCTAAGGTAAAGCTTATGATTACAGGAAAGGTATCACCTTCTCCCAGAAATGCATATTTCATGGATGGTGGTAATGGTTTGAGCTTGGGTTTAGGAGGTTTCTCCTCTTCCTGAGGGATTTTCAGAGGTTCTATCATTCTCTCTAATTCCTCCAGATCAGGCTGAACATCTTTAAAGATATCCTCTAGCTCTGATTCGAGACTCTCAGTCATATTGACCTCTTTTACCAGAGAGTCAATAATATCAACACTCATGCAGTCATTTGGGGTGTCTGGATGCTGCATTGCTTTGACAACATTCAACTTGAACTCCTCCTCATTGACTCTCAGGGTTACTTCCCCTTTTTGGACATCAATAAGGGTTCGGCCAGTTACTAGGAAAGGTCTTCTTAGAATGAGAGTTGCACTCTTGTACTCCTCTATTTCTAGCACCACAATAGAAAAGGCAAATGGCCCAACCTTGACAATCATGTCTTCAATCACGCCTGATGGGTATTTAATGGAGCCATCAGCAAGTTGGAGACATATCCGGGTTGGTTTGACTTCTTCAGTCAAACCAAGCTTTGTGATAATAGATGCAGGTATTAGGTTGATACTTGCCCTAAGATCACATAGAGCTTGCTTGGTACAAGTACCCTCTAATGTGCATGGTATCATAAAGCTTCTGAGATCTTTAAGCTTCTCAGGTAAGCTTTTCAGAATGACTGCACTGCATTCTTCAGTGAGGTAAACTTTTTTAGTTTCCCTCCAATCCTTCTTATGACTTAAGATCTCTTTCATGAACTTAGCATAAGAGGGTATTTGCTTAAGTGCCTCTGCAAACGGAATCTTTATTTCAAGAGTCCTGAGATAGTCTGCAAAGCGGGCAAATTGCTTATCCTGTTCCGCTTGGCAGAGTTTCTGAGGATAAGGCATTTTGGCTTTGTATTCCTCAACCTTAGTTGCTACAGGTTTATTGCCTACAGATGTAGGTTGAGAAGCCTTTTTAGAAGGGTTATTATCAGCACTTGTATATGTCTGATCCCCCACTGACATTTGAATGCCAGAGGTGGAAGCTGGAGTGGCGTTAGACGCCAACTCCTCAGCTGTTTCTGGCGTCTGAACGCTAGAACTATGCTTCCTTTGGGCGTTCAACGCCATTTCCTTGCTTGTTTCTGGCGTTGAACGCCAGGACTGAACATGGTTTGGGCGTTCAGCGCCAGCTTCCCACCCATGTTCTGCCGTTTGAACGCCAGAATTATTCCTCTCTGGGCTCTTAATGTCCTCAGAGAGATTTTGGGTAGTTTGCTCATTTCATGGCTTCCTGCTATCTTGAAGTGATGTTTTTAATGTTTTCTGACTTCTTAATTGAACTGCTTGGCACTCTTCTGTTATTTATTTTGATAGCTGCTGTTCTGTTTGCTTCAACTGTACTTCCATATTCATATTAGCCATTCTTGTTTCTTGTAATATCTCCTTGAATTCGGCTAACTGTTTTGTTAGAAAATCCAATTGCTGATTGAATTCTGTAACTTGTTCTGCAAGACTCATTTCAGCAGTTACTGTTTTAGCCTCTTCTTTCATGGAAGGTTCACTGCTTAGGTACAGATGCTGATTTCTGGCAACTGTATCAATGAGCTCTTGAGCTTCTTCTATTGTCTTTCTCATGTGTATAGATCCACCAGCTGAGTGGTCTAGAGAAATATGAACTCTTTCTGTAAGCCCATAGTAGAAGATGTCTAACTGCACCCACTCTGAAAACATTTCAGAGGGGCATTTTCTTAGCATCTCTCTGTATCTCTCCCAAGCATCATAGAAAGATTCATTATCTCCTTGTTTGAAGCCTTGGATGCTCAGCCTTAGCTGTGTCATCCGTTTCGGAGGAAAATAGTGATTCAGGAATTATTCTGACAGCTGTTTCTATGTCTTTATGCTGTCCTTAGGTTGGTTATTTAACCACCTCTTAGCTTGGTCTTTTACAACAAATGAGAACAGTAATAGCCTGTAGACATCCTGATCTACCTCCTTATCATGTACTGTGTCATCAATTTGTAAAAACTGTGCTAGAAACTCTGTAGGTTCTTCTTGTGGAAGACCGGAATACTGGCAACTTTGTTGCACCATGATAATGAGCTGAGGATTCAACTCAAACTACTAACTCCAATGGAGGGTATACATATACTACTCCCATATGAAGCATATGACCCCAGAGTCCTTCTAGACTGTTCATTTCCACTTATGTCCATGTTGGAGTAAAGGGGGTAATGTGGATTTAAATTTAGTTTATAAATAAATAAAAAAATAAAAAAATGATTTTTGAAATAAAATAAAATAAAATAAAAACCAAAATAAAAATAAGATAAAATAAGAAAATTAAAATTAAAAAATTAATAAGAATTTGAAAATATTTTATGAAGATTTTCAAAAAAAAAGTGAGGATAGAGAAAATGGTTAGGATATTTTCGAAAAAGATATAATAATAATTTTTTTTTTAATCTTAAAAGGATAAGATTTGAAAAATTTTGAAATTGAAATCTGAATTTTTATAAAAAAATTTCGAAAAAGTAGCTTAAAAATAGTTAGAAAAGATATTTTTTGAATTTTGAATTTTATGATGAAAGAGAAAAACACACAAAAGACACAAGACTTAAAATTTTTAGATCTAATGCTCCTTGTTTTCGAAAATTTTGGAGGGAAAACACCAAGGAACACCAAACTTAAAAATTTTAAGATCAAAACATAAAGAAGACTCAAGAACACTTTGAAGATTCACAAGAACAACAAGAACAAAAGAAAGAACACCAAACTTAAAATTTTTAGAAAACTTCAATAAAATTTTCGAAAATTATAAAAAAGATTAATAAGAAAACACCAAACTTAAAGTTTGGCACAAGATTAAATCAAGAAAAATTATTTTTGAAAAAGATTTTTAATAGAACCGGTGCCCAATCATCAAGAACATAAACCAACGTTCTAGCCAATTGGGCAGTAAATATAACGTGTTTTAAAGATGTATTATTTCTATAGATAAAAATAAATTTTTGAAAACTAATATTTTGAAAAAGCACAAGAAAAACAAGAAAAGACACAGAACAAGACAAACCAAAGATCAAACAAGAAAAATTGACAAGAACAATTTGAAGATCAAGGAAAAACAAAGAACACTAATTCGAAAATTTTAAAGAAAAATACAAGATATGCAACTGACACCAAACTTAGAACAAGACACTAAACTTACGAAAAAAAATTAAAATTTGATAAAGAAAAATAATTATTTTTGAAAAATTTTTGAAACGGGAATAAAGGACTTAGAATTTAATGACTCTATAGCAACAAAAATAAATTATTCCTAATCTAAGCAACAAAATAAACCTTTAGTTGTTCAAACTCGAACAATCCCCGGCAACGGCGCCAAAATCTTGGTGCACGAAATTGTAATCCCAATATCAAAATCAAGATTTCTTATAATTTCGTACCACTAACCAGCAAGTGCACTGGGTCGT
Organism: Arachis hypogaea; assembly: GCF_003086295.3. NCBI lineage: Eukaryota > Viridiplantae > Streptophyta > Magnoliopsida > Fabales > Fabaceae > Arachis > Arachis hypogaea. The sequence continues at coordinate 68,961,986 of NC_092039.1, read as the reverse complement.
CCAAGTAATACCTTACGTGAGTAAGGGTCGATCCCACGGAGATTATTGGTTTGAAGCAAGCTATGTTTATTTTATTATTCTTAGTCAGGATATCAATTATAATTATCAGTTTGAATTATTAAAAAAATCAAAGAGCGTGAAAAAATTACTTGTTATGCAATAATGGAGAATATGTTGGAGTTTTGGAGATGCTTTGTCCTTCTTATTTAAGCTTTCCTCTTGTATTTCTCTTCCCACACGCAAGGCTCCTTCAATGGCAAGCTGTATGTAGGGTGTCACCGTTGTCAATGGCTACTTCCCATCCTCTCAGTGAAAATGGTCCAAATGCTCTGTTATAGCACGGCTAATCATCTGTTGGTTCTCGATCATGCCGGAATATAATCCGTTGATTCTTTTGCGTTTGTCATCACACCCAACAATCGCGAGTTTGAAGCTCGTCACAGCCATCCAATCCTGAATCCTACTCGGAATACCACAGACAAGGTTTAGACTTTCCGGATTCTCATGAATGCCACCATCAATTCTAGCTTATACCACGAAGATTCTGATTAAGGAATCTAAGAGATACTCATTCAATCTAATGTAGAACGGAGGTGGTTGTCAGGCACATGTTCATGGGTTGAGGAAGGTGATGATTGTCACAGATCATCACCTTCTTCATAGTGAAGCACGAATGAATATCTTAGATAGGAACAAGCGTGTTTGAATGGAAAACAGAAAGAATTGCATTAATTCATTGGGACGCTGCAGAGCTCCTCACCCCCAACAATGGGGTTTAGAGACTCATGCCGTCAAAGAGTATAAAATTCAGATCTAAAAATGTCATGAGATACAAAATAAGTCTCTAAAAGTTGTTTAAATACTAAACTAGTAACCTAGGTTTACAGAGAATGAGTAAACTAAGATGGATAGTGCAAAAATCTGCTTCTGGGGCCCACTTGGTGTGAGCTGGGGCTGAGACTTAAGCTTTTCACGTGCCTGGGTTGTTTCTGGAGTTGAACGCCAAGTTGTAACGTGTTTCTGGCGTTCAACTCTGGTTCGTGACGTGTTTCTGGCGCTGGACGCCAGACTGCAACATGGAACTGGCGTTAAACGCTAGTTTACGTCATCTATCTTCGCGCAAAGTATGAATTATTATATATTGCTGGAAAGCCCTGGATTTCTACGTTTCAACCCAATTGAGAGCACGCCAATTGGACTTCTGTAGCTCCAAAAATTTCATTCCGAGTGCAGGGAGGTCAGAATCCAACAGCATCAGCAGTCCTTTTTCAGCCTAAATCAGATTTTTGCTCAGCTTTCTCAATTTCAGCCAGAAAATACCTGAAATCACAGAAAAACACACAAACTCATAGTAAAGTCCAGAAATATGATTTTTGCTTAAAAACTAATAAAATTCTATTAAAAACTAATAAAAACATGCTAAAATCTATATGAAATTACCCCCCAAAAAGCGTATAAAATATTCGCTCATCAATGCTCACAAGATGCAAAAGAATAGTGGAAAACAAAATCAAGTATGACATCCATAGAAACAAATGCTTAAGGAATTAGCCCAATATTTTCAAAAGGACAACAAGTGTATAAATAATGTGTTAGGCTTACCAAATTCAATTTAAAATAAATTAGGTGAAGTTTGTCAAACAAAGATCAACAAGAATAAATGCAAAAATCCTTTCTTTCAAGAATTTTGTAAAATACCTCAGTACATAATCAAGTAAAGATATGCATAAAAATCGTAGCAAAGTTGTTAGAAAATGAAGTCGGGTTTTTAAAATAAGTATGTTTCTGCGGATCAATAAAAGAATAGGTGATGCATTGGAAACAAACAATTTTAAGCTACATAAGGAAGTTTCAAAGCTTATATAAAGAAATGTGTATCAAAACAAAAGCGATTCTATAAAAATTTGAAAGATGGTTGTAAATACTGTTAAATAAAAGAAAAATTGAATCACAATTTCTTTAAAAAGAACTCAGAATAAAAACTTAAAAAGTATACTGCATCAAAACAAGTTCAAAGTTATGTCAAAGAATACCTGAATCAAGAGAAGAATTTAAACAGAGAAAGACAGATACACCAAGAATCTCAAATGGGCATATGAAATTAGGATCAAACAAGAAAGGCTCAATATCTTATTTTATAATCATTCTTGGCTCATTTACTTCCAAATAACAAACGTATTCAATTCACATCTTGCCAAGAATCATTTTTCAAAATGGAGCCACTTTCCACTTCTTTCCAAAACTTCCAAACAATTTCAAAATCATGCCAAATTCAAAATCTCTTTTGAAAGACTCAAAATCATTCATTTCTAAATCAGGATTTTGCCATAAAATTTCTCAGCAGAGTCTCAAGACTTTAGGGGTGAATAACCTAACTCAGTTTTGTAAATTTATTAAAAACCTCTAAACCCTTAGCTTCTTAATTTAAATAAATAAAATAGAATTTAAACTAAAACCAAATCATATATCCAAACATTCCGAACCGATTTCAAAACTTCTTAAACCAAAACCAAATCCTTTTAAAACGAAAACCAATTTTTAATATCATTCTTAAACCTGTTTCCAAAAGCTCGGAAATTGTTTCAGTTTTTCTAAATCAAAATTTTAGAGAATATTTCAAATTTTTCCTAAAACATCATCAAGTGAAATTAGTTACCCAAAATTCAAGTTTCTTTTAATCCACTAAAACTCCCCTAAATTAGTTTAATTAAATCAATTCCAAAACTTAAGAATTTTCATCTTTAAATCAACTTTAAAACATAATTCTTTTCTTAATAAATTACATTCAAAGGATAATAATTTTTGTATGAAATAAGTTCAAACATAAATCATTTATCAATAATTCAATTCAAAGCATAATTCATTATTTTTAAAATAGCGTTTCTATCAAAGTCTCGTATTTTATAAAAATTTTGGCAGCATCTCCCCTAAAATTTGGACTTTTCCACCCTTTTTGGGTCCCAACCAAACCAATCCTCAACTCTTTTCAAGAGGTTCAAGACCAAATCAGTTTTCAATAAAACCAAATCCAGACTTTTGAATATAAAGATCATTTCAAATCAACCCAATTAGATATTTCAATTTTAACAAAATTAGACGTTATTTCAATCAAACAGACAACCATATTCATCCAAGTCAAATCAGACAATTCACAAGACTTACATAATCACCAGAAATACATCTTGCACATCATAGCTATTTATAACAATTTTAATTTAAATAAATTAATTTTTGATAAAAAGTCCCTACCTCGACTCATCGAAACCATAACCTAAACACATCAACCGAACTCTTTTCTCTCAACCCAAAACCAATGGCAACCGCACACTTGATGGGTGGAAATTTGATTTCCACACAAAACTCACCGACAAGTGTATCGGGTCGCATCAAGTAGTAATAACTCACAAGAGTGAGGTCGATCCCACAGGGATTAATGGATCAAGCAACTTCAGTGGGTGATCAGTCTAATCAAGCTAACATTGGTGAATTGGGTGAAATTGATCAACAGAAAGAAAATTGCATGAAAATAAAAGTGCAGAAGAATTAAATTTGTAGAAACTTAAAGTGCAAGAAAGTAAAAGAGCTGAAACTTAAATTGCAAGAAAGGTAAATTGCAGAATCTTAGAGAGCAAGAAAAGTAAATGGCATCAAATGTAAAGGGGATTGCGTGCAGGAAATTTAAAGGAAGCAGTAAGCAGAACTTAGAACAATTGTAGAGGAATTAAATTGCATGAAAAGTAAAAGGAATTGGGTGTTGGGAATTAAAACAGAATTGAAGAATGTGAAGTGTAGTAAACTAAAGAGCTTTCAGATGAGGAAATTTAGAAACAGCTCAATTCAGTACCAAAACAGCAACGTAGAAATGCAGAAGAATTAAAAACGGCAAGAAGACTTAGATCAATTCTGAGATTCTCAAGAGAAATTAACAATTTCAATGAAATAGCAAAAACAGAAAGAAGGCCAAGAGCTCAATTGCTCTCTTGATCAAAACAGAAGAGAAAGTGCATAGGAGAGATGAAACAGAAAAGAAAAGAAACCCAGATCTGATTTCCAATTCTCAAATTCAAACAGAAAAATTAAAAGAGAACTCTCTATTCTACTACTACTCTTACTGCTCTCTATTAGAGCCCGCCTCCTTTCTAAAATAGAACAGATGCCTTTATATAGGCTTTACAAAGTGAAAAAATGAAAATGAAATTAAAAATAAATTATAATTAAATAAAATTCCTAATCTAATTGATGCTTGTGCCTTTGATGCCCTTTGGTGCGCCCTTCACGTGCCAATTCTCATTGCCCACAGCATAGCGCTCAGTCTTTGAACGCTACGCTCAAATTATGAACGCTGCCTTGGTCTCTTCTTCGATCCCTGGCTCTACCATTTGTGCCAATTTCCTTGTGGCAATGGCGCTCAGTGATGTGAACCAACGTAGCACTCCTTTGATGCGCTTGTCCCCCTCTTCGAGTCTTGGCCATTTCAATTGTGGATGTCGCGCCTTGCTTTTATTTTGGTGGAAACCACGAAAACGTTAGAACTTTTTAACGTAGCGCTCCATCCAATTTGAGCGCTGGCCTTGGTGTTGACCTTTTATGATGAGTGCTCCGTTGCTTCATTTAACGTTACATGCATTCATGAATGGCTTTACTAACTAATGCATGCTTTTATTATATTACTTAGTTAATAAAGCCAATTGCATTACGTTACAGCATTCATTCATTTTTGGCATTAATGATTTAAATGCTTTATACATGCATCAATTGGTTTTATTAGCAATGCCAGTTAATGAACTTTAGCGTTCATTCATGTAACGCCATGATTCATTGGCTTGAATAATTAAATGCATTCATAAGGCATATATATATATATATATATATATATATATATATATATATATATATATATATATATATATATATCATGCCATGGCTTCATGGTAATGGGCCACGCTTTTAAAAGCGTGTCCTAAGACTCCAAAGTGTGCCTCAACTCCAAAATATGCCCCAAAATTCTTCTTTTCTTCTTTTTAGCTTATTTTGTACTTTTTTGCTTCTTTTTCTTCTTATTTTCTACAAAATTTATACAATCAAAAGATCAAAGAAATATACCAATTAAGCACAAAAGCTTTCAATATTTAAGTACAAATCATCAATTTCTTGTATGAAAAAGCATAGAAAAACATGACATGATGACATGTCATCACAACACCAAACTTAAACCTTGCTTGTCCCCAAGCAAGAAAAGAATCATGCAATAAAGATTGACAATCCAAGGTAAGAAGAATAGCAACTCAATGTTCATGGTTGGCTAGTTTTCTATGCATGCCACAATCACAAAAGAAATATAAATGATTGATGCTTCTATCTAGCTCAATTTATGAAATCTTTTCCTTATAATTCTCCCTTGGAACAAGCTTTTGATTTTTTTATTAGCTTCTCCTTTTGGGTGCTTTACCCCATGATTTGATAACAAAGCTACGATTCTAAATGCTTTGTTTTCAAGTATTACCACTTGATACATAAGCACCAGAAGCATTGAATTAGAGGACTTCATTAAGCTCATTTGTTTCTTTTCTTGATTTTCTAATCATTGATGCTCACAACCTTGAGCTTTGAGGGAGTGCATTTGCACTTGAGCCTAACCTTGACTCTAAGTGCTTTGTTTTCAAGCTTTTTGCTTGATACATAAACACCACAAGTACTTAACAATAAAATTGTCATTGGTACTCAGAGCCTTCATCTTTGTCATTCTTTCCCTTTTTCTTTTTTTGCCTTATTTGCATTTGCTTCTTTAAAGGTTTTCATGATTTCCAAAGATTTCACAAAATGTCATAGATGAAAACTTCAATTAAATAAAATCTAGTGCAATTGAGCAACAATTAATCATACTAGCCTTCCAATACTTGTATGCACATGATAAGTTCTTCTTTAATTCCTTGTTTGTTTATGATCATGATACTTTACTGCTTTGAATTCACAAAATTCAAGTTGGTAGTCATAGTGGCACAGCAACATGCTACAGATCAAAATTCAGGCTATGCTTATTCATACACATGTAAACAGAGAAGATGAAGACAATCATGCAATTTAAAGTGCTGAAAATAAATGAGAGGAAGAGGAACTTTACAACCTTGTAATTCACCTTCTCTACTGTTATCCTTTTCCTTCTATTCTTCCCTTTCCCTTTCCAAACTCAAAATGCTTGCTCATCCTCAAGCAACCATTAGAACAATGGTTATGGGGCTAACATGGATCATGAATGTCTTACACAATGAAATGTTAGTAACACATGTGTTTTAAGCAAGCAGAATTAAAGATAACAATCAAGGCACAGGAAACAAAGACATTGTGATTGCAAACATAAAGGGTGTGCATGATATATTGCATAAAGAAAGTAAGTGGCACACCAAATTTAGTGTGACACTTACACATGGAATTGATGCAAGTATCCAGTGTGGATTGGAAACAATTTTGTTGCATAGCAACATCAAACTTAGAATGCAATCCTATGTCAATTTATTTGAACTAAAACTAAACACAAGGAACTGTTATGTGGTAAATACAATCACCAAGCCAAAAATCTGTCATGAGTAAAAATTTTTTGGTGAGGTATTTAACAAAAATAGTCAAGAAGCAAAATAAATGAAAGCATTAAAAACAAAGAAATAACTAAAGTGAACAGAATAACAAAGTGTCAAACCAAAAGAAAAGATACAACTGCAAAGGCATTATGATTATGCAGACAAGTGGTGTTGTTGAATAAATTGCATAGACAATAAGTGGCACACCAAACTTAGAATCTTAGTGTGACATTTTCATTTTTGATTTGATGCAATTATTCAGAAGGATTGAAAATTAATTGTTGCAGGGCAACACCAAACTTAGAATGTAATCATATGCCAACTTTTTGAAATGTAAACAAAGCAAAGAAAGAAAATAAACCAAGCAGAGAAATGACATGTTACCTAAGGTTGGGTTGCCTCCCAACAAGCGCTCTTTTAGTGTCATTAGCTTGACATATTGTTCTTTACTTTCTTCCTCTTCTTCTAGTTTGTTAAGAGGAATGACCTCAAGGGGAGAGATGAACTAGCTAGTGTCCCCTGTCTTAGTCTTTCCTCAGCAAGCTTCCTTTTGTTAATGGCTTGATTGAGCTTGCTTGCTGGATCAGGGGTAGAATTGGTGATCTTGTTAGTTGTCTTCACTTCTTTGGATTCAAGACTTAGTTGCTGTATGATTATTGGAGTATTATCTTCATCCAGAGCCTCTTGAATTGGTGGTTCTATGAGTCCTTCTTCTATGCAACTTTCTATTTCACTTGAGTTTGGATCTCCTCGATTGTCTTCCTCACTTTCTTGTTCTTCCACTTCCTCCTTCACACTTAACATTTGATTTAGCAGCACTTCCATGTTTTTGAGGGAGTTTTCTTGGTCATTCTAGGATCTCTGTGCTTCCCTTTCATATCTTTGAAGCATGGTTTCAAGTCTTTAGAGGCTTTAGTTCATGGAAGTTTATGTGGACTGTGAGTTTTGGAAGAGATTTTGTGTCAAGTGATAGTTAAGTGATGAAGAACTTTCAGATGAAAAATTGGGAGGTGAGGTTTGACAGCTTTCCATGAATGAATTAAAGGTTTGCTCAAGTGATGATAGCTCTTGATATGTGGAGTGTGAATTGTCAAATGCTTTTTTATTTTGATTCTCCCAAGTACAACTTGAAGAATTGTTGAATTCATCACAGTATGAATCATCTTGTGGCATTGGGGAATAATTTTCCATGTATGTATTGACAGCACAATCAGATGATGATGTTCCTTGATGAACAGAAGATGAAACATTGAAATTCCCTTCCCGGCCACAATTTATGTCAGTATCATAGCAATATGAGTTACTTTGTGGCTCTGGAAAATAGTTCATTTCACTTGATTGTTCATACTCTTGTTGATATGCCCAGTTACCATGAGGATCATGACATAAATCATTTTGTGGTTTTGGAAAATATCTCATGTGAATTGCTTGATCAATTTGTGGCTCCGGAGCATATCTCCATTGATTGGAGTGCTCAGAATTTGTAATTTCTTGGTGATACTCCTAGCCACCATTAGAGATTGATGATGGTGGGTAATATCCCATAAAATTTGTTTGATCATAAGATGAGTTGAACTCCATTTGAATTTTGTAAAACACAATACCAATGAAAATTGAAATTCATATCTCAGAGAAGAATTTCTTAGTGAGGCAATAACTCAAACACCTTGGTGTCAACTTAAAACAGAGAACAAAAATAAAGAAAATGCTTACTCTAGACTTCTCACCCACTTAATCATTGTCGATCTAAATCAATCTCCGGTAATGGCGCCAAAAACTTGATAGGTGGAAATTTGATTTCCACACAAAACTCACTGGCAACTGTACCGGGTCGCATCAAGTAGTAATAACTCACAAGAGTGAGGTCGATCCCACAGGGATTGATGGATCAAGCAACTTTAGTGGGTGATCAGCCTAGTCAAGCTAACATTGGTGAATTGGGTGAAATTGATCAACAGAAAGGAAATTGCATGAAAATAAAAGTGCAGAAGAATTAAATTTGCAGAAACTTAAAGTGCAAGAAAGTAAAAGAGCTGAAACTTAAATTGCAAGAAAGGTAAATGGCAGAATCTTAAAGAGCAAGAAAAGTAAATGGCATCAAATGTAAAGGAGATTGGGTGCAGGAAATTTAAAGGAAGCAGTAAGAAGAACTTAGAACAATTGCAGAGGAATTAAATTGCATGAAAAGTAAAAGGAATTGGGTGCTGGGAATTAAAACAGAATTGAAGAATGTGAAGTGTAGTATACTAAAGAGCTTTCAGATGAGGAAATTCAGAAACAGATCAATTCAGTACCAAAACAGCAATGTAGAAATGCAGAAGAATTAAAAACAGCAAGAAGACTTGGATCAATTCTGAAATCCTCAAGAGAAATTAACAATTTTAATGAAATAGCAAAAACAGAAAGAAGGCCAAGAGCTCAATTGCTCTCTCGATCAAAACAGAAGAGAAAGTGCAGAGGAGAGATGAAACAGAAAAGAAAAGAAACCCAGATCTAATTTCCAATTCTCAAATTCAAACAGGAAAATTAAAGGAGAGCTCTCTATTCTACTACTACTCCTACTGGCTACTGCTACTGCTACTGCTCTCTATTATAGCCCGCCTCCTTTCTAAAATAGAATAGATGCCTTTATATAGGTTTTACAAAGTGAAAAAATAATAAAATTAAAAACAAATTACAATTTGAATGATGTCAATTGGATCTTGCTTGCTTTGGATTTGAATGAAGGTGGATCCGGATGCATTTGGTTAATGGCATGGGTCAGGAGTGGCTTGGTGACACTCCCAGGAGAGCGTTCAATTGGGTTAATGAACGTAGTGTTCATTCCCTTTGGTGCGCCCTTCACGTGCCAATTCTCATTGCCCACAGCATAGCACTCAGTCTTTGAACGCTACGCTCAAATTGTGAACGCTGCCTTGGTCTCGTCTTCGATCCCTGGCTCTACCATTTGTGCCAATTTCCTTGTAGCAATGGTGGTTAGTGATGTGAACCAACGTAGCACTCCTTTGCTGCGCTTGTTCCCCTCTTCGAGTCTTGGCCATTTCAATTGTGGATATCGCGCCTTGCTTTTATTTTGGTGGAAACCACGAAATCGTTAAAACGTTTTAACGTAGCGCTCCATCCAATTTGAGCGCTGGCCTTGGTGTTGACCTTTTATGATGAGCGCTCCGTTGCTTCATTTAACGTTACAAGCATTCATGAATGGATTTACTAACTAATGCATGCTTTTATTATATTACTTAGTTAATAAAGCCAATTGCATTACGTTAAAGCATTCATTCATTTTTTGCATTAATGATTTAAATGCTTTATACATGCATTAATTAGTTTTATTAGCAATGCCAATTAATGAACTTTAGCGTTCATTCATGTAACGCCATGATTCATTGGCTTGAATAATTAAATGCATGCATAAGGCATATATATATCATGCCATGGCTTCATGGTAATGGGCCACGCTTTTAAAAGCGTAAAAAAAGCGTGGCCTAAGGCTCCAAAGCCTCAATTCCAAAATGTGCCCCAAAATTCCTCTTTTCTTCTTATTAGTTTATTTTGTACTTTTTTGCTTCTTTTTCTTCTTATTTCCTACAAAATTTATAAAATTAAAAGATCAAAGAAATATACCAATTAAGCACTGATACGTAAAAATCTGGATTTCACGTATAACCGGCAAGTATACCGGGTCGTATCAAGTAATAAGACTCACAAGAGTGAGGTCGATCCCACGGAGATTGGTAGATTAAGCAACTTTAGTTAAATGGTAGATTTAGTCAAGCAAACATAGTTTTGATTTCATGAGCATTTTGATTTTTGAACATAATTGCAAGAATGTAAATGACACAGAATGTAAAGAACTAAAAGATAGAAATAAAGTGAAAGTAAATAGCGGAAACTTAAATTGCAAGAAACTTAAATGACATCAAAAGTAAATTACAATAAAATAAAGTGCTGAATTCTAAAGAGCAAGAGAGTAAGAAATAAAGAAACAGAATGTAAATGACAAGAATAATAAATTGCAAGAATGTAGAGGGAATTGGGTAGTGGGTTTTCAAACACTAAGAACAAAAGAAATGAGAATTAATGATAGAGAGGATCATTAGGGATCAGAGATGCAAGTTTTCATGAATTGATGTTAGTCAAATCCTTCTCAATCATGGGTATAGATCCATGGCAAGTGGGTGATTAAATTCCAATCTCTTGGTGATTCAATCTCTCTCAACATAACCAATTGCCACTCTCGTGATCTAATTGTTCATGAGAAGAGATGAAGCTCAATTTTAATCCAGCCACACAATTCCCTTAATCTCAACCAAGGAGAGTTACATCTCATATACTAACCAAGGTGTGTTGATTAAGGAAATCATGAAAGGATGAACTCTAAACTGAATTATGTGGCTCATTCCTCAAATTCACCACATAATTCATATAGATTAACCCCTCTCTCGATGGTGGTTGAATCTTTGAAGAGCAAGAGTTCCCTCTTTAGATCAACCACTAGAATTGAGAAAGAGAAGATGGGTTCACCAATTCATTCCAACAAACAGAGCTCCTCCCCCTAATGAAAGTGGGGTTTAGTGAGTCATTGCTCCAAATTCAACAACAATTGACATAAATGAAAATTAAACTAAATTGCAAAGAAATATGAAGAAGAATAATGAAATGCTTAAAGATTAAGAAAATGAGGAAGAGAAGTTCCAAGAAGAAAAAATGCTCTCCGGGTATCCTCCCGGAAGTGCTAACAAGTAAAAGTGCTAAAAGTCTCAAAAAGTTCTAAGTGTCAAAAAGTGTGTAAAAGTCCTCCACAAGTACACCAATCTCTTCTATTTATACTACTCCCAAAACTTCTTCAGAGATCTTCAATTTGGGTTAGCAATGTGGGCTTTCTCATTGTTACATTCTTGGTTCAATTGAAGAAGTTTTGGCCTTTGTGATGAATAGGGGAAGCAGAGCAAGTTGGCAACCATTGTGGCCCATTGAGGGGCGTTATTGGCAATAACTCCAGGCCTAATGCACGTTGGCAACGTGCATGACATTTTCCTGGAAGTGAAGTATGAGACTTGGGCGTTGCTAGCCCAAGTTGTTGCTAACAACTTGCTTTTCCTCTTCTTGGCTCTACTTTCATGCTAAATGTAGCCCAGAATTTGAGTGTCAACCTTCTGCCTCAATATTGACTATTATACATCATTGGAAAGCTCTTGATGTCTATTTTTCAATGCCACTGGAATCACCTCATTTGGACTTTCCTAGCTCAAGTTATGCTTCCTCAAAGAAGGTAAGGTCAAGCTGCCAAGTTGTTGCAAAAAACGCACCTTCTTCTCCAAGTTGGCAACGTGCCCGTGCCTAGCCTCCCAAGGCAGGGACTTGGGGCTGGCGTTGTTGCAAAACACGCCCCCTTTCTGGCACGTTGGCAACGTGCTCGTGCCCCCCCCCCCTTCCAGGGCTCATCTCTAGCCTTCTTGAATTTCACTTCATGTTCTTGTTTTTAGGGCCTAAAGATGACTCTGGTTTGGCTTCAATTTTGTGCTCGACCATAGACTCTCATATATGGTTGGAAAGCTCTGAATGTTAGCTTTCCAACGCAACTGGAAGCACTCAATTTGGATCTCTGTAGCTCAAGATATCTTCCATTGAAGTGGACATGGTCAGGCTGCCTTGTTGGAGTTGTTGTGGACAACGCCCCATATATTCCAAGTTAGCAACGTGCATCAAAATTTCCTGGCGTTGTTGATGAACACTCCTTCTCTTCAGCACGTTGGCAACGTGCTCGAGCCTTTCTCAAGGCTCCATGTTTGCTTCCTGGCGTTGGCAACGTGCATGGCAAGGCTTGTGGGCGTTGGCAACGTGCATGGCAAGGCTTGTGGGCGTTGGCAACTTGGTTGGCACCAAGACTTGGTGGCTAGCCAAGCAACCATTCCTGGCGTTGTTGCCAAACACGCCAATGCTTCCTAGCTCAACAACGTGCTCGAGCCCCCCCTTTTGGTGCCAAAATTGCTTGCTACGTTGCCAAGGAACACGCCTTCATAACTTGGAGTTGGCAACGTGCATCTCATTTTCCTGGGCCAAGTTTGCTTGTGTGGCGTTGCCTAGGGACACGCCTATGGTTCCTGGCGTTGGCAACGCCCTCGAGCTCCTCTTCAAGGCGCCCTTTGTTGCTTGGCGTTGCCTTGAATAACGCCTATGGTTCCTGGCGTTGGCAACGCCAGCTTCTCTTCCTCCAGGGCCAAGCTTGCTTGTGTGTGGCGTTGGCAACGCCCTTCTAGAGTTGGCAACGCCCAGATTTGCTTCTCCAGGGCTGCCTGGCGTTGCCTTCAACAACGCACCACATTTCTCAAGTTGGCAACGCCAACTTTGCTTCTTGGTTGCCTGGCGTTATCATGAACAACGCCCACTATCTCCAAGTTGGCAACGCCAACTTTGCTTCTTGGTTGCCTGGCGTTATCATGAACAACGCCCACTATCTCCAAGTTGGCAACGCCAACTTCTTCTTCTTGCCCAGCTTGCATCATTCTTGCTTCCATGCTTCCTTGTTTCATCACCTATCATCAACAAAGGAAATAGCTTCAAAGTCTTACCAATTCATACAATAAATTTCATGAGATTCATTCATACTCATTCATGTATGTATTCTTTAGATCATTTGCATGAATTTGGTTAGAATCAACATGTTCCTTGGTGTTCTCATGCATGAAGATAAAACTCATAAAAGGACTTGTTTATTTAGAGAAAATGAGTGAGATTAAGCTAAAACCAACTAAACTAACTAGCTAATATAACAAATATGCAATTGCATCAAGCACAAAAGCATTCAATATTTAAACACAAATCATCAATTTTTTGTCTGAAAAAGCATAAAAAAACATGACATGATGACATGTCATCACAATATCAAACTTAAACCTTGCTTTTCCCCAAGAAAAGAATCATGCAATAAAGAATGACAATCCAAGGTAAGAAGAATAGCAACTCAATGGCGACCTGTGGCGGAACGGCAGCAACGGCGAATCCCCATAGAGGACAATGTAGCATGGCGGCGAGGAGCTGGCGCAGTCGCAGGGCACGGTTGGTCGACGAGCTCCTCCTTCCCATCTTCCCTTCTTCCCGCGGCTCCCTCTCCTCTCTTCCCTTTTTGTTTCTTTTTCTTTCTTTCTTGCTTTCTTTCTTTTCCTTTCAGCTAAAGCTGTGTGTGTGTTGTGTTGTTTGATGGTGGGAAAAAGAAGAGTAATGACTAGGGTTGGGGTAATGGGAAAATTGTGGTTTAATTAGGGTTAGTGTTTATGTATAGAATTGGTGATTTTGGGATTTAATTTGAAACTAATTGAATCCTTAAAATTATTCTAAAATATTATTTGTTGTATCAAAATACTATTTGGTTTGGAATCAAATACTCTAAGTGAAATTATAAGATAATAAGATTAATTTTCTTTATTTCTAAAACTTAAAGTATTAAATCGTAAAAATATCAATTAGTTGAATTAAATCATATAAAGACTTTTATTATTTTATAACTACTAACTTTATAATTTAAATACCGAAAATAACTCAATAATTGTAAAATTAGATAAAATCTTAATTTAAATAGTCAAATATCATTATTCTTTAAATTTCTAAAACTTTGAATTATGAATAGGAAAATAATTTATAATTATAGAGTTCAGATAAAAACCTAAATTTATTTCAAATCTTATTAATCAAAATTGCCTTTAATTATCTTTAATAAAACAATTTTTGAAATTAAAACTATAAATAAATATATAATTTGAAATTAGTTCAAAATAGAATTTTTCAAAATTTATGGGTCTTACAGGTCCTATTGGCCATGATATCACTTGTTGGTTCAACTGCCAACCCGACACATCCCAATAGGATGTCACCTTTCGGTCACGAATAAAAATGCTACCTTAAGGATATAGTGCCCAGCTCACTGTTCATGGATACAGTTCCAGCACACTCTTGTGACTCGAAGGGATGCGAGCGGGATACTCAACTTCAGATCTCACATCTAAACATAAGCAGGATTAACCACCATCCTTACGCCGGTGCCGCGACCTCAACAAGCGGGATTAACCACCGTCCTTGCTAGGTGCAGAGAGACTCATCAATATCAGTATATAGATAGTATATAAATCAGTCTCAGTGATCATTGCTTATAGCACAAGTTCAACAATACTCATCTTTAAATCTCATCAACCACGATCATTCATTTCCACATTTTAACTCATCATCATTTCTCATTATACCATTAACTCAACACTCCTCCAAGTTACTCAAATCATTCCATCCACAGAACTTTCCAAGCCTAAGACTCCATCTTCTAAACTCATAAGAAGTATTTAATCTTAAATTATATAATTCATCCTCAATAGTCTTAAGTCCTAATCACTTGTTATAAGTCTTAAATAGTAGCTAAGAAGTTTAGAAAGCTAGGAGAACTTTTAGAAATGAAGAAAAATAAGATTTTAGCAAAATAGGGGTCATACGTATGCACGCCTCTGTCCGCATACGCATGCTCCATTCGCGTACACGAGGCCTTAAAATAGCACGAGAGGTTCGTGTCACGTGCAACATGCCACGTATGCATGCCTGTAAAATCACCATTTTCGCGTACGCATGCCTGTATCATGTACGCATGAGTGCTTGGTATCAGCCAGTCCCCGCATTGCGTACAATTGTTCGTGTATTACTTTTTCATTTTAAAATATTTTTATCCATTTTTTGAATGGCTTAAAGCATTCGGACCCAATTTTCATTGAAAAAAAGTTTTATCAAAGTTGAAGGTTTGGAGGCCAAGTTATATCTAGTCAAAGTTCAACAAAAATAAGGTTTTTACCAAATTGACAAGGTTCTCTAGTTTTCCAAAATTTCAAAAACCAAACCAACCTAAACATACTAAAAACAACCCAAAATCCATAATAAGCACTCTCCAACCATTTCTCAACCATATAGCTATCAAAACCATTCAATCCTCACCAATTTCCTTAGGTTTTTTTCAACGTAATCATCACAAGGCATCATCAATCATTAAACCATTCCGTCGAATTCTCATTCCTCAATTCATTCATCAATAAAACTTACCATCATCACCCAATACCATTGACATCAACAATCATATTAAATACTCATTATCATCATCAATATTCTCAAAAATCATCATCAATTAATAATAAGTATTAACAACCAATATGAATTCAATTCTATCCTAAGGTCCACTAGCCAATGTTTCACGAAACATTATATATTACATAAAAAAACTGAAACCATACCTTGGCCAATTTTTGCACAACCCGAAATCACCAATTGATTCCCCCCAAGCTCCCACAAAGCTTCCAAGTCTAACAAGCTATCGAACACCATCCAAAGCTCCAACTCCACCAAGTTAACTCCAATCAACAAGAATTTCAAGCTAATACATATAATTTAGCACAAACTAATTCCAGGGTTCACAAAATCAACAATCCACAAGGGTTAAGGGCATTTTTACCTTACTAACTAGGAATTGGGAAAAAACCCAACAATTTCTCATTATTAGTTGGCACCTAAACTACCAAAATCACAAAATTTACTCAATATTCAGACTCAAAAATTTAAAATTTTGTGGAAGGGATAACAGGGCAAGAAATTGAAAGTTTCTTACAACTTTATTTGGATAGAAATGATGGGCTCAGCGAGAGCTTTGCATAGTGGTGCATGAAATTGTACGCTCAATTGCAATCTCAACTTTTTATCACAACTTCGCACAACTAACCAGCAAGTGCACTGGGTCGTCCAAGTAATAAACCTTACGCGAGTAAAGCTCGATCCCACGGAGATTGTTGGTATGAAGCAAGCTATGGTCATCTTGTAAATCTCAGTCAGGCGAATTCAAATGGTTATGAATGATTTATGAATAAAGCATAAAATAAAGATAGAGATACTTATGTAATTCATTAGTGAGAATTTCAGATAAGCGTATGGAGATGCTTTGTCCCTTCCGTCTCTCTGCTTTCCTACTGTCTTCATCCAATCCTTCTTACTCCTTTCCATGGCAAGCTGTATGTTGGGCATCACCGTTGTCAATGGCTACAGTCCCGTCCTCTCAGTGAAAATGTTCGACGCGCTCTGTCACAGCACGGCTAATCATCTGTCGGTTCTCAATCAGGTTGGAATAGAATCCAGTGATTCTTTTACGTCTTTCACTAACGCCCAGCCTTCAGGAGTTTGAAGCTTGTTACAGTCATTCAATCCTTGAATCCTACTCAGAATACCACAGACAAGGTTTAGACCTTCCGGATTCTCTTGAATACCACCATTAATTCTAGCTTATACCACGAAGATTCTGATTAAGGAATTTAAGAGATATCCACTCATTCTAAGGTAGAACGGAGGTGGTTGTCAGGCACACGTTCATAGGAGAGAATGATGATGAGTGTCATGGATCATCACATTCATCAAGTTGAGGAACAAGTGATATCTTAGAACAAGAATAAGCCGAATTGAATAGAAGAACAATAGTAATTGCATTAATACTCAAGGTACAGCAGAGCTCCACACCTTGATCTATGGTGTGTAGAAACTCCACCGTTGAAAATACATAAGAACAAGGTCTAGGGATGGCCGAATGGCCAGCCTCCCAAAGAGGGTTCAATCATAAAAACATGATCAAAAGATGATCCTAAGATCTAAAGTGATCAAAAGATTAAAATACAATAGCAAAAGGTCCTACTTATAGAGAACTAGTAGCTTAGGGTTTACAAATATGAGTAAATGACATAAAAATCCACTTCCGGGCCCACTTGGTGTGTGCTTGGGCTTAGCATTGAAGCATTTTTGTGTAGAGACTTTTCTTGGAGTTAAACGCCAGCTTTTGTGCCAGTTTGGGCGTTTAACTCCCATTCTTGTGCCAGTTCTGGCGTTTTACGCCAGAATTCTTGAGCTGACTTGGAACGCCAGTTTGGGCCATCAAATCTCATGAAAAGTATGGACTATTATACTTTTCTGGAAATCCCAGGATGTTTACTTTCCAACGCAATTGAGAGTGCGCCAATTGGGCTTCTCTCGCTCCAGAAAATCCACTTTAAGTGCAGGAAGGTCAGAATCTAATAGCATCTGCAGTCCTTTTCTGCCTCTGAATCAGATTTTTGCTCAGATCCCTCAATTACAGCCAGAAAATACCTGAAATCACATAAAAACACACAAACTCATAGTAAAGTCCAGAAAAGTGAATTTTAAATAAAAACTAATAAAAATATAATAAAAACTAACTAAAACATACTAAAAACAATGCCAAAAAGCGTATAAATTATCCGCTCATCACAACACCAAACTTAAATTGTTGCTTGTCCCCAAGCAACTGAAAATCAAATAAGATAAAAAGAAGAGAATATACAATGAATTCCAAAAACATCTATGAAGATCAGTATTAATTAGATGAGCGGGGCTTTTAGCTTTTTGCCTCTGAACAGTTTTGGCATCTCACTCTATCCTTTGAAATTCAGAATGATTGGCTTCTATAGGAACTCAGAATCCAGATAGTGTTATTGACTCTCCTAGTTAAGTATGATGATTCTTGAACACAGCTACTTTATGAGTCTTGGCCGTGGCCCAAAGCACTCTGTCTTCCAGTATTACCACTGGATACATACATGCCACAGACACATAACTGGGTGAACCTTTTCAGATTGTGACTCAGCTTTGCTAGAGTCCCCAATTAGAGGTGTCCAGGGTTCTTAAGCATACTCTTTTTACCTTGGATCATGACTTTAATTTTTTCTTTTTCTTCTTTTTTTCTTCTTTTTTTTGTATTCACTGCTTTTTCTTGCTTCAAGAATCATTTTTATGATTTTTCAGATCCTCAGTAACATGTCTCCTTTTTTTCATCATTCTTTCAAGAGCCAACATTCATGAACAACAAATTCAAAAGACATATGCACTGTTCAAGCATACATTCAGAAATCAAAAGTATTGCCACCACATCAAAATAATTAATCTGTTATAAAATTTGAAATTCATGCAATTCTTCTCTTTTTCAATTAAGAACATTTTTCATTTAAGAAGGGTGATGGATTCATAGGACATTCATAACTTTAAGGCATAAACACTAAGACACTAATGATCATAAGACACAAACATAGATAAACATAAGCATAAAAATTCGAAAAACAGGAAAATAAAGAACAAGGAAGTTAAAGAACGGGTCCACCTTAGTGATGGCGGCTTGTTCTTCCTCTTGAAGATCTTATGGAGTGCTTGAGCTCCTCAATGTCTCTTCCTTGCCTTTGTTGCTCCTCTCTCATGATTCTTTGATCTTCTCTAATTTTATGGAGGAGAATGGAATGTTCTTGGTGCTCCACCCTTAGTTATCCCATGTTGAAACTCAATTCTCCTAGGGAGGTGTTGATTTGCTCCCAATAATTTTGTGGATGAAAGTGCATCCCTCGAGGCATCTCAGGGATTTCATGATGAGGAATCTCTTCATGTCCATGAGTGGGATCTCTTGTTTGCTCCATCCTCTTCTTACTGATGGGCTTGTCTTCATCAATGAGGATGTCTCCCTCTATGTCAATTCCGACTGAATATAGAGGTGACAAATGAGATGAGGGAAGGCTAACCTTGCTAAGGTAGAGGAATTGTCCGCCACCTTATAAAGTTCTTGGGATATAACCTCATGAACTTCTACTTCCTCTCCAATCATGATGCTATGAATCATGATAGCCCGGTCTATAGTAACTTCAGACCGGTTGCTAGTGGGAATGATTGAGTGTTGGATAAACTCCAGCCATCCCCTAGCCACGGGCTTGAGGTCATGCCTTCTCAGTTGAACTGGCTTCCCTCTTGAATCTCTCTTCCATTGAGCACCCTCTTCACAAATGTCTATGAGGACTTGGTCCAACCTTTGATCAAAGTTGACCCTTCTAGTGTAAGGGTGTTCATCTCCTTGCATCATGGGCAAGTTGAATGCCAACCTTACATTTTCCAGACTAAAATCTAAGCATTTCCCCCGAACCATTGTAAACCAATTCTTTGGGTCCGGGTTCACACTTTGATCATGGTTCTTGGTGATCCATGCATTGGCATAGAATTCTTGAACCATTAAGATTCTGACTTGTTGAATGGGATTGGTAAGAACTTCCCAACCTCTCCTTTGGATCTCATGTCGGATCTCCGGATATTCACTCTTTTTGAGTTTGAAAGGGACCTTGGGGATCACCTTCTTCATGGCCACAACTTCATAAAAGTGGTCTTGATGCACCCTTGAGATGAATCTTTCCATCTCCCATGACTCGGAGGTGGAAGCTTTTGCCTTCCCTTTCCTCTTTCTAGAGGTTTCTCCGGCCTTAGATGCCATAAATGGTTATGGAAAAATGAAAAGCAACGCTTTTACCACACCAAACTTAGAAGGTTTGCTCGTCCTCGAGCAAAAGAAGAAAGAAGAGAGTAGAAGAAGAAGAAATAGAGGAGATGGAGGTGGCTTTGTAGTTCGGCCAAGGGGGCAAAGTAGTGTTTAGGTTGTGTGAAAATGAAGGAGTGAAGATGGGTTTATATAAGAGTGGAGAGGGGGTGTATGGTTCGGCCATAATGGGTGGGTTTGGAAGGGAAAGTGGTTTGAATTTGAATGGTGAGGTAGGTGGGGTTTAATGAAGGATGGATGTGAGTGGTGAAGAGAATAGTGGGATTTGATAGGTGAGGGATTTTTGGGGAAGAGGTGTTGAGGTGATTGGTGAATGGGTGAAGAAGAAAGAGAGTGGTGGGGTAGGTGGGGATCCTGTGGGGTCCACAGATCCTAAGGTGTCAAGGAAAATTCATCCCTGCACCAAGTGGCGAGCAAAAATGCTCCTTCTGCCAATTCTGGCATTAAACGCCGGGCTGGTGCCCATTTCTGGCGTTTAACGCCATCTTCTTGCCCCTTCCTGGCATTTAACGCCAGTCTGGTGCCCCTTTCTGGCGTTAAACGCCCAGAATGGTGCCAGACTGGGCGTTAAACGCCCATTTGCTGCCCTTACTGGCGTTTAAACGCCAGCAAGTTTTCCTCCAGGGTGTGCTATTTTTCATTCTGCTTTTCATTCTGTTTTTGCTTTTTCAATTGTTTTTGTGACTTCCCATGATCATCAACCTATAAAAAAAACATAAAATAACAAAGGAAAATAGATAAATATAACATTGGGTTGCCTCCCAACAAGCGCTTCTTTAATGTCAGTAGCTTAACAGTGGGCTCTCATGGAGCCTCACAGATACTCAGGGCAATGTTGGAACCTCCCAACACCAAACTTAGAGTTTAAATGTGGGGGTTCAACACCAAACTTAGAAGTTGGTTGTGGCCTCCCAACACCAAACTTAGAGTTTGACTGTGGAGGCTCTGTTTGACTCTGTTTTGAGGGAAGCTTTTCATGCTTCCTCTCCATGGTTACAGAGGGGTATCCTTGAGCCTTAAACACGAAGGATTCTTCATTCACTTGAATGATCAATTCTCCTCTGTCAACATCAATCACAGCCTTTGTTGTGGCTAGGAAGGGTCTGCCAAGGATGATGGATTCATCCATGCACTTCCCAGTCTCTAGGACTATGAAATCAGCAGGGATGTAATGGTCTTCAATCTTTACCAGAACATCCTCTACAAGTCCATAAGCTTGTTTTCTTGAATTGTCAGCCATCTCTAGTGAGATTCTTGCAGCTTGTACCTCAAAGATCCCTAGCTTCTCCATTACAGAGAGATGCATGAGGTTTATGCTTGACCCTAGGTCACACAGAGCCTTCTTGAAGGTCATGGTGCCTACTGTACAAGGTATTGAGAACTTCCCAGGGTCCTGTCTCTTTTGAGGTAATCTCTGCCTAGTCAAGTCATCCAGTTCTTTGGTGAGCAAAGGGGGTTCATCCTCCCAAGTCTCATTACCAAATAACTTGTCATTTAGCTTCATGATTGCTCCAAGGTACTTAGCAACTTGCTCTTCAGTGAAATCTTCGTCCTCTTCAGAGGAAGAATACTCATCAGAGCTCATGAATGGCAGAAATAAATCCAATAGAATCTCTATGGTCTCAGTGTGAGCCTCAGATTCCCATGGTTCCTCATTAGGGAACTCATTGGAGGCCAGTGGACATCCATTGAGGTCTTCCTCAGTGGTGCTCACTGCCTCTTTCTCCTCTCCAAATTCGGCCATGTTGATGGCCTTACACTCTCCTTTTGGATTTTCTTCTGTATTACTTGGAAAAGTACTAGGAGGGAGTTCAGTAACTTTCTTACTCAACTAACCCACTTGTGCCTCCAAGTTTCTAATGGAGGACCTTGTTTCAGTCATGAAACTTTGAGTGGTTTTGATTAGATCAGAGACCATGGTTGCTAAGTTAGAGTGGCTCTGCTTAGAATTCTCTATGTGTTGCTGAGAAGATGATGGAAAAGGCTTGCCATTGCCAAACCTGTTTCTTCCACCATTATTGTTGTTGAAACCTTGTCGAGGTCTCTATTGATGCTTCCATGAGAGATTTGGATGATTTCTCCATGAAGGATTATAGGTGTTTCCATAGGGTTCTCCCATGTAATTCACCTCTTCATTGAAGGGTTCTCAGGATCATAAGCTTCTTCTTCAGATGAAGCGTCCTTAGTACTGCCTGGTGCAGATTGCATTCCAGACAGACTTTGAGAAATCATATTGACTTGCTGAGGCAATATTTTGTTCTGAGCCAGTATGGCATTCAGAGTATCAATCTCAAGAACTTCTTTCTTTTGATTCGTCCCATTGTTCACAGGATTCCTTTCAGAAGTGTACATGAATTGGTTATTTGCAACCATTTCAATGAGTTCTTGAGCTTCTGTAGGCATCTTTTTCAGATGAAGAGATCCTCCAGCAGAGCTGTCCACTGACATCTTAGATAGTTCAGACAGATCATCATAGAAGATACCTATGATGCTCCATTCAGAAAGCATGTCAGAAGGACACTTTCTGATCAATTGTTTGTATCTTTCCCAAGCTTCATAGAGGAATTCACCTTCTTTCTGTCTTAAGGTTTAGACTTCCACTCTAAGCTTACTCAATTTTTGAGGTGGAAAAAACTTTGCCAAGAAGGCATTGACTAGCTTTTCCCAAGAGTTCAGGCTTTCTTTAGGTTGTGAGTCCAACCATATCCGAGCTCTGTCTCTTACAGCAAAAGGGAATAGAATAAGTCTGTAGACCTCAGGGTCAACCCCATTGGTCTTGACAGTGTCACAGATTTGCAAGAATTCAGCTAAAAACTGATGAGGATCTTCCAATGGAAGTCCATGGAACTTGCAATTCTGTTGCATTAGAGAAACTAATTGAGGCTTAAGCTCAAAGTTGTTTGCTCCAATGGCAGGGATAGAGATGCTTCTCCCATAGAAGTCGGGAATGGGTGCAGTAAAGTCACCCAGCACTTTCCTTGCATTGTTGGCATTGTTGTTGTTTTTGGCTGCCATGTCTTCTTCTTGTTTGAAGATTTCTGTTAGGTCCTCTACAGAGAGTAGTGCTTTAGCTTCTCTTAGCTTTTGCTTCAAGGTCCTTTCAGGTTCAGGGTCAGCCTCAACAAGAATGCTTTTATCTTTGTTCCTTCTCATATGAAAGAGAAGAGAACAAGGAAATATGGAATCCTCTATGTCACAGTATAGAGATTCCTTGAGGTGTCAGAGGAAAAGAAAAATAGAAGGAAGAGGTAGAAGAATGCGAACTTAGAAAGATAGAGTTCGAATTGTGCATTGGGGAGGAGGGTTAGTCCATAAAGAGAAGGATGTGAGAAGAGGTGAAGAAATTTTCGAAAATTAAAGTGAATTAATTAAAAGAAATTTTGAAAAAAATGGTAATTGATTTTCGAAAACTAAGATTGAGAAAGAAATAAAGTGATTTTTGAAAAAGATTTTGAAATTAGAAATAAAAAAGATATGATTGAAAACTATTTTGAAAAAGATGTGATTAAAAAGATATGATTGAAAAGTTATGATTGAAAAACAATTTAAAAAAAGATTTGATTTTGAAAATTAATGACTTGACTAACAAGAAATTTGAAAGATATGATTCAGACATTAAACCTTTCTCAACAGAAAAGGCAACATACTTGAAATGTTGAATCAAATCATTAATTGTTAGCAAGTATTTTTTGAAAATGGAAAGAAATTGATTTTGAAAATATATGATTGAAAAGATATGATTTGAAAAAGATTTGATTTTGAAAAATTATGAAAACTTGAAAAAAAATTGAATTAAAAACAAAATCTTCCCTCTTGTGCCATCCTGGCGTTAAACGCCCAGAATGGTATCCATTCTGGCGTTTAACGCCCAAAATGCTACCCTTTTGGGCGTTAAACGCCAGTTTTCCTTCCTTACTGGGCATTTTGAACGCCCAGCTTTTTCGTGTAATTCCTCTGCTGTATGTTCTGAATCTTCAATTCTCTGTATTATTGACTTGAAAAGACACAAATTAAAAATTTTTTTGGATTTTTAATGATGATGAATAATCAAAATGCAACTAAAATCAAATAAACAATGCATGCAAGACACCAAATTTAGAAGTTTGTATACTACGGACACTAACAAGTTGAGAATGCATATGAGAAACAACAAAACACACAAAACAAGAGAATTTAAAGATCAGAGCAATGAAATCATCAAGAACAACTTGAAGATCAATGAAGACACATGATTGAATTCAAAGAATGCATGCAATTGACAACAGACTTAAAATGAGACACTAGACTCAAACAAGAAATATAAAATATTTTTGATTTTTATGACTTTGTAATTTTTTTTGGATTTTTTTCGAAAATTATATGGAAAAGAAAATAAAGAGATTTAAAATTTTTAATAAGAATTCCAGGAATCATGCAATGTTAGTCTAAAGCTTTAGTATAAAGAAATTAGACATGGCTAGCCAAGCTTCAGCAGGACATTGCATTCAAGAGCTAAATTGATGAGAATCAATCAGCTTTGGTGATGATAAGAACATCACCTTGAAACTCTATAATTCATTCTTAAAAATTCTGAAAAATACCTAATCTAAGCAACAAGATGAACCGTCAGTTGTCCAAACTCAAACAATCCCCGGCAACGGCGCCAAAAACTTGGTGCACAAAATTGTGATCATCAATGGCGCCATCAACATGGTACGCTCAATTGCAATCTCAACTCTTTATCACAACTTCGCACAACTAACCAGCAAGTGCACTGGGTCGTCCAAGTAATAAACCTTACGCAAGTAAGGGTCGATCCCACGGAGATTGTTGGTCTGAAGCAAGCTATGGTCATCTTGTAAATCTCAGTCAGGCGAATTCAAATGGTTATGAATGATTTATGAATAAAGCATAAAATAAAGATAGAGATACTTATGTAATTCATTGGTGAGAATTTCAGATAAGCGTATGGAGATGCTTTGTCCCTTCTGTCTCTCTTCTTTCCTACTGTCTTCATCCAATCCTTCTTACTCCTTTCCATGGCAAGCTGTATGTTGGGCATCACCGTTGTCAATGGCTACAGTCCCATCCTCTCAGTGAAAATGTTCAACGCGCTCTGTCACAGCACGGCTAATCATCTGTCGGTTCTCAATCAGGTTGGAATAGAATCCAGTGATTCTTCTGCGTCTGTCACTAACGCCCAGCCTTCAAGAGTTTGAATCTTGTCGCAGTCATTCAATCCTTGAATCCTACTCAGAATACCACAGACAAGGTTTAGACCTTCCGGATTCTCTTGAATGCCGCCATCAATTCTAGCTTATACCACGAAGATTCTGATTAAGGAATCTAAGAGATATCCACTCAGTCTAAGGTAGAACGGAGGTGGTTATCAGGCACACGTTCATAGGTGAGAATGATGATGAGTGTCACAGATCATCACATTCATCAAGTTGAGGAACAAGTGATATCTTAGAACAAGAATAAGCCAAATTGAATAGAAGAACAATAGTAATTGCATTAATACTAGAGGTACAGCAGAGCTCCACACCTAGATCTATGGTGTGTAGAAACTCCACCGTTGAAAATACATAAGAACAAGGTCTAGGCATGGCCAAATGGCCAGCCTCCCAAAGAGGGTTCAATCATAAAAACATGATCAAAAGATGATCCTAAGATCTAAAGTGATCAAAAGATTAAAATACAATAGCAAAAGGTCCTACTTATAGAGAACTAGTAGCTTAGGGTTTACAAATATGAGTAAATGACATAAAAATCCACTTCCAGACCCACTTGGTGTGTGCTTGGGCTGAGCATTGAAGCATTTTCGTGTAGAGACTTTTCTTGGAGTTAAACGCCAGCTTTTGTGCCAGTTTGGGCATTTAACTCCCATTCTTGTGCCAGTTCTGGCGTTTCACACCAGAATTCTTGAGCTGATTTGGAACGCCTGTTTGGGCCATCAAATCTCGGGCAAAGTATAAACTATTATACTTTTCTGGAAAGCCCAGGATGTCTACTTTCCAACGCAATTGAGAGCGCGCCAATTAGGCTTCTATAGCTCCAGAAAATCCAATTCGAGTGCAGGGATGTCAGAATCCAACAACATCTGCAGTCCTTTTCAGCCTCTGAATCAGATTTTTGCTCAGATCCCTCAATTTCAGCCAGAAAATACCTGAAATCACAGAAAAACACACAAACTCATAGTAAAGTTCAGAAAAGTGAATTTTAAATAAAAACTAATAAAAATATAATAAAAACTAACTAAAACATACTAAAGACATACTAAAAACAATGCCAAAAAGCGTATAAATTATCCGCTCATCACAGAGCCATAAATAAAATGCGAATTGGAACACCGTAGCCCAAGTTATGATTGAAAGATTGTGATGGTGAATAGTATTTCTTCTTCCCTCTTCTCTCAACTCACTTCGGCTGCTAGGGTTGTTTTTGTGGAGTTATGAAGCTGAATGGATCCATTTAACACTCTTGTATATGTTGGGCTTAGCCCCAACTTTGGTCCGGTCCAACCGCTTAGCATTTTTGGTTCGTTTGGCCCAATTTTGGGTCAAAACCTTTAAAATAGCACCCGATTTTTAATTCTAAATATTTCTCTATGTTTTTCTATAGTTTTTATTATTCTCACGCAGTACCAGACAGACTTAAGCCGGTACAGTCGACTAATTTACCGTTACGCGTTTTTACTCAATTTGCTACAGAAAATTACATTTTTCCACTCAAAAAATTCACTGAATTCAAATCTCACCTTTAAAATTTCAAATTAAGGCTTCTAAATTATTGAACCTATTTCGGACAATAACATTATTATTTCATTTTAATTAAGTGTTTATTATCTTCGGATTCTTACAAATCACATAGAAAAGATACAAATGATGCTCACGCATCAGGTGTAACTCACACCATCAAGCCTCCAGGCCAATTTGTATTTAATAATCAACAATAACAAACCAAAATCGCACATTCAAACTAAACCTTCAAGAACATCAATTCAACATCCTAGGATTTCACATAACATTACATTAGTGATTACTTGAAATCGAAACCCATACCTTTATTGACGGCGGTTCCAACCTCTTTAACTTTCCCCTCCGGCCAAATCTAATACTTACGAATCCTCACCAATCAAGCCAAGAAATCGATCTTCCCAAATTCAAGCATCAAATTCCAACCTCCATTCAACATCAACCTAGCCCAATACTCTATTCAATCTAACTACATCAAATTTTTAATTGTTTAGACTAGAGTTTTCGAACAAGATCAGGAAAAATGGAGGGAATGAATTTTTTTACCTTAGGGGCTTAGGGGTTTTAATACAATAGATAAGGATTATTCAGTAAAGGACACAGCAAAAATATAAAAGGATAGATAATGGGTTTTCCTACTAGACCTCTTGATGACAAGTCATCTTAGCCTAGTTTCACTAGTCTTTTTCCTTTGTTTTCAATAGGTTTTATGCACTTTCTTAAGCCATAAGTAAGCCAATTGGGTTGAAATTCATGTTTCCTTTGATTCAATCAACTATGGATAAATTGATGCATTTTCATGAGTTTTTGTGCCATAATTGCTCATATGACAAGAAGAAGAATAACTCTCATGATGATGGCATAGCTTTGATACAATTGTTGATTGATGACAGGAGGAATAAAGCTTAGAAGAAGGTTGCAAGAATGGGCTTGGAAAGAAGGAATTCACGTTTGAGCTAACGTTTGCCTCAAATGTTAACTCAAACGTGAGAAGCAGATGAAGAACACCCTGGGAAGAGCCAACGTTTGCGCCAACGTTTGCCTCAAACGTTGAGGCAAACGTTGGCTGAAGAAGAAGCAGGGGAAGGAGCCAACGTTTGCGCCAACGTTTGCCTCAAACGTGAGGTCAAACGTTGGCGCCAAAAAGAAAAGAAATAGAGCTCCTAGGCACAGCAACGTTTGAGCCAACGTTTGCCTCAAACGTGAGGTCAAATGTTGGCTACATTTTGGCAAGAAAGAGCATGGAAGAGCACCCCTGATTGATGGTTTAGATGAGCCACGTTTGCGCCAACATTTGCCTCAAACGTTGGGCCAAACGTTGGCCAAAAAGGGAGCCTGGGAAGACCCACGTTTGAGCTCACGTTTGACCTCAAACGTTGGCTCAAACGTGGATGACTGCAAGAAGGGCATCTGCATAATGCCTCACACAAGGGACGTTTAAGTCAACGTTTGAACGTGAATGGTTGATGGCCCGGTTCACAAGTGGATTTCTTCCCAACACCAAGAGCAATCAACAGAGGCTATTGTCAACCCAATTCCATCAAGACTAAAGGCCCAATTCAAGGCTTAATGATCATTTGAAGAAAGTGTATAAATAGCTTAGGATTTGAAGTTTTAAGGGAGTTTTTCTTTGGAGAGTTTTCTTGGAAAATTTTCATAGTATTCACAGTAGAGAGCTTTTGGGTCCTGAGCTATCTTGAGATTCTGAGTCTTGGGGAAGGAGAATTGAATTCTCTTCCTCTTAGTTTTCTTGTTTCAATTTCATCTACACTTGTCTTGAGTCTTGGGTGTTAAAGAATTGAGGAAATTCTATCTCAATCCCACATTGAGATCTCTCTATTTTTCTTAGTGCAACTTCTGGAAATTGAACTTGGATTTACATTTCTACATTGCTCTCTTCTTTAATTTTGCATTTGCTCTCTGAATTTGGATCTAGGAAGGCATTGAGATCTAGAATCAGTTATCTAGTCTCTTGGGTCCTGAGATCTATTGGTTTCCACTTTAATTTCCTTGTTTAATTACTACATCAAGCTTATTTTCGTTTTAGTTTTGAGATCCTGTTCAACTAATTCCATCAACTACTCTTCATTCTGTTTGCTTTTCCCTTGTTTAATTCCTGTAGATCCAATTCCCATTCCCCTTTTATTTTTCAAGTCATTTATATTTCTTGCACTTTAAGTTTCTGCAATTTACATTACTTGCACTTTAAGATTCAGCTCTTTTTCTTTTTGTTCCCTTTAATTTCCTGCAAATCGCCCACTCCCCTTTACATTCTATGCAATTTAATTTCTTTTTGTTCCCTTTAATTTCCTTCAATCCTTGTGGGATCGACCTCACTCCCGTGAGTTTTATTACTTGATGCGACCCGGTAAACTTGCCGGTGAGTTTTGTGTCAAATCGTTTTCCGCACATCAAGTTTTTGGCGCCGTTGCCGGGGATTGAAATAGATTGACAATGATTAAGTGAGGTGGTAGTTTAGATCAAGCACTTTTTCTTTATTTTTGACTAACCCACTAACTGTTTGAATTTTTGCTTAAGCTAACTAAAACTTCATTCTAGCAATAGATTGAAGTGTCACTGGTTGTGTATTTCTCTTGTTTTGTTTGTATGTCAGGTACAGGGAGAGCTACTCCTATCTTATCTGAAGCTGACCAAAGAACTCTCAGGAGATTAATAAGAGCTGAAAGAGGGAAAGGTATTGTTGGAGAGGAAGAATCTGAGGAAGAATATCACGAGATGGAAGGAGATCCATCTAATCCCAATCCACCAGGGGGAGCAGCTAACAACAACAACAATCCACCACAGAGGAGAGTTTTGGCCTCCTACACATGTGCAAATCCTAGACACTGTGGAAGCAGCATTTTAACTTCCAATGTCAATGCAAACAACTTTGAGCTAAAACCACAACTCATTACACTTGTCCAGAACAATTGTTCCTATGGAGGCAGCCCATTGGAAGATCCTAACCAGCATTTATCTACCTTCTTAAGGATTTGTGACACTGTCAAATCCAATGGCATGAATCCTGAAACTTACAATCTTCTGTTGTTCCCGTTCTCATTAAGGGACAAGGCCGCACAATGGCTTGAAACTTTTCCCCAAGGAAGTATCACTAGTTGGGATGATTTGGTGAGTAAATTTCTAGCCAAATTCTACCCACCCCAAAGGATCATCAGGCTGAAAACCGAGGTGCAGACTTTCACACAATTAGATGCCGAATCCTTGTATGAAGCATGGGAGAGGTACAAAGCCTTAATCAGAAAGTGTCCCCCAGAGATGTTCAATGAATGGGATGTGCTGCAGAATTTCTATGAAGGCCTGACATTGAAATCTCAAGAGGCATTAGATCACTCTGCTGGAGGTTCATTACAACTGATGAAAACTACTGAGGAAGCCCAGAATCTTGTGGATATGGTGGCCAACAATCAATATTTCTTTACTCATCAAAGAACCCGCCAACCATCACAGAGAAAGGGGGTACTAGAACTGGAAGGAGTGGACTCCATTTTGGCTCAAAACAAGATGATGCAAACAACAAATTCAACAACAGTTTGAACAAATGTCCAAAAGGATTGACAGCCTTCAAGTAGCAGCTGTGAACACAAGCCAACCATCAACTGTATGGGTGCAGAATGAAGAAAGCCAAGAAGAGCAACAACAGGAGCAAGTGCAGTACATGCATAACCAAAACTCTGGACAGAATGAAGTTTATGGTGATACCTATAATCCTTCCTGGAAGAATCACCCCAACCTTAGATGGGGAGATAACCATAACCATAACCAACAGCCATGGCAAAGAAACACAACCCAAAATAACCCAAGGAACAACCAACAAAACAACAACCAAAATTCATTCAGAAAACCACAAAACACTTACCCCAACTCTAACCATTATCCAACCCATAACCAAAATACCTATCATCCACCATCCACATCTCACAACCAACCACAAGCATCACCAGAATCTCAAAGAATCACTAACCTGGAAACCTTGATAGACAAAATGTGGAAACACCAAGAAATGACAGCCAAGAATCAAGAAGCTTCCATCAAGAACATGGAAAGACAAATAGGCCAGCTCTCTAAACACTTTGCAACAGAGAGACCATCAAGTTCACTACCAAGTGACACAATTCCAAATCCTAAGGAAGAGTGTAAGGCAATACAGTTAAGAAGTGGGAGAACATTGATGAGCAACAATGACACTACAAGGAAACAAGTGGAGAGCACCAAAAAGCCAACAGATATAGAGGAAGCCAATGATTAAAATATGGTGCCAAACAAGAACACAGATAACCCCAAAAGAAAAGAAGACCAGCCAATCAATATACATGTGGGAGAGGAAGAAGCACAGGAAAAGGAGAAAGCCTTCATTCGTCCGCTGCCATATCCACAGAGGTTCAACAAAGATACCAAAGATCAACACTTCCGCAAATTCCTGGAAACTTTCAAGAAGCTGGAAATTGGTGGACGAAATTGTGATCAACAATAATGGCTCTTTAGCATGTGCACAAAAATATTAACTCAGCACTTTCTTTCCACAATCTCGTTCAACTAACCATCAAGTGTACTGGGTCGTCCAAGTAATAAACCTTACGTGAGTAAGGGTCGATCCCACAGAGATTGTTGGTATGAAGCAAACTATGGTCACCTTGTAAATCTCAGTTAGGCAGATTAAATGGTTATGGGTTTCGAAAATTAATAATAAATAGAAAATAAAAAGGGATAGAAATACTTATGTAAATCAATAGTGGGGATTTCAGATAGGCATGTGGAGATGCTAGAATCCTTTCTTATCTCTACTTTCTTATTACATTCATCCAATCCTTCTTACTCCTTTCCATGGCAAGTTGTATGTAGGGCATCACCATCACCAATGGCTACTTTCAATCCTCTCAGGAAAATGGTCCTATGCGCTGTCACTGCACGGCTAATCGTCTGGAGGCATCACCCTTGTTGATAGCTACATCCCATCCTCTCAGTGAAAATGGTCCAAATGCTCTGTCACAGCACGGCTAATCATCTGTCGGTTCTCAATCAGGTTGGAGTAGAATCCATTGATTCTTTTGCGTTTGTCATCACGCCCAGCCTTCAGGAGTTTGAAGCTCGTCACAGTCATTCAATACCGGAATCCTACTCGGAATACCACAAACAAGGTTAGACTTTCCGGATCCCCATGAATGCCGCCATCTATCTAGCTTATACCACGAAGATTCTGTTGGGGAATCTAAGAGATATGCGCCCGGCCTAGAGTAGAACGGAAGTGGTTGTCAGTCACGCACGTTCATAGGTGAGAATGATGATGAGTGTCACAGATCCTCATATTCATCAAAGTGTTGTGCAACGTATATCTTGGAATAAGAATAAAAGAGAGTTGAAAAGAAAGTAATAGTAATTGTATTGAAACTTGAGGTACAGCAGAGCTCCACACCCTTAATCTATGGTGTGCAGAAACTCCACTGTTGAAAATACATAAGTGAAAGGTTCAGGCATGGCCGAATGGCCAGCCCCCCATGGTCTAACGACTAGGCGTCCAGAGATGTCTAATACACTAGTAAAAAGTCCTATTTATAATAAACTAGCTACTAGGGTTTACATGAGTAAGTAATTGATGCATAAATCCACTTCCGGGGCCCACTTGGTGTATGCTTGGGCTGAACTTGATCTATCCACGAGCTGAGGCTTTTCTTGGAGTTGAACTCCAAGTTATAACGTGTTTTGGGCGTTCAACTCCGGATCATGACGTGTTTCTGGCGTTTAACTCCAGACAGCAGCATGTACTTGGCGTTCAACGCCATGTTACGTCGTCAATTTCCGAATAAAGTATGGACTATTATATATTGCTGGAAAGCTCTGAATGTCTACTTTCCAACGCCATTGAGAGCGCACCATTTGGAGTTCTGTAGCTCCAGAAAATCCATTTCAAGTGCAGGGAGGTCAGATTCCAACAGCATCAGCAGTCCTTTTGTCAGCCTTTTTCAGAGTTTTGCTCAAATCCCTCAATTTCAGCCAGAAATTACCTGAAATCACAGAAAAACACACAAACTCATAGTAAAGTCCAGAAATCTGAATTTAACATAAAAACTAATGAAAATATCCCTAAAAGTAGCTTGAACTTACTAAAAACTACCTAAAAACAATGCCAAAAAGCATATAAATTATCCGCTCATCACAACACCAAACTTAAATTGTTGCTTGTCCCCAAGCAACTGAAAATCAATTAGGATAAAAAGAAGAGAATATACTATAAATTCCAGAATATCAATGAATATTAATTATAATTAGATGAGCGGGACTTAGAATGATTGGCATCTCACTTTTTCGCTTGAAGTTTAGAATGATTGGCTTCTCTAGGAACATAGAATTTCGGATAGTGTTATTTATTCTCCTAGTTAAGCATGTTGATTCTTGAACACAGCTACTTTTATGAGTCTTGGCCGTGGCCCTAAGCACTTTGTTTTCCAGTATTACCACCGGATACATAAATGCCACAGACACATAACTGGGTGAACCTTTTCAGATTGTGACTCAGCTTTGCTAGAGTCCCTAGTTTGAGGTGTCCAGAGCTCTTAAGCACACTCTTTTTGCTTTGGATCACGACTTTAACCACTCAGTCTCAAGCTTTTCACTTGGGCCTTCATGACACAAGCACATGGTTAGGGACAGCTTGATTTAGCCGCTTAGGCCTGGATTTGATTTCCTTGGGCCCTCCTATCCATTGATGCTCAAAGCCTTGGATCCTTTTTACCCTTGCCTTTTGGTTTTAAGGGATATTGGCTTTTTCTGCTTGCTTTTTCTTTTTCTTTCTATTTTTTTTTGCAAATTTTTTTTTCCGCAAGCCTTTGCTTTTTCACTGCTTTTTCTTGCTTCAAGAATCAATTTCATGATTTTTCAGATCATCAATAACATTTCTCTTTGTTCATCATTCATTCAAGAACCAACAGTTTTAACATTTATAAACAACAAGATCAAAAATATGCACTGTTCAATCATTCATTCAGAAAACAAAAAGTATTGTCACCACATCAATATAATTAAATTAAATTCAAGGATAATTTCGAAATCCATGTATTTCTTGTTCTTTTGAATTAAAGCATATTTCATTTAAGAGAGGTGAAGGATTAATGGATTTTATTCATAGCTTTAAGACATGGTTACTACATACTAATGATCATGAAGTAGAGACACAAAATATAGATAAACATAACATAGAAACCGAAAAACAGAAAGAAATAAGAACAAGGAATGAATCCACCTTAGTGGCATCTTCTTCTTGAAGGTCCAACAATGTCCTTAAGTTCTT
The DNA here is from genome assembly GCF_003086295.3 of Arachis hypogaea. NCBI lineage: Eukaryota > Viridiplantae > Streptophyta > Magnoliopsida > Fabales > Fabaceae > Arachis > Arachis hypogaea. Next base: position 68,927,987 of record NC_092039.1, on the reverse strand, counting down.
CTATGTCCCTTCCTTGCCTTTGTTGCTCCTCCCTCATTGCTCTTTGGTCTTCTCTTATTTCATGGAGAATGATGGAGTGCTCATGATGTTCCACCCTTAATTGTTCAACATTGTGGCTCAAATCTTCTAAGAAAGTGTTGAGTTGTTCCCAATAGTTGTTGGGAGGAAAGTGCATCCCTTGAGGCATCTCAGGGATTTCTTAATGATGAGCTTCGTCATGCATCTCTTGAGAACCGTGAAGGGTCTCTCTTGCTTGCTCCATCCTCTTCTTGGTGATGGGCTTATCCTCTTCAATGGAGATGTCTCCTTCTATGATAACTCCAGCTGAGTAACATAGATGGCAAATAAGGTGAGGAAAAGCTAGCCTTGCCATGGTGGAGGGCTTGTCGGCTATTTTGTAGATTTCATTGGAGATGACCTCATGAACTTCTACTTCCTCTCCAATCATGATGCTATAAATCATGATGGCCCGATCCACAGTAACTTCAGATCGGTTGCTAGTGGGAATGATGGAGCGTTGAATGAACTCCAACCATCCTCTAGCCACAGGCTTGAGGTCCAGTCTTCTTAGTTGAACTGGCTTGCCTTTGGAGTCTCTCTTCCATTGAGCTCCTTCCACACATATGTCCATTAGGACTTGGTCCAACCTTTGATTAAAGTTGACCCTTCTAGTGTAGGGGCGTACATCTCCTTGCATCATGGGCAAGTGGAACGCCAACCTCACATTCTCCAGACTAAAATCTAAGTATTTTCCCCGAACCATTGTGAGATAATTCTTTGGACTCGGGTTCATACTTTGATCATGGTTCCTAGTGATCCATGCATTGGCATAGAACTCTTGAACCATTAAGATTCCGACTTGTTGCATGGTGTTGGTTAGGACTTCCCAACCTCTTCTTCGGATTTCATGTCGGATCTCCGGGTACTCATTTTTCTTGAGCTTGAAAGGGACCTCAGAGATCACCTTCTTCTTTGCCACAACATCATAGAAGTGGTCTTAATGGCTCTTGGAGATGAATCTTTCCATCTCCCATGACTCGGAGGTGGAAGCTTTTGTCTTCCCTTTTCCTTTTCTAGAGGATTCTCTGGCCTTAGGTGCCATTGATGGTAGTGGAAAACAAAAAAGATTGTGCTTTGACCACACCAAACTTAAAATATTGCTCGTCCTCGAGCAAGAGAAGAAAGAAGAGAAGAAGAAGAAGAAGAAGAGAATATGGAGGAGAAGAGGAAGTGTGTATTCGTCCAAGGGGGAGAAGATTTGGTTGTGTTGAGTGAAAATGAAGTAGAATGGAAGGGTATATATAGGGAGAGGGGAGAGGGTATGTTCGGCCATTTAGGGTGGGAATGGGTGGGAAAATGTTTTTGAATTTTGGAAGGTAGGTGGGGTTTATGGGGAAGAGTGGATGGATGTGAGTGGTGAAGGGGGTGATTGGGAAGAGGGTTTGAGGTGATTGGTGAAGGGTGTTGGGAAGTGTGACATGGGGAAGAGTAAAATAGGAATAGGAGGTAAGGTGGGAATATAGTAGGTGGAGATTCTGTGGGGTCCACAGATCCTGAGGTGATCCTGTGGGGTCCACAGATCCAGAGGTGTCAAGGAATTCCATCCCTGCACCAAATAGGCATGTAAAATGCCTTTGCACACCATTCTGGCGTTTAAACGCCGAGTGGTGCACATTCTGGGCGTTCAACGCCCATGTAAAGAATGTTTCTGGCGTTGAACACCAGTTTTATGCTTGTTGCTAGCGTTCAGCGCCAGCTTTTCCTCTAGGCACATTCTTGGCGTTCAGCGCCAGAATGTTGCTTGTTTCTGGCGTTCAGCGCCAGTTTCATGCTCTATTCTGGCATTAAACGCCAGCCAGATGCTCCTTACTGGCGTTGAACGCCAGTCTGTGCTTCCTCCAGGGTGTGAATTTTTTTTTGCTGTTTTTGATTCTGTTTTTAATTTTTATATTTTTTTCGTGACTCCACATGATCATGTACCTAATAAAACACAAAATAACAATAAAATAAACATTAGATAAATAAAATTGGGTTGCCTCCCAACAAGCGCTTCTTTAATGTCAATAGCTTGACAGTGGCTCTCATGGAGCCACAAAGGTGATCAGGTCAATGTTGTATAGTCCCAACACCAAACTTAGAATTTGGATATGGGATCTTGACACCAAACTTAGAGTTTGGTTGTGGCTTCCCAACACCAAACTTAGAGTTTGACTGTGAGGGCTCTTCTTGACTCTGAACTGAGAGAAGCTCTTCATGCTTACTCTCTTTTGTCACAGAGGGATGGCCATGTGCCTTAAACACAAGGTAGTCCCCATTCAAGTGAAGGACTAATTCACCTCTGTTGACATCTATCACAGCTCTTGCTGTAGCTAGGAAAGGTCTTCCAAGGATGATGCATTCATCCTCTTCCTTCCTAGTGTCTAAGATTATGAAATCAGCAGGGATGTAAAGGCCTTCAACCTTTACTAACACGTCCTCTACTATTCCATAAGCTTGTCTTAATGACTTGTCTGCCAATTGTAATGAGAACAAGGCAGGTTGTACCTCAATGATCCCCAGCTTTTCCATTACAGAGAGTGGCATAAGATTTATCCCTGACCCTAGATCACATAGAGCTTTTTCAAAGGTCATGGTGCCTATGGTACAAGGTATTAAGAACTTGCCAGGATCTTGTTTCTTTTGAGGTAGAGTTTGCTGAATCCAAGTATCTAGTTCATTAATAAGCAAGGGAGGTTCACTTTCCCAAGTCTCATTACCAAACAACTTGGCATTCAGCTTCATGATTGCTCCTAAATATTGAGCAACTTGCTCTCCAGTCACATCTTCATCCTCTTCAGAGGAAGAATAGTCCTCAGAGCTCATGAGTGGCAGAAGGAGATTTAATGGAATCTCTATGGTCTCTATATGAGCCTCAGATTCCTTTGGATCCTTAATAGAAAATTCATTCTTGCTTGAGGGACGTCCTAGGAGGTCTTCCTCACTAGGATTTTCGTCCTCCTCCTCCCTTTTGCACTCTCCTTTTGGATTTTCTTCTGTATTGCTTGGGAGAATACTGGGAGGAGTTTCACTGACTTTCTTACTCAGCTGGCCCACTTGTGCCTCCAGATTTCTAATGGAAGACCTTGTTTCACTCATGAAACTGAAAGTGGCCTTTGACAGATCAGAGACTAAATTGGCTAAATTAGAAGTGTTTTGTTCAGAATTCTCTGGTTGTTGCTGAGAAGATGATGGAAAAGGCTTGCTATTGCTTAGCCTATTGCGTCCACCATTGTTAAAGCCTTGTTGAGGCTTTTGTTGATCCTTCCATGAGAAATTTGGATGATTTCTCCATGATGGATTATAGGTGTTTCCATAAGGTTCACCCATGTAATTAACCTCTGCCATGGCAGGGTTCTCAGGATCATAAGCTTCTTCAGAAGCTGCCTCTTTAGTACTGTTGGATGCATTTTGCCATCCATTCAGACTTTGAGAGATCATGTTGACTTGTTGAGTCAACATTTTGTTCTAAGCCAAAATAGCATTCAGAGCATCAATTTCAAGAACTCCCTTCCTCTGAGGTGTCCCATTATTCATGGAATTCCTCTCAGAAGTGTACATGAATTGGTTATTTGCAACCATGTCAATGAGTTCTTGAGCTTCTGCAGGTGTTTTCTTTAGGTGAATGGATCCACCTGCAGAATGGTCCAATGACATTTTCGAAAACTCAGATAAACCATAATAGAATATATCTAATATGGTCCATTCTGAAAACATGTCAGATGGACACCTTTTGGTCAACTGCTTGTACCTTTCCCAATCTTCATAGAGGGATTCACCATCTTTTTGTTTGAAGGTTTGAACATCCACTCTAAGCTTGCTCAGCTTTTGAGGAGGAAAGAATTTATCCAGGAAGGCAGTGACCAGCTTATCCCAGGAGTCCAGGCTATCCTTGGGTTGTGAATCCAACCATATTCTAGCTCTGTCTCTTACAGCAAAGGGGAAAAGCATGAGTCTGTAGACCTCAGGATCAACTCCATTCGTCTTTACAGTCTCACAGATCTGCAAGAACTCAGTTAAAAACTGATAAGGATCTTCAGATGGAAGTCCATAAAACTTGCAATTTTGTTGCATTAAGGCAACTAGCTGAGGTTTCAGCTCAAAATTATTGGCTCCAATGGCAGGAATGGAGATGCTTCTTCCATCAAATTTGGACGTTGGCTTAGTGAAGTTACCAAGCATTCTCCTTGCATTATTATTATATTTTGGCTGCCATCTCCTTCTCTTGTTCTAATATTTCTGAAAGGTTACCTTTAGATTGTTGTAACTTAGCTTCTCTTAATTTTCTCTTCAAAGTTCTTTCGGGTTCTGGATCAATTTCAACAAGAGTGCCTTTTTCCTTGTTCCTGCTCATATGAAAGATAAAAAAACAAGAAAAGAAGAGGAATCCTCTATGTCACAGTATAGAGATTCCTTTATGTTAGTAGAAGAAGAAAGGGGAGAAGAGTGAAGGAGAATAAGTTCGGATTTTTAGATGAAGAGAGGTGAAGAGAAGTGTTAGTAAATAAATAATTAAATAGAATAAGAAAAGAGAGGGAGAATTTCGAAAATAATTTTGAAAAAGAGGTTAGTGATTTTCGAAAATTAAAGATAAGATAAGATTAAAATTAAAATTTAAAACAATTAGTTAATTAAAAAGAATTTTTGAAAAAGAAATGAGATGTTTTCGAAAATTAGAGAGGGAAGAGTAGTTAGGTGGTTTTGAAAAAGATAAGAAACAAACAAAAAGTCAAAGAGTTAGTTGAAAAAGATATTAAAATCAAATTTGAAAAGATAAGAAGATAAGAGGTTTAGATAAGATATTTTGAAATCAAATTTTGAAAAAGATAAAATTTTTGAAAAAGATAAGATAAAAGATAAAAAGATTTAATTTTTAAATTTAAAATTACTTACTTCACTAACAAGAAACTACAAGATAAGATTCTAGAACTTAAAGATTGAACCTTTCTTAACAAGAAAGTAACAAACTTCAAATTTTTGAATCAATCACATTAATTATTAGTGAGTTTTCGAAAATGTGATATAAAGATAAGGAAAATATTTTGAAAATAATTTGAAAAAGTGATGACAAGTCATCATATACCCATTTTTCAAGCTAATTTCACTTGTTTTATTAGTCTTTATGCACTTTCTTGCATCCTAAGTAAGAGATTTGGAATGAAAATGCATAACTTCTTTAAATCAAGCAACTACCATTAAATTGATGCTAACTCATGAGGTTTAAGCTAATTTTAATTGAATTTTAATTGATTTATAAGCCTTGTGAATTTAGTGATACTTTGAGTAGTTGTTTTGGTTTATTATAGGTGAAGAAAAGAAGAAAAGAGGAAGCGTGGCTTAAGGAAGCGTGGCCCAAGGAGAAAAAGGCGTGGCGCATAAAGGAGGAGTGCAAGCATTGCCCTCCACAAGGGAACACTGCCCTCTAGGAGGGCAACATAAGGAAACGAGTCTTGAGAGGCAACACTGCCCTGCCCACGACGAGGGCAGAGCACAAATTGATGCCATGGATCAAGGGGGACAAAAACATTGCCCTGCCCTCCTCAAGGGCAGTATCGGGCTCACCAAAGGAAGAAATTCAAAGAAAAAGTTCACCATTGCTTGCCATAAGGATCGAACACGGAACCATGAGGAAACAAGAAACTAAGCCTTACTTTGGTGCCAAAAAAATCAAGGAAAAGAGGTAGCGTGCGCGTCACCCAAGGATCGAACACAGAGCTTCAACCTTGGCACATTGCCCTGCCCTCCACAAGGGCAGGGCAGCATTTTGGTGATGCACACACACGCACCATTCTGGCGCACCAAGGGAAGGCTCGGCAGCATCATTCTGGCGCACAGGCATCACTCGGCAGCACCAGCAGCACGCACAGGCATCATTCTGGCGCACCAAAAAGTTCTGCCCTGCCCTCCGCGAGGGCAGGGCAGCATCCTGCACGCACCAACGCACCACACGCACGCACCATGGGCCAGATGCACAATTTTCTGCCCTGCCCTCCACAAGGGCAGGGCAGCCTCTTGGGAGCTATTTTCTTCATGGGCTAAAATTGGATTAAAAATCCAATAAAATTCATTTCTTCACCAAATCAAAAGCCCATCCAAATTCCAAAATCCAAGAATAGAAAGTGTATAAATAGGAGATAGTTTGATGTAATTAGGACCTTTTTCTTGATTTTTGAGTTTTGAACTTTTCTTTGGAGCTTTGAATCCTTTTCTTTTATTTTTGACTTCTGAACCTTATCTTGGAGATTTCAGAGAATTAGGGAGGAGAATTGATCTCTCTTCTTCCTCGTTCTTGCTTGGGCAATTTTTACTTTTCTTGTTTTGAGTTTTGAGTGTGAAGAATTGAGGAAATTCTGTCTCAATCTCCATTCAAAATCTCTTTAATTCCTCTTCTGCATAATTGAGTTGATTTTCATTTCCTTTACTGCTTCTTCTTCAATTTCTTGTTAATTGCTTTGTGAACTTGGATCTGGGAAGGCAATTGAGATCTAGACTTTGCTATCTAGTCTTTTAGGTCCTGAGATCCCATTTTTCCTTTTTGGTTCTTCTGTGAACCCCTGCTGCAATTAAATTTCATTTCCTGTTTGAATTCTATTTACTCCCAATTCATCTTCTGCTTTATTAATTGTTGCAATTCACTTTCCCTTGATGAAATTCTGAATTCCCAATCCTCAACTCCCATTTCCATTCAAGCAATTTACATTTCTTGCATTTTAAGTTACTGCAATTTACATTTCTTGCCCTTTAAGTTTCAGTCATTTAATTTCTTGTTCTTTAAGATTCAGCACCTTTACTTTCCGTTCTTTTTAATTTCTGCAATTCACCCATCTCCCTTTACATTTCCTGCTATTTACTTACTGTTGGCTACAAAATCACTCAACCAATACTTGATTCACTTGACTAAATCAACCACTAAACTAAAATTGCTCAATCCTTCAATCCCTGTGGGATCGACCTCACTCTTGTGAGTTATTACTACTTGATGCGACCCGGTACACTTGCCGGTGAGTTATGTGTGTTGGAATTTCATTTTTCCACAAAAACAACATCAACGGGATTGAAATCGATTGACAATGATTAAGTGAAGTGGAGATCTAGATCAAGCACTTTTTCTTTTCTGTTGTTTTAATTTTGGCTAACACACTAACTATTTGACTTTTTGCTTAAACTAACTAAAACTTCATTCTAGATATAGATTGAAGTTTCATTGGTTTTCTGGATCTGTGTGTTTATTGTTGTGTGTTTGTATGTCAGGTACAGGAAGATCTTCCCCTATCCTCTCTGAAATTGACCAAAGAACTCTTCGAAGAATAAGAAGAGCTGAAAGAGGGAAGAACGTTGTTGGAGAGGAAGAATCTGAGGAGGAATTCCAAGAAATGGAAGGAGATCCATCAAATCTCAACCAACCAGGAGGAGGGGCCAACAATAACCCACAACAAAGAAGAGTCCTGGCTTCATACACATTTGCAAATGCTAGACACTGTGGAAGTAGCATTCTTACTCCTAATGTCAATGCAAACAATTTTGAACTAAAGCCACAACTCATCACTTTGGTCCAAAACAACTGCTCTTTTGGAGGAGGGCCATTGGAGGACCCAAATCAACACTTATCTACCTTCTTGAGGATTTGTGATACTGTGAAAACTAATGGTGTGCCTCCTGACAGCTACAAGTTGTTGCTCTTTCCATTTTCTCTCAGAGACAAAGCCACTCAATGGCTAGAGACATTTCCAAAGGAGGGCATCAACACTTGGGATGACTTGGTGAGCAAGTTTCTTGCCAAATTTTACCCCCCTCAAAGGATCATAAGATTGAAGACTGAGGTGCAGACATTCACTCAAATAGAGGCTGAAAATTTATATGAAACATGGGAAAGATATAAGGCACTATTGAGGAAATGTCCACCAGAGATGTTCACTGAGTGGGATAAGCTGCAGAACTTCTATGAGGGACTTACTCTGAAGGCTCAAGAAGCACTTGATCATTCGGCTGGAGGCTCATTACAACTCATGAAAACTACAGAGGAAGCTCAAAATCTCATTGATATGGTGGCCAACAACCAATATTTCTTTGCTCACCAAAGGCAACGCCAACCATCACAAAGGAGAGGAGTAATGGAGTTGGAAGGAGTGGATTCAATCTTAGCTCAAAACAAAATGATGCAGCAGCAGATTCAGCAACAATTTGAGCAAATGGCCAAAAGGATTGATGGCCTTCAAGTTGCATTAGTGAGTGCCACAAACCAACCATCAACTACTTGGGGGCAAAATGAAGAAATCCAAGAGGAGCAACAACAAGAGCAAGTCCAATACATGCACAACCAAAATCCTGGAACTAATGAAGTCTATGGAGATACTTACAATCCTTCTTGGAAGAACCATCCCAACCTCAAATGGGGAGACAACCACAATCAAATTCAGCAGCCATGGCAAAGGAACTCAACTCAAAACAATTGGAAAAACACAAACAACAACCAGCCAAACACTAACCAAAACACATACAGAAAACCACAAAACACTTATCCCAACTCTAACCATTATCCACCCAATAACCACCCAACTAACCAAAACACCTATCATCATCCATCAACACCCCAAAACCAACCAATCTTACAAGACTCTCAGAGGATTACTAATCTAGAGATGCTCATGGAGAAGATGATGAAGAACCAAGAATTGACAACAAAGAACCAGGAAGCTTCCATGAAGAACTTGGAGAGGCAGATTGGGCAAATCTCCAAACAAATTTCTGTTGAAAAACCATCAAGCTCACTACCAAGTGACACCATTCCTAATCCAAAAGAGGAATGCAAGGCAATACAGTTGAGGAGTGGAAAAATACTGCTGAAAGATGAAGAAGCCACCAAGAAGCCCAAGGAAAGTGACAAGAAACAAGTTGAAAAAGAGGCAGCCAATGACAAAGATGCAACAGCAAGCAAGTACTCTCAGAATCAACCTCAAGAGAAAGAAAATAGACCACAAAACGTGAAGAATGGAAAGCAGATCATGGAAGAACCGATTCCAAGACAACTTCAAGGGGAGAAAAGTTTGACACCTCCATTGCCTTATCCCCAAAGATTCCACAAAGAGACAAAAGATCAACATTTCCACAAATTCCTTGAGACTTTCAAGAAGTTGGAAATCAACATACCGCTGGCTGAGGCATTAGAGCAAATGCCTCTGTATGCCAAGTTCTTAAAGGAACTCATCAACAAGAAAAGATACTGGAATGAAAAGGAGACGGTAATGCTCAGTGAAGAATGTAGCGCTGTGTTACAAAAAGGAATCCCACCAAAGCTTAAAGATCCAGGGAGTTTTGTAGTATCATGCACCATAGGCAATTTAACTTTGGACAAAGCTCTCTGTGATCTTGGAGCTAGCATCAACTTAATGCCCCTGTCCATGATGAGGAAGCTTGCTATAGAAGAACTCAAACCCACCAGGATGTCACTAATCATGGCAGATAGATCAATCAAGACACCCAATGGAATTGTGGAAAATCTGTTAGTGAAGGTTGGGAAGTTTATCTTTCCTGTGGATTTTGTAATTTTGGACACCGACGAGGATGGAAACAATTCAATAATCTTGGGAAGACCGTTTCTAGCAACTGCAAGAGCCATTATAGATGTGGAAAAAGGAAAAATGATCTTCAGAGTACACAATGAGCAAATAATCATAAATGTTTTCAAGTCAATGCAACACATTCCTGAGCAAGAAGATTACTTGAGGGTGGATATGATAGAAAGCCTGGTGGAAGAAATATTAGACACTAATCAGCATGAGCAAGAAGGAGAAATTAATCAAGAGACAGCAAGGGAACACGCAGCTGAGATCTCTATTGACAAGGAGGAGAACCCAAGCAAGAAGAAAGAGATGCATAAACAAGAACTGAAGCCATTACCTACTCATCTCAAATATGCATTCCTAGGCACATCAGAGAGCTTCCCAGTGATCATCAATTCATCCCTGACAAAAAAAGAAGAAGGAGAGCTTCTTGATGTACTCAGAGCTCACAAGGATGCTTTAGGATGGACCATCGATGATTTGAAAGGCATTAGCCCAACAATATGTATGCATAAAATCCTCTTGGAGGACAATTTCAAAGCAGTAGTTCAACCTCAGAGAAGGTTAAATCCTGCGATGAAGGAAGTTGTCCAGAAAGAAGTAATGAAATTGTGGAATGTTGGGATAATATATCCTATCTCTGATAGTCCATGGATAAGCCCAGTCAGAGAGCTTGATGTTGTTTTTGTGGAAAAATGAATTTCCAACACACATAACTCACCGGCAAGTGTACCGGGTCGCATCAAGTAGTAATAACTCACAAGAGTGAGGTCGATCCCACAGGGATTGAAAGATTGAGCAATTTTAGTTTAGTGGTTGATTTAGTCAAGCGAATCAAGTATTGGTTGAGTGATTTTGTAGCCAACAGTAAGTAAATAGCAGGAAATGTAAAGGGAGAGGGGTGAATTACAGAAATTAAAAAGAACGGAAAGTAAAGGTGCTGAATCTTAAAGAACAAGAAATTAAATGACTGAAACTTAAAGGGCAAGAAATGTAAATTGCAGTAACTTAAAATGCAAGAAATGTAAATTGCTTGAATGGAAATGGGAGTTGAGGATTGGGAATTCAGAATTTCAGCAAGGGAAAGTGAATTGCAATAATTAATAAAGCAGAAGATGAATTGGGAGTAAATAGAATTCAAACAGGAAATGAAATTTAATTGCAGCAGGGGTTCACAGAAGAACCAAAAAGGAAAAATGGGATCTCAAGACCTAAGAGACTAGATAGCAAAGTCTAGATCTCAATTGCCTTCCCAGATCCAAGTTCACAAAGCAATTAACAAGAAATTGAAGAAGAAGCAGTAAAGGAAATGAAAATCAACTCAATTATGCAGAAGAGGAATTAAAGAGATTTTGAATGGAGATTGAGACAGAATTTCCTCAATTCTTCACACCCAAAACTCAAAACAAGAAAAGTAAAAATTGCCCAAGCAAGAACGAGGAAGAAGAGAGATCAATTCTCCTCCCTAATTCTCTGAAATCTCCAAGATAAGGTTCAGAAGTCAAAAATAAAAGAAAAGGATTCAAAGCTCCAAAGAAAAGTTCAAAACTCAAAAATCAAGAAAAAGGTCCTAATTACATCAAACTATCTCCTATTTATACACTTTTTATTCTTGGATTTTGGAATTTGGATGGGCTTTTGATTTGGTGAAGAAATGAATTTTATTGAATTTTTAATCCAATTTTAGCCCATGAAGAAAATAGCTCCCAGGAGGCTGCCCTGTCCTTGTGGAGGGCAGGGCAGAAAATTGTGCATCTGGCCCATGGTGCATGCATGTGGTGCGTTGGTGCGTGCAGGATGCTGCCCTGCCCTCGCGGAGGGCAGGGCAGAACTTTTTGGTGCGCCAGAATGATGCCTGTGCATGTTGCTGGTGCTGCCGAGTGATGCCTGTGCGCCAGAATGATGCTGTCGAGCCTTCCCTTGGTGCGCCAGAATGGTGCGTGTGTGTGCATCACCAAAATGCTGCCCTGCCCTTGTGTAGGGTAGGGCAATGTGCCAAGGTTGAAGCTCCGTGTTCGATCCTTGGGTGACACGCACGCTACCTCTTTTCCTTGATTTTCTTGGCACCAAAGTAAGGCTTAGTTTCTTGTTTCCTCATGGTTCTGTGTTCGATCCTTGTGGCAAGCAATGGTGAACTTTTTCTTTGAATTTCTTCCTTTGGTGAGCCCGATACTGCCCTTGAGGAGGGCAGGGCAATGTTTTTGTCCCCCTTGATCCATGGCATCAATTTGTGCTCTGCCCTCGTCGTGGGCAGGGCAGTGTTGCCTCTCAAGACTCGTTTCCTTATGTTACCCTCCTAGAGGGCAGTGTGCCCTTGTGGAGGGCAATGCTTGCACTCCTCCTTTATGCGCCACGCCTTTTTCTCCTTGGGCCACACTTCCTTAAGCCACGCTTCCTCTTTTCTTCTTTTCTTCACCTATAATAAACCAAAACAACTACTCAAAGTATCACTAAATTCACAAGGCTTATAAATCAATTAAAATTCAATTAAAATTAGCTTAAACCTCATGAGTTAGCATCAATTTAATGGTAGTTGCTTGATCTAAAGAAGTTATGCATTTTCACTCCAAATCACTTACTTAGGATGTAAGAAAGTGCATAAAGACTAATAAAACAAGTAAAATTAGCTTGAAAAATGGGTATATGATGACTTGTCATCAAAAAGAATTTTTGAAATTTTCGAAAATAAAAAAAATGAAAAAGATATAATTTTTGAAAAAGATTTTAGAAAGATAAGATTTTTAAAATTGAAAATTTTGACTTGACTTGTAAGAAACAACTAATTTTTAAAAATTTTTGACCAAGTCAACCCAAAATTTCAAAAATTTGGAGGAAAATAAGGAAAAGATATTTTTTTGATTTTTTTGAATTTTTTAATGATGAGAGAGAAAAACAACAAAAATGACTCACAACATGAAAATTATGAATCAAAACTCATGATGCATGCAAGAACACTATGAATGTCAAGATGAACACCAAAAACACTTTGAAGATCATGATGAACATCAAGAAAACATTTTTGAAAAATTTTTTATGCAAAGAAAACATGCAAGACACCAAACTTAGAATTCTTTAATGCATGGACTCTAACGAAAAAAAATGCATATGAAAAACAACAAACAACACAAAACAAGAAAACATCAAGATCAAACAAGAGGACTTACCAAGAACAACTTGAAGATCATGAAGAACACTATGAATGCATGGAGTTTTCGAAAAATGCAAGAAAAATTTTTAAAGCATGCAATTGACACCAAACTTAAAAATTGACTCAAGACTCAAACAAGAAACACAAAATATTTTTGAGTTTTATGATTTTATTAATTTTTTTGGATTTTTGTATATAATTTTCGAAAACAAAGTTTAAAAAAAACGAAAAGAAAAGAAAATTTTGAAAAAGATTTTTGAAAAATTTTTGAAAAGAAAATTACTTAATATGAGCAACAAGATGAACCGTCAGTTGTCTAAACTCGAACAATCCCCGGCAACGGCGCCAAAAACTTGGTGGACGAAATTGTGATCAACAATAATGGCTCTTTAGCATGTGCATAAAAACATTAACTCAGCACTTTCTTTCCACAATCTCGTTCAACTAACCAGCAAGTGTACTGGGTCGTCCAAGTAATAAACCTTACGTGAGTAAGGGTCGATCCCACAGAGATTGTTGGTATGAAGCAAACTATGGTCACCTTGTAAATCTCAGTTAGGCAGATTAAATGGTTATGGGTTTCAAAAATTAATAATAAATAGAAAATAAAAAGGGATAGAAATACTTATGTAAATCAATAGTGGGGATTTCAGATAGGCATGTGGAGATGCTAGAATCCTTTCTTATCTCTACTTTCTTATTACATTCATCCAATCTTTCTTACTCCTTTCCATGGCAAGCTGTATGTAGGGCATCACCATCATCAATGGCTACTTTCAATCCTCTCGGGAAAATGGTCCTATGCGCTGTCACAGCACGGCTAATCATCTGTCGGTTCTCAATCAGGTTGGAGTAGAATCCATTGATTCTTTTGCGTTTGTCATCATGCCCAGCCTTCAGGAGTTTGAAGCTCGTCACAGTCATTCAATACCGGAATCCTACTCGGAATACCACAGACAAGGTTAGACTTTCCGGATTCCCGGGATCCTACTCGGAATACCACAGACAAGGTTAGACTTTCCGGATCCTCATGAATGCCGCCATCTATCTAGCTTATACCACGAAGATTCTGTTGGGAAATCTAAGAGATATGCGCCCGGCCTAGAGTAGAACGGAAGTGGTTGTCAGTCACGCACGTTCATAGGTGAGAATGATGATGAGTGTCACGGATATCTTGGAATAAGAATAAAAGAGAGTTGAATAGAAAGTAATAGTAATTGTATTGAAACTTGAGGTACAGCAGAGCTCCACACCCTTAATCTATGGTGTGCAGAAACTCCACAGTTGAAAATACATAAGTGAAAGGTTTAGGTATGGCCGAATGGCCAGCCCCCATGGTCTAAGGACTAGGCGTCCAGAGATGTCTAATACACTAGTAAAAAGTCCTATTTATAATAAACTAGCTACTAGGGTTTACATGAGTAAGTAATTGATGCATAAATCCACTTCCGGGGCCCACTTGGTGTATGCTTGGGCTGAGCTTGATCTATCCATGAGCTGAGGCTTTTCTTGGAGTTGAACTCCAAGTTATAACGTGTTTTGGGCGTTCAACTCCGGATCATGACGTGTTTCTGGCGTTTAACTCCAGACAACAGCATGTACTTGGCGTTCAACGCCAAGTTACATCGTCAATTTCTGAATAAAGTATGGACTATTATATATTGCTGGAGAGCTCTGGATGTTTACTTTCCAACGCCGTTGAGATCCCACCATTTGGAGTTCTGTAGCTCCAGAAAATCTATTTCGAGTGCAGGGAGGTCAGATTCCAACAACATCAGCAGTCCTTTTGTCAGCCTTTTTCAGAGTTTTGCTCAAATCCCTCAATTTCAGCTAGAAATTACCTAAAATCACAGAAAAACACACAAACTCATAGTAAAGTCCAGAAATGTGAATTTAACATAAAAACTAATGAAAACATCCCTAAAAGTAGCTTGAACTTACTAAAAACTACCTAAAAACAATGCCAAAAAGCGTATAAATTATCCGCTCATCAGAAATCAACATTCCCCTGGCTGAGGCATTGGAGCAGATGCCCCTATATACCAAGTTCTTGAAGGAACTCATTAACAAGAAAAGAAGCTGGTTGGAGAAGGAAACTATACTTCTCACTGAAGAATGTAGCGTGGTGCTTCAAAAGGGGATCCCACCAAAACTTAAAGATCCAGGAAGTTTTGTAGTTGCTTGCACCATAGGCAAAATGACATTAGACAAGGCTCTTTGTGATCTTGGAGCTAGTATCAACCTAATGCCCCTGTCTATGATGAGGAAGCTTGCTATAGAAGAACTCAAACCCACCAGGATGTCACTAGTCATGGCTGATAGATCGATCAAGACACCCAATGGAATTGTGGAAAATTTGTTAGTGAAACTTGGGGAGTTTATCTTCCCTGCAGACTTTGTAATTTTGGACACCGAAGAGGAAGGAAACAATTCAATCATCTTGGGAAGGCCATTTTTAGCAACCCCAAGAGCTATAATTGATGTGGAAAAAGGGGAAATGATCTTCAGAGTAGACAATGAGCAAATGGTCATAAATGTCTTCAAGTCAATGCAGCACCCCCCTGCACAAGAGGAGTACTTAAGGGTGGACATGATAGAAAACCTGGTAGAAGAAATGTTAGAAGCCAATCATCATGAACAAGAAGAGGAAGGTGGTTAAGAGACAACAAAGGAGCAGGCAGCTGAAATTTCTACTAACCAAAAGGCGAAGCTAGAAAAGAAAGAAGAATCGCAAAAACAAGAACTGAAGCCATTACCAAACCATCTCAAATATGCATTCCTTGGCACATCAGAGAGTTTCCCAGTGATCATCAATTCATCCCTAACAAAAAGGGAAGAAGAAGAACTTATTGATGTACTCAAAGCCCACAAGGATGCACTAGGATGGACCATTGACGACCTGAAAGGCATCAACCCTGCAGTATGTATGCATAAGATCCTTTTGGAGGACAATTCCAAACCAGTGGTTCAACCCCAGAGAAGGATAAATCCCACTATGAAAGAAGTCATCCAAAAGGAAGTGGTGAAGTTGTTGAATGCAGGGATAATCTATCCTATCTCTGATAGCTCATGGATAAGCCCAGTCCAAGTGGTACCAAAGAAGGGTGGAATGACAGTCATTGTTAATGAAAAGAATGAACTCATTCCCACAAGAACTGTAACAGGATGGAGAATGTGCATTGATTACAGGAGGCTGAATGATGCCACCCACAAGGACCATTTTCCTCTTCCCTTTATTGATCAAATGCTTGAAAGATTAGCTGGCCATGCTTACTATTGCTTCCTTGACGGCTACTCCGGGTATAATCAGATAGTGGTGGATCCAAAAGACCAGGAAAAGACCTCGTTCACATGCCCATTTGGAGTTTTTGCCTATTGAAGAATGCCATTCGGGTTATGCAATGCCCCAGCCACTTTTCAAAGGTGTATGCTTGCAATTTTTTTAGATATGGTCGAAAAGTTCTTAGAGGTCTTCATGGATGACTTTTCTATTTTTGGTGATAATTTCAATGCTTGCTTGCAACATCTAACTCTTAGTCTTGAAACGGTGCCAAGAAACTAATTTGGTTTTGAACTGGGAGAAGTGCCATTTTATGGTACGTGAGGGGATTGTTCTTGGTCACAAAGTTTCAAGAAAAGGGATAGAAGTTGACAAGGCAAAAGTGGAAATCATAGGGAAGCTCCCTCCACCAACTAATGTGAAATCTGTTAGAAGTTTCTTGGGGCATGCAGGATTTTATAGAAGGTTTATCAAGGATTTTTCTAAAATAGCTAAACCTTTGAGTAATCTGCTTATGATTGATACTCCTTTTGTTTTTGATGAAAATTGCCAGCATGCCTTTGAAACTTTAAAAAACAGACTCACAACAGCACCAATCATCACACCCCCAGATTGGGAACTACCTTTTGAACTCATGTGTGATACAAGTGACATTGCAATTGGTGCTGTGCTTGGACAAAAGAATGGAAACTTGCATCATGTCATATATTATGCAAGTAAAGTGTTGAATGAGGCTCAAAAAAATTACACCACAACAGAGAAGGAATTGTTAGCTGTAGTTTATGCATTTGATAAGTTTAGATCATACTTGATAGGATCCAAAATTGTGGTTTATACTGATCATGCTGCCATTAAGTATTTAATGTCAAAACAGGATGCTAAACCAAGACTTATCAGGTGGATATTACTCTTACAAGAATTTGATATTGAAATAAAGGATAGGAAGGGCACTGAAAACCAAGTTGCTGATCATTTATCAAGACTACCACAAGAAACAATTCAAGAAGCCTCACAGCCTGTGAATGAAAGCTTCCCAGATGAACATCTACTACAGATTCAACAAGAACCTTGGTTTGCTGACATAGCAAACTACAAAGTAGGGAGGAAGATACCTCAAGAATTATCTAAGCAACAAGTGAAGAAGTTAATCAATGAAGCAAGGAAGTTCTTGTGGGATGAACCTTTCCTGTTCAAGAGATGCTCTGATGGAGTAATTAGGAGATGTGTCCCTGAGAGTGAAATAAGAAATATACTGTGGCTTTGTCATGGCTCAGCCTATGGTGGACATTTTGGCCCAGAAAGAACAGCTGCAAAGATACTACACAGTGGGTTCTATTGGCCAACTATCTTCAAAGATGCTAGAGAATTTGTTCACCAATGCAATGAATGCCAGAGAACAGGAGGCTTGACGAGAAGGAATGAGATGCCTCAAAACTTCATTCTGGAAGTGGAATTATTTGATCTATGGGGTATTGATTTCATGGGACCTTTCCCCCCTTCCTATTCTTTCAGATATATTTTGGTGGCAGTAGAATACGTCTCAAAGTGGGTGGAAGCCATAGCCACAACCACCTGTGATGCACAAATTGTCCTTCAATTCCTTAAGAAGCATATTTTCACTAGATATGGAGTTCCCAAGGGTCTTGTGAGTGACGGTGGTAGCCATTTTTGCAACAAACAGATTGAGAAGCTCCTCCGAAAATATGGAGTGATTTATAAAGTAGCCACGCCATATCACCCCCAGACCAATGGACAGGCTGAATTAGCAAATCGGGAATTGAAGAAGATCTTGGAAAAGACAGTAGGAAGTTCAAGAAAAGATTGGGCTCGGAAGCTGGAGGATGCACTCTGGGCATACAGGACAGCTTTCAAAACTCCCATTGGGAAGTCACCCTTTCAGCTATTATATGGCAAATCATGTCACCTCCCTGTGGAGCTTGAACACAAAGCTTTTTGGGCTACTAAACCTTGACTCTGAAGCAGCAGGTGAGAAAAGGTTGTTGCAGCTAAATGAGCTAGATGAATTTAGGCTAGAAGCCTATGAAAGTGACAAGATATACAAGGAAAAAGCCAAGAGGTCGCATGACAAGAAGGTCATGAAGAAAGAATTCAAATCTGGGCAGCAAGTACTTTTGTACAACTCACGACTCAAGATATTCCCTGGCAAGCTTAAATCTAAGTGGACTGGTCCATATTTGGTCACCAAGATTTTCCCTTATGGGAGTATTGAATTGCTAGATGAAGCAACAAAGAGTCAATTCACAGCAAATGGTCACAGAGCAAAGCTGTACTTAGGAGGACATTGGGACAAGGAAAAAGAGGTTCAGAACTTACAACTTCCTTGAAGCAAAAATGAAGAATGTCAAGCTAGTGACATTAAAAGAGCGCTTGTTGGGAGGCAACCCAACCTGAGGTAGTTCTTTCCTTTCAATGCTAGTTCAATAAAAAGATTAAGTGGATTCACCTGTAGTGCAAAGAGATAAGTTTGGTGTTGCACACCAAAACAATTTAAAGGAGAATGAAGGATTTTAAGTTTGGTGTTCCACCAAAAATCTAATTTAAAAACACATTCTCACCTTCTGCATAAAGGGTTGCTAGCTCCAAGCAATCAGATGAATCATTTAATCATTGTCTGCTTCTACTTTGTAGTTTTATTACTTTTAGCTAAGACACTAGGAATTCACATATGATCAACTCGATGCATCAGAAGCAGTGGCAAGGGACTAAGTTTAAGTAAGTTCAAAAGCCTACAAGAAGGTCCTACACACTAACTAGTTACCTAAGGGCTTGAGAAACAAGTAACTTCCATTAACTCTGCAGGGATTCAAACACTTTCTCGGGAGGGCTTCACACCATTAGTTGAGAGTAAGAAGAAGAAGCCACCAAAAGGTTGTATTGTCACTTAACTCCATCAGCATGCAATTTTTCTAAATTTGAAGTTTGAATATGCCCATCTTAGCAGTAACTGTTAGTTCAGTAACTATGTATCTTGAATATTATTGTCAATAAGAATGCTAGTCTAAGTATACTTGTTTGTTTACTCTCACTTAACTAATGCATGCTTTGTCCCCTAAGTCTTTTCAATTCAATAAAAGAAATGTTTGAAACATGAAGTAAGATGGTTCATTGCTAGCTAGAAGTCAAATAATAGTAAGTGGTGGCATGTATGTGTGATTGTGTGGTAAATCACTTTTAGTGCATAAAAGGAATAGACTGTTTTCTTTTTAAGTAGAAAGTAGTTCACTGTCTATGAATCTCAAAAAAAAAAGTTCTTGGTTGAAAAGAAAAACAAAAAAAAAAGAAAAGAAAAAGCCAAAAGTGGCAACAGAACAAGAAAAAAAAGGGAAACAAAGCTAGACACCAATAGCTTGAACCTTAGAATATATGCCTATGGTGTCTTTGTACTAGGATCTGCTTGGATTATTAAGTTCTTTGGAGTGCATCAACACTTGGTAACTTGGGTTAACTAACCCGGGATTATCAACTGAAAGTCCACTATCAAGAACAACCTAGCTACAAGACATTTAGTAACCCAAAGAGGTGTTGGGCATCAATGTTCTAAGAAGGCATGTGAGCCAAGTGTCTAAAGTGAATAATGTGTCAAGCATAAATAAAGAAAAGAGCTTGTTACACATGACACTGAACTAAAGTTTAAAATTTTTTTTTTCAGTAAACAAGGACAAAGGAATAATGAGAGGTCATAGCAGTGTGTTGCTTGATGCTTAGAGGAAACTATCTAGGCCTACATGTCAATAAGAAGTGAGTAGTTACATATCTGCATAAAACCCCATGAGCTACCAATAATACTCTGCTAACATGAGCATTCTCTTCCTTTTTCATTCTTTCTTCTTATTAATTATGTTCTTGCTTGGGGACAAGCAAGTTTTAAGTTTGTTGTTGTGATGACAAGTCATCTTAGCCTAGTTTCACTAGTCTTTTTCCTTTGTTTTCAATAGGTTTTATGCACTTTCTTAAGCCATAAGTAAGCCAATTGGGTTGAAATTCATGTTTCCTTTGATTCAATCAACCATGGATAAATTGATGCATTTTCATGAGTTTTTGTGCCATAATTGCTCTTATGACAAGAAGAAGAATAACTCTCATGATGATGGCATAGCTTTGATACAATTGTTGATTGATGACAGAAGGAATAAAGCTTGGAAGAAGGTTGTAAGAATGGGCTTGGATCGATGTGCCAGTGAGGGCGCTGGGCTGCC
The DNA here is from genome assembly GCF_003086295.3 of Arachis hypogaea. Taxonomy (NCBI): domain Eukaryota; kingdom Viridiplantae; phylum Streptophyta; class Magnoliopsida; order Fabales; family Fabaceae; genus Arachis; species Arachis hypogaea. Next base: position 68,907,746 of record NC_092039.1, on the reverse strand, counting down.
TTAGGGAGGTGGATTGTAAGGTCCCACATCGTTTGGGGAGGAGAACAAAACATACCTTATAAGGGTGTGGATACCTCTCGCTATCATGACGCGTTTTGACGAGTGAGTGTGGGGGACTTCGGCTATCATCCCTATCGTAAAAGGCAAAATCGTGAGGCCTCTTGTGCCAAATCAGACAATATCGTTCAAACGGATGGTCTGGGCTGTTACAGATGGTATTAGAGCCGGAGGCCAGATCGATGTGTCAGCGAGGGTGCCGGGCTGCCTTAGGGTGGTGGATTGTAAGGTCCCACATCGTTTGGGGAGGAAAATGAAGTATGCCTTATAAGGGTGTGGATACCTCTCCCTAACATGATGCATTTTGACGAGTGAGTGTGGGGGGTTTCGGCTATCATTTCTATCATTAAAGGCAAAACCGTGAGGCCTTGTGTGCCAAAGTGGACAATATCGTGCTAGCAGATGGTTTGGGCTATTACAAATGGTATCAGAGCTGGAGCCCGGATTGATGTGCCAGCGAGGGCGTTGGGCTCCCTTAGGGGAGTAGATTGTAAGGTTCCACATCAGTTGGGGAGGGGAACGAAGCTTGCCATATAAGTTTGTGGATACCTCTCCCTAGCATGACGCGTTTTGACGAGCGAGTGTGGGGGGCTTCGGCTATCATCCCTATCGTCAAAGAAAAAACCGTGAGGCGTTGTGTGCCAAAGCAGACAATATTGTGCTAGCGGGTGGTCTGGGCCATTATAGATTAAGGTCCCACATCAGTTGGGGAGGGGAACGAAGCATACCTTATAAGGGTGTAGATACCTCTCGCTAGTATGCTGCGTTTTCACGAGTAAGTGTGGGGGGCTTCGGCTATCATCCCTATCGTAAAAGGCAAAACCGTGAGACCTTGAGTGCCAAAGCGGACAATATTGTGCTAGCGGGTGGTCTGGGCTGTTACAGATGGTATTAGAGCCGGAGCCCGGATCGATGTTCCAGCTAGGGTGCTGGGCTCCCTTAGGGGATGGATTGTAAGGTCCCGCGTCATTTGGGGAGGAGAACGAAGCATGCCTTATAAGGGTGTGGATACGTCTCCTTAGAATGACCCGTTTTGACGAGTGAGTGTGGTGGGTTTCGGCTATCATCCCTATCGTCAAAGGCAAAACCGTGAGGTCTTGTGTGCCAAAGCGGACAATATCGTGTTAGCGGATGGTCTGGGCTGTTACAGATAGTATCAGAGACAGAGCCCGGATCGATGTGCCAGCGAGGGTGCTGGGCTCCCTTAGGGGGGTGGATTGTAAGGTCCCATATCGGTTGGAGAGGGGAACGAAGCATGCCTTATAAGGGTGTTGATACCTCTCCCTAGCATGACGCGTTTTAACGAGTGAGTGTGGGAGGTTTCGGCTATCATCCCTATCGTCCAAGGCAAAACTGTGAGGCCTTGTGTGCCAAAGCGGACAATATCGTGCTAGTGGGTGGTCTGGGCTGTTATAGATTGTAAGGTCCCACATTTGTTTGGGAGGGGAACGAAGCATGCCTTATAAGGGTGTGGATACCTCTTCCTAGCATGACGCGTTTTGACGAGTGAGTGTGGGGGCTTCGGTTATCATCCCTATCGTTAAAGGCAAAACCATGAGGCCTTGTGTGTCAAAGCGGACAATATCGTGCTAGAGGTTTGTCTGGGCTGTTACAGATGGAATTAGAGCCGTAACCCCGATTGATGTGCCAGGGAGGGCGCTGGACTCCCTTAGGGGGGTGGATTGTAAGGTCCCACATCGGTTGGGGAGGAGAACGAAGCATGCCTTATAAGGGTGTAGATACTGATGCATGGAAACTTGTCTCTCAACAAATTTTCCTTCGGCAAGTATACCGAATTATCGTCAAGTAAAAACTCACTATAGAGTGAGGTCAAATCCCACAAGGATTGATTGGTCAAGCAACTTTAGTTAGAAGAATATGCTAGTTGAGCTAAACAGAATTTAGATTGAGACGCAGAAATTTAAATGACTAGAAAGTAAATAGCAGAAATTAAAATGCCGAATCTTAAATGGGGAATTGGGGTAATGCTCATAAAAGTAAATGACAGAAATTAAAGAGAATGGGTAAGATCAGAAATGGGGGAATCATTGGGTTTAGGAGATGTTGCAATTCTCCGGATCAAGTTCATTCTCATCTCTTCCTCAATCAATGCATTCATTGATCTCCTTGGTAATCTTAAGTGATTGAATCCCAATTCCTTGGTAATTCAATCTCTCAAATCTTGATCAATAGCCAATTCCTTGGTCAATTGCTCATGAGAAGAGATGAAGTATGGTCACTGATTATACCACATACATTTCCCAATTCAAGTATTGAAAGGATTATAGTCACATATCCATCCCAACCCAAATTGGTCCAGCATGAGAAAGCAATTCTAGCATGATCTCTTCCTTCCTCTTCCAAGGTTCCGAAGAGATCCGATTATGGAGAGTTTCTTTTCCAAGATAACTAACCACTTGAATTAAGATTGAAAGCTTTCTAGTAAAATCAAGAGAAAAGATAGAAGAAGAAGAATGAAAATTAATATTGATCCATCAAATTACAGCAGAGCTCCCTAACCCAATGAAAGGGGTTTAGTTGTTCATAGCTCTAGGAATAAAAAATGGCAGAAAAGAAGAATCCATGATAAAAGTACAGAAAAGTAAATATGCAGAGAGTAGTTCTCCAAATGCCAAAAGTTCCTAGCTAGTTCAAAACTACTCCTATATATACTACTCTTCATGATCTTCTAGTGATTTCTTCAAGTCTTGGATGTGGGCTTTGGACTTTGAGTTGAAGCAATTCTCATCTTTAGTGGGCCCAACTTGCAAAGAAATATGAATTAGGCTCAAGCACTTAGTGAGATTAATCGTGGAATACATTTCTGGGTTCGAGAACGTTAGTGGTATTCACCTCTTCCACTAACGTTCCACCCTCATATGCCCACGTTATTCTCTACGTTAGAAGTCTTAATGTGACTTCTAACGTTCCTTCTCAATTCTTGGCCAACGTTAATGGGACTCACTTTTCCCATTAACGTTGGCTTGTGCCCCTTTTTCACAAACGTTAATGGGAATTACTTTTCCCATTAACGTTGCTTGCCCTTTGCCTTCCACGTTAGGTCTTATGTTAGCTTAGCTAACGTAGCTCTTAACGTGGGCACCTATCACCTTCGAGAGCGTTAGTGACACTCACCTTTGTCACTAATGCTCTATTTTCCTTAATCCCCTACGTTAGAGTCCACGTTAACTAAGTTAACGTGGCTCTTAACGTAGTAATGAAGCCATCTTCCAACGTTACTGACAAAAGTGAGTGTCACTAACGTTGGTTCCTTGAACCCCACTCCATGTTAACTTTCACGTTAACAATCTTAACGTGAGAGTTAACGTAGGCAATGAAAATGATTCAACGTTAGTGAAAAAAGTGAGTGTCACTAACGTTGGCATTGTTGATCCTTGTCCACGTTAGAGTTCACGTTAACTTAGTTAACGTGACTCTTAACGTGGGGCATTGCCTAGTTTCCCAACGTTAGTGGTGTTCACTTTTACCACTAACATTGAGGAGAAACGTTATTGGAGTTCACGTTTCTCATTAACGTGGAGTCCTTCTTTCCTTCTACGTTAAGTACCACGTTAACTTAGTTAACGTGGCTCTTAACGTAGGCTATGAAATGGCTTCGCAAGCGTTATTGGTGATCACTTTTCTCATTAACGTTGCAAGTCAATTGCCATCCCACGTTCACGTTAACTAAGTTAACGTGAATGCTAACGTGATTCTTCCATGCTTCATTTGTCCTGAAATCAAGCAATTAAAGTGCGTCAAAGCTCTAGCCAAAATCATGAGATCATGCATCACTAAAATATCATGTAATTCTAGCAAAAATCTCATGAAATCATGCAAAATTCATAATAGTTGCTTGAATGAAGGTGTAAGTGTATTTTCACCCAAAACTTGCCTTGTTTACTAGGAAAAATGCATGAAACTATCCTAAAACAGTAAAGAAAAGGTCAGTGAAACTGGCCTAGATGCCCTGGCATCAGATACCTCTCCCTAGCATGACGCGTTTTGACGAGTGAGTGTGGGGGGCTTCGGCTATCATCTCGATCGTCAAAGGCAAAACCGTGAGCCCATGTGTGCCAAAGCGGATAATTTTGTGCTAGCGGGTGGTATGGGCTGTTACACTAACAACATCCAATAAACAACAAAAAAGTAATAAATTTTAAATTTTTAAAATTAATTTATTCTTAATTTGTGAACAAGTCCAACAACAAAAAAGTTAAGGGTCCGGGTGTAGTATTATTCGGTGAATACGAAATAAATTTTTTTTGCAAAATTTAAAATTTAGTTTTTTATTTAAAGTAGAAAAATAAAATTAAATCCTGCAATATCTTGTAAACAACAAATTTGTAAATTTATTATTTTTTTATTTTTAATCTAAATAAAATAAATTTGTATTCTAACATTAGAAAAATAAAAGTTCTAACAATATTCAATAAATAAAAAAATAAAAAATTTTACATTTTTCAAATAAATTTATTCTTAATTTGTGAACAAGTCGAGCAACAAAAAGTCAACAGTCCGGGTGTAGCATTATCTGGTACATAAAAAATAAAAAAGATATTTTCAGAAAAACTTAAAATTCTTAAAAAATAATTTTTTTATTTTTTATTTTATAAATTATAAAATTTAATTTTTTATTTAAAGTAAAAAAATAAATTATATCCAGTAATATCTAGTAAATAACAAATTTGTAAATTTTTTATTTTTTATTTTTAATCTGAATAAAACAAATTTTTATTCTAAGAGTATAAAAATAAAAAAATCTAACAACATTCAATAAATAAAAAATAAAAAGTTTTTAATTTTTAAAATTAATTTATTCTTAATTTGTGTACAACTCCAACAACAAAAAAGTTAAAGGTCCGGGTGTAGCATTATTCGGTGAATAAAAAAATAAAATTATATTTTTAGAAGAATTTAAAATTTTAAAAAATTAAATTTTTTTTTATTTTTTATTTTTTAAATTATATAATTTAATATTTTTTTATCTAAAGTAGAAAAATAAAATAAAATCCAGCAATATCTAGTAAACAACAAATTTATAAATTTATTATTTTTTATTTTTAATGTAAATAAAATAAATTTTTATTCTAACAGTAGAAAAATAAAAAATTCTAACAATATTTCACAAATAAAAAAATAAAAAAATTTTAATTTTTAAAATTAATTTATTCTTAATTTGTGAACAAGTCCAACAACAAAAAATTAAGAGTTTGGATGAAGTATTATTCGGTGAATAAAAAAAAATAAAAATTTTTTATAAAAATTTAAAATTTTAAAAAGTTAACATTTTTTATTTTTGATTTTTTAAATTATAAAATTGAATTTTTTGTTTAACGTAGAAAATTAAAATAAAATTAAGTAATATCTAGTAAACAACAAATTTGTAAATTTATGATTTTTTATTTTTAATCTAAATAAAATAATTTTTATTCTAACAGTAGAAAAATAAAAAGTTCTAACAATATTCAATTAAAAAAAAATTATAAATTATAAATTTTTTAAACTAATTTATTCTTAATTTGTGAATAAGTCCAACAACAAAAAAGTCAACGGTTGGGGTGTAGCATTATGCGGTGAATAAAAAATAAAAAATAATTTTAGAAAAATTTAAAATTTTAAAAAATAAATTTTTTATTTTTTATTTTTTAAATTATAAAATTTAGTTTTTTATTTAGAGTTAAAAAATAAAATAAAATCTAGAAATATCTAGTAAACAACAAATTTGTATATTTATCATTTTATTAATTTTCAATCTACAAAAATAATTTCTTCTTCTAAAAGTAGAAAAATGAAAAATTCCAACAATATCCTATAAACAATAAAAGTAAAAAATTTTAAATTTTTAAAATTAATTTATTCTTAATTTGTGAACAAGTCCAAAAATAAAAAAGTTAAGAGTCCGGGTGTAGTATTATTCGATGAATAAAAAATAAAAAAATTTTGAAAATTTTAAGATTTTAAAAAATTAATATTTTTATTTTTAATTTTTTTAAATTATAAAATTTAGTTTTTTATTTAAAGTAGAAAAATAAATTAAATCCTGTAATATCTTGTAAACAACAAATTTGTAAATTTTTTTATTTTTTATTTTTAATCTAAATAAATTAATTTTTATTCTATCATTAGAAAAATAAAATGTTCAAAAAATATTCAATAAATAAAAAAATTAAAAATTTTACGTTTTTCAAATTAATTTATTCTTAATTTGTGTACAAGTCGAGCAACAAAAAAGTCAACGATTCGGGTGTATCATTATCCGTTGAATAAAAAATAAAAAAGATATTTTTATAAAAACTTAAAATTTTAAAAAAATAATATTTTTATTTTTGATGTCATAAATTATAAAATTTAATTTTTTATTCAAAGTAAAAAAATTAAATTAAATCCAGCAATATCTGGTAAACAACAAATTTATAAATTTATTATTTTTTATTTTTAATCTGAATAAAATAAATTTTTATTCTAATAGTAGAAAAATAAAAAATTCTAATAATATTCAATAAACAAAAAATAAAAAAATTTAGTTTTTAAAATTAATTTATTCTTAATTTGTGAATAGGTCTAGCAACAAAAATGTCAACGGTCCGGGTGTAGCAATTATCCGGTAAATCAAAAAAGAAAAAAATACTTTTAGGAAAAATTAAAATTTTTAAAATTTTAATTTTTATTTTTAACTTTTTAAATTATATAATTTAGTTTTTTATTTAAAGTAGAAAAATAAAATAAAATCCAGCAAAATCTAGTAAATAACAGATTTGTAAATTTATTATTTTTTATTTTTAATCTAAATAAAATAAATTTTTATTCTAACAGTAGAAAAATAAAAAATTATAACAATATTCAATAAATAAAATAAAAAAAATTTTAATTTTTAAAATTAATTTATCTTAATTTGTGAACAAGTCTAAGAACAAAAAAGTTAAGGGTTCGGATGTAGTATTATTCGATGAATAAAAAAATAAAAAATATTTTAAAAAAATTTTAAATTTTAAAAAGTTAAATTTTTTATTTTTGATTTTTTAAATTATAAAATTTAATTTTTTATGTAAAGTAGAAAAATGAAATAATTTTTTTATATAAATTTATTATTTTTTATTTTTAATCGAAATAAAATAAATTTTTATTCTAACAGTAGAAAAATAAAAAATTCTAACAATACTTAATAAATAAAAAAATTATAGATTATAGCTTTTTCAAATTAATTTATTCTTAATTTGTGAACAAGTCCAACAACAAATAAGTCAACGGTTCTAGTGTAGCAGTATGCGGTGAATAAAAAATAATAAAATATTTTCAGAAAATTTTAAAATTTTAAAAAATAAATTTTTTATCTTTGATTTTTTAAATTATAAAATTTAATTTTTTTATTTAAGGTCGAAAAATAAAATAAAATCCAACAAGATCTAGTAAACAACGAATTTGTGAATTTATTATTTTTGCATTTTTAATCTAAAAAAAATTATTCTAACAGTAGAAAAATGAAAAATTCCAACAATATCCATAAAGAAAAAAAATAAAAGTATTACTTCTCTGTGATTGTGCTGTTTGGCTCGTTTGTATGTTGGTTTGAATCCCTTACTTGTGCTGTTAGTTCACGGATGTATTGAGGTGAGATTTTGTGGTTGAAATATGATTATGTGGCTGAGAGATGGTTAGTATGACTAATTTTGTGATTAAAATCTGTTTTGAGTTTAGAAATTTAAAGAAAAGTAATTATTTATCTGAAGTAGAAATAAAATTATTTTCAAAGGTTTAACAAAATAGTTTTACTAAGTAAGTTAATTATTTGCAATAAATTCATTACTTTTATGGCATTTCCATTCCCTACTGAGAACGTGTGGTTTGTTCTCACCCCAAAATATTCTACCCTTTCAGTGACAGGTTTGAAGATTCAGTATGAAGCTGCGGACAATTAGTAGATTTACTTGTGATACCTGTTGTTTTTATAGAGTTCCCTCGTCCCTGTTGTGTTAGCTTTTATTTTGTCCAGAGGGATAGGTATTGTCTTCAAATTTTATATTGAATTTATTTGTATAACATTTATTATTGTTAATAATTGTGTGATTTTAATTATTAAAAATAATTTTCTAGTATTTTCTTATAAACTTTTGTTGTCTTGCCTTACCATCTCATGATTAAATCATGTTATCTTTTGCATCGAAGCTCTCTTGTTACTTTTGCTTACAACCACACTTTTACCCTTGTATCTTTATGTTATATGACTATTAAAATATTTGAAAGTTGTATATATGTATATATGCTGAGATATTTTTGTTTCTTCTTTAAATGTATTTAAAAAAATGAAGTGATATAAAATATCTTTTGTTTTGTATCAATTTTCGAGAACGAAAATTTTTGTATAATGGGTGGAATATAACACCCCGAATTCTTGAAAAATTAAATAATGATATATTATTTTATTTAAAGAATATTATTTTTCTAAAAATAATTAAATTAAATTTTATGATAATTTAAGTTTAAAATATATTACAATTTTTAAATTATTTTATTATTATAATAAGATATTTCAAAATATATATATATATATATATATATATATATATATATATATAAAAGAATTATTATTATTATTATTATTATTATTAATAATGTTTAAAAGAAAAAGAAGAAGTGGCCGAAGCCATTTAGAGCAAAAGAAAGAAAATGAAGCATAGCTTATATTTATATATACATATATATATAACCAATGCCACTAAATCACCATTTATTATATTCATTACCTTAGTTCCATATATATATAACCGTGAGCCTTTAAGGGAATCAAAGAAAAGAGATTGAAACGTGGCTCATATGCATATATCTACACATATATAACAATGACACCTCACCATCCTCACTAATTAAAATCTCTACCTATATCCTTTCATTAATTCATTATTGCCACGGACAGGGAGAAGAAAGAAAGGCCGAGAGAGAGACCATGGGTGAGGGAGGAACGATGACTCTCTTTGATCTTTTGACTTTAATTTATTGAGATCCGTAACTCTAATAAAAAATTTAATCCGATAAAAGTGTTCGTATCCTCTTCCTCTATATGTTGGCGTTATTTTTGTCCGGTAGAAGTCGATGGTGACGTAGCTCTCCTGCCCTTTGAGTTCGGCCAACTGGAGTTCTAGGAGGCACAGATGATTTCTGACGCTTTCCTCTTCAGCAGCTCGTTCAAAAAATTTTTCCGAAACTTTCGTTGATTTTAATTTCATACGGAGGTAGGGAGTTTTGTTTTAAAAATTACAAGTTTTTAATTTAAGAATACCAAAAAATTTATTGAGTAATTGCAAATAATTTACACATTTTTTGTGTATCTAATTGATGAGAATTGGTTGTAATTATGAGCGTTGGTCAATTTGGTTTTGCTTGTTAAATTGAAATATGATTTGAGTTTATGAACTGGATTTGAGTTGAGACTGTGTTTGATGCTGGAATTTATGGTTATGAAAGTTAATGGTAATTGATTTTGGAATTAGTATGATGATGAATAGGTGCTGATGAAAGACCGGTAAGAATATGCAATAATGTGATTTTGGTTAGTATTAAATGTTAAACGAGTATGGTCGGAGGGATTTGTAAAGTCTGAATGAAGAAATGATTTTCTTTTAATTTCAAAAGCAAAAGATTTGAAACGGGCTAATTTTATTGAAATAGAAAGAGGCTTAACTTTAAAGAAAATGATTTGATTCTATTTGATATTTTAAACGGTGTGAATATTAAAAATGATTTGTTACTTGAAAATATTTTGAAAAGGGTTTGAAAGGTGGTTAGGTTGGGACCCTTGAAGGGTGGCAAAATCCGAATTTTAAAGGAATTGCTGCCAAATTTTTATAAAACTCTAAGACTTTATTTAAAGTGTTATTTAAAAGAAAATTTAATTTAAGAATATTACTTGTTTTCGATTTATTATGAAAAGAGTTTTGTTTTCAAATCGATTTATTAAGAAAAGTATGATGTTTTAAACTCAATCTTTTGAGAAGGGATTTTGCTTTAAGTTATGTTTTGAGTTCAGTTTGATAAGAAAGAAAAGAAGAGGAAGAACGAAAAGTAAAGGAAAGAAAGACAATTAAAGGAATATCTGCCACAGGAGTGCAGAGAACAAAGATTAAAGGAATATATGAATTAATGAAATGACTGCCACAGGAGAGCAGATGTGATATTGTTTAGGCCTTAGTGCCAAATGTAAAGTGGGGACGCCCACATACTGAGAACTGTTTTCTAGATGTACGCTTATTGATTTGGAAAGTCACACTGTATGCGGCCTAGCCGTACGACTTAAAGTCACACTGTATGCAGCTTAGTCGTATGACTTATAAGCACACTGTATGCATCTGGAAAGCCATATCTGGGACTTGTACCCGGGTAATGTCGGGAGTGGGCAGGTAACCAACACATGAGCTTGATGACAAGTCATCATATACCCATTTTTCAAGCTAATTTCACTTGTTTTATTAGTCTTTATGCACTTTCTTGCATCCTAAGTAAGTGATTTGGAGTGAAAATGCATAACTTCTTTAAATCAAGCAACCACCATGAAATTAATGTTAACTCATGAGGTTTAAGCAAATTTTAATTGAATTTTAATTGATTTATAAGCCTTGTGAATTTAGTGATACTTGGAGTGGTTGTTTTGGTTTATTGTAGGTGAAGAAAAGAATAAAAGAGAAAAGCGTGGCCTAAGAAAGCGTGACCAAAGGAGAAGAAAACGTGGTCAAAGGAAGGAGAAGTGTGCCGCATGAAAAGAGGGGAGGCAAGCATTGCCCTCCACAAGGGCACACTACCCTCTAGGAGGGCAACATAAGAGAACAAAGCAAAAAAGGCAACTCTGCACTGCCCACTACAAGGGCAGAGCACAAATCTGTGCCTTGGAATCAAGAAGAAGAAAATGTTGCCCTGCCCTCCACAAGGGCAGTATCGGGCTCACAAGGGGAGAAAATCAAAAGAAAATGTCTCCCAATGCTTGTCATAAGAGTTGAACACGGGACCATGAGGGAGCAAGGAACTAGGCTCCATTATGGTGCCAAGAAAGCCAAGAAATTGAATAAGCATGTGTTTCTGACAGGATTCGAACGCGGGACTTCAGTTTGGAAACACTGCCCTGCCCTCCGCGAGGGCAGGGCAGCATTTTGTTGGTGCACAACTCTGGCGCACCAAGGCACCCTTCTGGCGCACCGCAGCATCATCTGGCAGCACCAGCAGCGCACCACGGCACATTTCTGGCGCACCAATTTTTTCTGCCCTGCCCTCCGCGAGGGCAGGGCAGCATCCTGCGCACCACAGCATCATCCGCCCGCACCATGCACGCACCAAGCACCAAATCCTGCCCTGCCCTCCGCAAGGGCAGGGCAGCCTCCTGGAAGCTATCATTTTTGGGCTAAAAATTGAATTAAAAATCCAATTTAATTCATTTCTTCACCAAATCAAAAGCCCATCCAAATCCAAAAATCTAAGAATAGAAAGTGTATAAATAGGAGCTAGTTTGATGTAATTAGGGACCTTTTAACCTTTTACTTGACTTTTGAATTTTGCACTTTCTTTGAGCTTTGAATTTTTGTAACTTTTCTTGAGAGACTTGACCGAGATACTAGAGAATTGGGGAGGAGAATTGATCTCTCTTCTTCCTCGTTCTTGCTTGGGCATTTTTTAATTTTCTTGTTTTGAGTCTTGGGTGTTAAGAATTGAGGAAATTCTGTCTCAATCTCCACTCAAGAGCTCTTTAATTTCTTTTCTGCATAATTGAATTCATTTACATTCTCTTTACTGCTTCTTCTTCAATTTCTTGTCAATTGCTTTGAGAACTTGGATCTAGGAAGGCAATTGAGATCTAGGCTCTGCTACCTAGTCTCTTGAGTCCTGAGGTCCCAATTTCCTTTTGGTTCTTCTGTGAACCCTGCTGCACTTCACTTTCAATTTCTGTTTGAGTTTTCATTACTTCCGATTCAATTTCTGCTTTATTAATTGTGGCAATTCAATTTCTCTTTGTTTAGATTCTGCAATCCCAGTCCTCAATTCCCTTTTCCATTCAAGCAATTTACATTTCTTGTAATTTAAGTTACTGCAATTTACATTTCTTGCACTTTAAGTTTCAGTCATTTAATTTCTTGTTCTTTAATATTCAGCACTTTTACTTTCCTGTCTTTTAATTTACTGCAATTCTCCCCTCTCCCTTTACATTCCAAGCAATTTAGCTTCTGTTAAAGAAAAACCACTCAACCAATACTTGATTCGCTTGACTAAATCAACCACTAAACTAAAATTGCTCAATCCTTCAATCCCTGTGGGATCGACCTCACTCATGTGAGTTATTATTACTTGATGCGACCCGGTACACTTGCCGGTGAGTTTTGTGTTGGATCGTTTTCCACACATCAAGTTTTTGGCGCCGTTGCCGGGGATTGAAATAGATTGACAATGATTAAGTAAAGTGGAGATCTAGATCAAGCATTTTTTCCTTTTTTTTGTTATTTTAATTTTGACTAACACACTAACTGTTTGAATTTTTGCTTAAACTAACTAAAACTTCATTCTAGCTACAGATTGAAGTTTCATTGGTTTTCTGGGTCTGTGTGTTTATTGTTGTGTGTTTGTATGTTAGGTACAGGAAGATCTTCCCCTGTCCTCTCTGAAATTGACCAAAGAACTCTTCGAAGAATAAGAAGAGCCGAAAGAGGGAAGAACGTTATTGGAGAGGAAGAATCTGAGGAGGAATTCCAAGAAATGGAAGGAGATCTAAATCAACCAGGAGAAGGGGCCAACAATAACCAACAACAACGAAGAGTCCTGGCTTCATATACATTTGCAAATGCTAGACACTGTGGAAGTAGCATTCTTACTCCTAATGTCAATGCAAACAATTTTGAACTAAAACCACAACTCATCACTTTGGTTCAAAACAACTGTTCTTTTGGAGGAGGGCCATTGGAGGATCCAAATCAACACTTATCTACCTTCTTGAGGATTTGTGATACTGTGAAAACCAATGGTGTGCCTCCTGACAGCTACAAGTTGTTGCTCTTCCCATTTTCTCTCAGAGACAAAGCTACTCAATGGCTAGAGACATTTCCAAAGGAAAGTATCAACACGTGGGATGACTTGGTAAGCAAGTTCCTTGCTAAATTTTATCCCCCTCAAAGAATCCTAAGATTGAAGACTGAGGTGCAGACATTCACTCAAATGGAGGCTGAAAACATATATGAAGCATGGGAAAGATATAAGGCTCTATTGAGGAAATGTCCACCAGAGATGTTCACTGAGTGGGACAAGTTGCAGAACTTCTATGAGGGACTCACTCTTAAGGCTCAAGAAGCACTTGATCATTCAGCTGGAGGGTCTTTGCAACTCATGAAAACTACAGAGGAAGCTCAAAACCTCATTGATATGGTGGCCAATAACCAATATTTCTTTGCTCATCAAAGACAACGCCAACCATCACAAAGAAGAGGAGTAATGGAGTTGGAAGGAGTGGATTCAATTCTAGCTCAGAACAAGATAATGCAGCAGCAGATTCAACAACAGTTTGAGCAAATGGCCAAAAGGATTGATGGCTTGCAAGTTGCATCAGTGAGTGCCACAAGTCAACCACCAACTACTTGGGTGCAAAGTGAAGAAACTCAAGAGGATCAACAGCAAGAGCAAGTCCAGTACATGCACAACCAAAATCCTGGAACAAATGAAGTCTATGGTGATACTTACAATCCATCTTGGAAGAACCACCCCAACCTCAGATGGGGAGACAACCATAATCAAAACCAACAACCATGGCAAAAAAACTCAAGTCAGAACAATTGGAAAAGCACAAACCACAACCCCCAGCCAAACACTAACCAAAATACATACAGAAAACCACAAAATAATTACCCCAACTCTAATCATTATCCACCTAATAACCACCCAACAAACCAAAACACCTATCATCATCCATCAACAACCCAAAACCAACCAATTTCACAAGAATCCCAGAGGATCATTAATCTAGAGTTGCTCATGGAGAAAATGATGAAGAACCAAGAATTGACAACAAAGAACCAAGAAGCTTCCATGAAGAACTTAGAAAGGCAAATTGGACAAATCTCCAAACAGATTTCTGTTGAAAAACCATCAAGCTCACTGCCAAGTGACACCATTCCCAACCCAAAGGAAGAATGCAAGGTCGTGCAACTGCGAAGTGGAAAAATGTTAGTGGATGGTAACCAAGGAGCAACCAAGAATAATGACAATGAGCCAACAAAGAATGAAGAAGCCATCAACAAGGACATGTTAAGCAAGAATGTCCCAGAAAAACTCATAGAGGAAAACAACGAACCACAGAATCTGAAGAAAGGAAAGCAGATCATGGAAGAACCAAATCCAAAACAACATCAAGTGGAGAAGAGCTCAACACCACCACTACCGTATCCACAAAGATTCCACAAAGAGACAAAAGATCAGCATTTCCACAAATTTCTTGAGACTTTCAAGAAGCTGGAAATCAACATACCTTTAGCTGAGGCATTGGAGCAAATGCCTCTGTATGCCAAGTTCTTGAAGGAGCTCATCAACAAGAAGAGAAGTTGGAATGAAAAGGAGACTGTAATGCTTAGTGAAGAATGCAGTGCTCTCATTAAAAAGGGACTCCCTCCCAAGCTTGAAGATCCTGGAGGTTTCTTCCTACCCTGTACTATTGGAAACCTATTCATCAACAATGGGATGTGTGATCTAGGAGCAAGCATAAATCTAATCCCATCTTCTTTAGTGAAAAAGCTTGGCATAGAGGAGGTGAAACCAATACAGATGTCTTTGGAGTTGGTGGACCAATCAGTAATATATCCTAAAGGGCTGATTGAGAACCTTTTAGTTAAGGTCGACAAGTTCATTTATCCTACAGATTTTGTGATCCTGGATTCTTCAGAAAATGGAAATGACTCCATAATACTTGGTCGACCATTTTTGGCCACTGCTAGAGCCATTGTGGATATAGAGCAGGGAGAGTTAACCCTCAGGATGCATGAGGAGAGCATCATCTTGAAAGTCTCTTTCCAGAATTACAAAGGAATGAAGAAACAAGCAAAACAAGTGGTGACTTCCTTCCAAAGCAAGCAACCGACAAGGCAGTAGAACAGAAAAACAAGCAGATGCAAGAAGAAAAAGGAATTCAAAAGGAAGCAGGGGTGATAAATAAAAAGGAAGGTATCACAACCCAAGTCACTGTCAAGAAAGAAAAATCAACAAGAAAGAAAAAGATGAAGAGCAAAAATAAGGCTCACAAAGGGTGGAAGAACAAGAAAATTCCAACTGAGGGATTTTCCAAAGGTGACAAAGTACAATTAGTATATCAACAGCTAGGAACAGAAGATTATTACACTGTCAACCAAGTACTGTCTCTTGAGCATATGGAAATTGAGCATCAAGGCACACAGAGAAAGCTTACAGTGAGAGGTGACAAGTTGAGACATCACCAACATCAACCACCCTAAAGGGAGTTCAATGTCAAGCTAGTGACAATAAAAGAGCGCTTCATGGGAGGCAACCCATGATTTAAGATTTCTGTCTTCTTTTTCATTTAATATGCTATGATTCCTCTGAGTATGATTTTGAACTTTCATGCCTGATAAATGCATACATTGTTTTGAAGCACATGTCAAACTTCTAAGTTTGGTGTACCTTAAGGCACACCCAAGTTCATTTTTCAAAAAAAAAAGGGATTATTCTTAGAACATATGCATAATTCTTTTGATGAAGCATATGACCAAACACTAAGTTTGGTGTCTGCATGTGTAACAATGTTCAGAAGATCATTTCCCTATTTATGGAATCAAAACCATACAGAAAGGGATCATGCATCAAGTTTTTATCATAAAATACATCAATTGTGAAGAATGGTTTGCATTGATAAGCCGTCCCCTCAACAAGAGATAAGTTTGGTGTTCACCAACTTTCAGCATTTTCATTTAGGGACACAATTGATCACAAAAAAAAATTTAAATAACAGTTAAACAAAACAGAAATTTTTTTTTTCTTTATTTACAAGTCAATAGCTAACGTTTATATTAATATCTAAGACTAGCTGTTTTGGTTTATATAGATCTCGACAACAGCAAGGAGGGGCCACGGCTAGGACAAGCTTAGAGAGGAATAGTCACATGTGCCTAGGGAGATGTGCCCCTTGGGAAGCAGAACATGCATGCATGCATCATTGAACGCCTAAATGCATGCAGCCAATGGGAGGAGGATCCTCGTCAAAGCCTAAACAATGCATGCAGACCGTCCATCCCAGGAACCCCTTAGATGAACAACTCAATCTCAACCCTTCATGAGCACCAACGAGCTCTTTCTTCATTCATTGTGGTTTTGTTGGAAAGCTTGAAGAATCTGCCTATTAATAGTCGTAGCACTACACGGTTTACACACTCATTCAAGCTACCTTCATATGAAAATCATAATCCCCTTTACTCCTAAAGCCAACATAATTCCCTTGTCTCACAACAGAACCGAACCAAAACTCTTCCCAAACACAACACATACTTCTTCTTTTCTCACTTTTCCTTTCTTTTCACCTCAAATCTAATGGCCTCTTCAAGTTCAAAAAGAAGGCCGGGAAAGGAACCTATGGGAGCCGAACCTCCATCATTTGATGCAAACAAATTTAGATCCCAATTCCATGAAGGGAGATATCATAGGTTCATGAAGACAAAGAATATTCATCACACCATGGGAGAAGTTAGATATGCACAAAGAATGGAGAATGATGAAGACATGCAAGCAAGGTTGGAGTACTTGACCCACAATTTGCCAACGCTCAATCCTGAGATCAAGCCATTTGAGCAATGCCCTGAATTTTTAGCCAAGCAACAGGCAAGATCTCATCAATATACTGAGGCAACTTTTAAAAGATTGGAAGACGTTGGGCTCTCAGGACTCTTAGATTCTGTTTGGGGTAGAAGATGTCCTAGTGAAGAGATCCGAGATTATTCCAAGACAGGGAAGAGAAAGAAGAAAAAGGGAGAATCAAGCAGCAGCCACGACCATTAGAAGGTGGCAAAGTTCTTTCATATTTCCTCTTTCATGTCTCTAATAAGGAGATGCATATCTGAAACATGATATGCCTCCATCATCTATTTCTTTTTACTTCATGCAATTGCTGTTCTTTGTTTTCATTTTTAGTTATTTAATAAATAGCTAGAGAAATGCTAAATCTGCATAATGCTTGTTATTCATCACTTAGCTTAAAATTTTGTCTTGTTTCCCACATGCTTAAATAAAAGAGATTTGTTTGAATTGAAAAGTGAAATATCCAATGTTGCATAAGTAAGAAGGGGAGTTAGTGGTGGTATATGTGTTTGATTAAATGCATAACTCATGAAATAATTGTTGCATAATATCATTCTCATTCAAATGTGAGTTAGCTTGCTGTTACAAAGATTCTTATCAATAATGAAAAAAGCCCTTGGGAACAAAAACAGAAAGAAAAGGAGGAAGAAAAGCCAAAATGGCAAGAAAAACAAAGAATAAAGGTTGGACACAATAGCTTGGACCCTAGGACATATGCCTGTGGTGTTCTTGTACTAAGATATGCTTGGATGAGTAAATTCTAAGGGGTATTTTAAAACCCGGTCACTTAGATCAACTGATTTGGGATGGCCAATTGAAAGTCCACAATAAAGAGCAACTTAGATACAGAACATTTAGTTATCCAAAGAGATGCTGGGCATCAATGATCCTAGGAAGAATTAGTGAGCCATGTGTCTGTGGTAGAAAGATGTTGAGTAAAAGAAAAAAATAAAGCCAAAGGCTACTACTGCAACATTAGACACCAAACCTCTAAAAGAATAATAAGCTTGTTAAGCATTATAAGAAAGAAAAGTTAGCAAGGGAGTAATTAAAAAGTGAGTCTTCTAACAGCAAGATTAACAAGCTTTTGAGGAAAGATGTACATTATGTAACAGCAATAATAGTTGAGTTATCATTGTCTGCATAAAGATCCCATAAATCAAGTTCTGCTATATGCCTAATAAGGATATGTATTCTTTTCTTATTCATTTCAATTGCTCTTAATTTTGATGCTTGCTTGGGGACAAGCAAGATTTAAGTTTGGTGTTGTGATGACAAGACATCATATACCCATTTTCAAGCTAATTTCACTTGTTTTATTAGTCTTTATGCACTTTCTTGCATCCTAAGTAAGTGATTTGGAGTGAAAATGCATAACTTCTTTAAATCAAGCAACCACCATGAAATTAATGTTAACTCATGAGGTTTAAGCTAATTTTAATTGAATTTTAATTGATTTATAAGCCTTGTGAATTTAGTGATACTTGGAGTGGTTGTTTTGGTTTATTGTAGGTGAAGAAAAGAATAAAAGAGAAAAGCGTGGCCTAAGAAAGCGTGACCAAAGGAGAAGAAAACATGGTCAAAGGAAGGAGAAGTGTGCCGCATGAAAAGAGGGGAGGCAAGCATTGCCCTCCACAAGGGCATACTGCCCTCAAGGAGGGCAACATAAGAGAACAAAGCAAAAAAGGCAACTCTGCCCTGCCCACTACAAGGGCAGAGCACAAATCTGTGCCTTGGAATCAAGAAGAAGAAAATGTTGCCCTGCCCTCCACAAGGGCAGTATCGGGCTCACAAGGGGAGAAAATCAAAGGAAAATGACTCCCAATGCTTGCCATAAGAGTTGAACACGGGACCATGAGGGAGCAAGGAACTAGGCTCCATTATGGTGCCAAGAAAGCCAAGAAATTGAATAAGCGTGTGTTTCTGACAGGATTCGAACGCGGGACTTCAGTTTGGAAACACTGCCCTGCCCTCCGCGAGGGCAGGGCAGCATTTTGTTGGTGCACAACTCTGGTGCACCAAGGCACCCTTCTGGCGCACCGCAGCATCATCTGGCAGCACCAGCAGCGCACCACGGCACATTTCTGGCGCACCAATTTTTTCTGCCCTGCCCTCCGCGAGGGCAGGGCAGCATCCTGCGCACCACAGCATCATCCGCCCGCACCATGCACGCACCAAGCACCAAATCCTGCCCTGCCCTCCGCAAGGGCAGGGCAGCCTCCTGGAAGCTATCATTTTTGGGCCAAAAATTGAATTAAAAATCCAATTTAATTCATTTCTTCACCAAATCAAAAGCCCATCCAAATCCAAAAATCCAAGAATAGAAAGTGTATAAATAGGAGCTAGTTTGATGTAATTAGGGACCTTTTAACCTTTTACTTGACTTTTGAATTTTGCACTTTCTTTGAGCTTTGAATTTTTGTAACTTTTCTTGAGAGACTTGACCGAGATACCAGAGAATTGGGGAGGAGAATTGATCTCTCTTCTTCCTCGTTCTTGCTTGGGCATTTTTTAATTTTCTTGTTTGAGTCTTGGGTGTTAAGAATTGAGGAAATTCTGTCTCAATCTCCACTCAAGAGCTCTTAATTTCTTTTCTGCATAATTGAATTCATTTACATTCTCTTTACTGCTTCTTCTTCAATTTCTTGTCAATTGCTTTGAGAACTTGGATCTAGGAAGGCAATTGAGATCTAGGCTCTGCTACCTAGTCTCTTGAGTCCTGAGGTCCCAATTTCCTTTTGGTTCTTCTGTGAACCCTGCTGCACTTCACTTTCAATTTCTGTTTGAGTTTCATTACTTCCGATTCAATTTCTGCTTTATTAATTGTGGCAATTCAATTTCTCTTTGTTTAGATTCTGCAATCCCAGTCCTCAATTCCCTTTTCCATTCAAGCAATTTACATTTCTTGTAATTTAAGTTACTGCAATTTACATTTCTTGCACTTTAAGTTTCAGTCATTTAATTTCTTGTTCTTTAATATTCAGCATTTCTTTTCTTTAATTTCTGCT